>NC_133666.1:701485135-701827547 GCF_037893015.1 Macrotis lagotis
AATTGGTTTATCAGAGAAACTAGAACAATTCATTAAAAAGGAGACAATATGGGGCGGCTAGGTGGCATAGTGGATAAAGCACCGGCCTTGGAGTCAGGAGTACCTGGGTTCAAATCCGGTCTCAGACACTTAATAATTACCTAGCTGTGTGGCCTTGGGCAAGCCACTTAACCCCATTTGCCTTGCAAAAACCTAAAAAAGAAACCTAAAAAAAAAATGAGACAATGTGAAAATTCATTACAATGAAAAAAATACCCCAAAATTTTGTGAGATGGCCAATACAGTCCTCCTAACAACAGAAAAGGGAATATAGATCAATTGGGGCATAAGACTAAAAAAAAACCCCTAGAAATCAAGAATGTTTTTAAAAGCCAATTAGAGAACTAAATAACAATCCTATAAATTAATAAAGAGATGATCAAAATTGGAAGCAAAAAAAAAAATTGAATTTGTGTACAAAACTAAGAATAGTTTTGTTTCTGTCTACACCTAACTCTTTGTGACCACATTTAGGGTTTTCTTGGCAAAGATACTGGAATAGTCTGCCTTTTCCTTCTCTAGCTCATTTTACAGATGAAGAACTGAGGCAGTTAAGTGATTTTTTCAGAGTCGAGACCTAGTAAGTGTGTGAGGTCAGATTTGAACTCAGGTTCTCTTGTCTCCAGGGCTGGCACTCTGGGCCCCCAGCTGCCTGAAACGCAAATTATTATTATTATTATTTTTGTTGTTGTTACATAAATCATTAGCCAATAAACTAAAACAATGAAATAAATTAATATTTGCAAAGAACCCATATTAACAAAACAATAGAGAATTTAGACAACCCATTCTTAGAAACAGAAATTGAACAAGCCAGAAATGAACTCCCATGGGAAAAACTCTATAACAAAAATTCAAAGATTTAAAAAATAATAAAGTTATGTTGGTAGGGCTGTTTGTGGGTAAGGCTATATAAGCAGACATCCAAAAATGGAGTTTGAGCTTTTCAACAATTCAAAGACCTTGCAATTAGGAATGACATTTATTTGTAGGTTTGTTTGGGTTTTTTTGCAAGGCAAATGGGGTTAAGTGGCTTGCCCAAGGCCACACAGCTAGGTCGGATTTGAACTCAGGTACTCCTGACTCCAGTCTGTGCTCTAACCACTGTGCCACATGGCTGCCGTGGGAATGACATTATTTTTGAGAACAAAAGGAGGAGCATTGAAAAATTAGAAAGTAGCATCATAAATAGGGAAAATAATGTTTGGTTATAAAACTTATAGCATCACAAATGTGAGTAATAATATGATTGACTGGAAATTTGAAGCCCTAGGCCAACAACCCTTCCTTCCATTTTGTTGCTATTATAAAATACTAATTGCTTATGGTAAAACAAGTTAATATGACACCTTTATAAGATAAGAAAAATAACTTGGGAGAAAAACTCTAGGTTCTTCCCTCTGAAGGTTTCCATATCTTCACTCAGTTCCAGAATTACATTCAAAATTGGATTTCTGGGGCATGTAGGTGGTGCAGCATATAAAGTTCCAGCCCTGGAGTCAGGAGGACTTGAGTTCAAATTTGGCCTGAGACACTTGATACTTATTAGCTGTGTAACTTTGGACAAATCTGTTTACCCCATTGCCTCACCCCCCCCCCAACCCCACCAAAAAAATGGGATTTCCTCTTCTTGGTTCTTCCATCTCTGGAAGGTTGAAATCATCCCTATGTTAAGTCAGTAATTCAGTTCTTTTGGCAGAGAGAATATGTGCAGGCACTCCAGTAGATGACTAGATAATTGAAGTACTTATCTTCTCCCATGACTTCTTTTTACCAGGCTTTTGACCTGTTTCTACACTTTTCATAGATTTCCTTTCTGATCAGGTAGTATATAGTATACAACATCACTTGTTTCTTTATCATTAGACCTTCATCCAAATAGTCTCCATTCCTCTCTCTAGTTCCTGGATTTCCTCACCTTGATATGTGATGCAATCCTTCATTTTACCTTTTCTTTCAAAAAAAAATTGCTCATACAGAGCCATTGTTGTTTTATTCATTGGTACCTTGGAGGTAAATTTGATGCTAGTTTATTTTAGAATTAATTTGCCTTATCTTAGGACTTCTGGTTTCTTGTGTTTGTTGCCTAATCTTTGAGTATTTGTGTTTAGACACAATGCTGTGATTTGAGGAAAGTGTTTTTTCTTTGTATTTCTGTGTTTTTTCTATATTCGAGATGGCTCCTGTCTTCACTATTACTGATCCATCTTAGCTATGAAATGCAGAAAGATAGGGGGGGGGAATAAATTAAGGGAATAACTACTGGCCAAGAGGAAACAAAAATTATCCTGTATGAAAAATTATCCTGAAGAAGATATGATGGTTTACTTAGAAAATTCTATATAATCAACCTTAAAACAGACTGAGGTTATTTACCCCCTAGCAAAGTAGTGGGATGAAAAATGAACCCTCAAAATCATCATTTCTGTTTGACCATAAAACTGCAGAAGGTAAAGATAGAAATTTCACTATGTAATAGAATATACATGCATCAAGATGAGGAATCATAAAAATGTAAAATAATCGTTACAGAGCCGAAGGAAAAGAATTCATTGGAGAGATTTAGTGGTCATGAATGGACCACATCAACTAAATAAAAAATATTTAAAAAAAGATTAAATACAGTTTGATCAGAATTAGATAAAAGCATACATAGAAACAGAACATCTAAGATATGATGATCAAATAATTTTTTAAAATTAGGGATGGGAGGGGTGTGTGTGTGTGTGTGTGTGTGTGTGTGTGTGTGTGTGTATGTAGGTTAAATGACTCTAACTCATGTCCTCTTTGTTCCAGAGCAGATGCTCTATCCACTGTACCATCTAGCTGCCCTGAAAATAATCTTTTTTTTTTTTTTGCTGGAAAACTGTTGGTATTTTTCAAAGGGAGAAAATGATATTTACATTTTCTATTTCTTTCAGATTGGAAAACAGAGCATGAAAACAAGGAGTTATTCCCCAAATTGGGCATTTCATCCCAGGAAAGAATTTTAAGAGATAGTCCCTTTGTTGCCACATTGGGAACTGGCCAGGAATGGTATAACCAATTAGAAAAGCATCAAAGCAATGAGAAGAAATATTCTCAAAATGTAAGAATTACACAAAGGAAACCTTCCAATAAATCAAGAGATAGTGAACATAATAAATATGTTGGAATTGTCAATGTGATCTTTGTTCCATCAGAAAGAAGAAAGAGTCTTGACAAGCATGTTACACACAAAAAGTGTTTGAGACTATGTTCAGACCTAAGGATAAATGATGGAACATGCTCCAAAAAGATATTTTCTAAGTATAATGAATGTGGACAGTCATGTAGGTATAATTCAGCTCTACTTAAAACCCATAGAATATGTGCTAGAGAGAAACATTTTGCATGTAATGATTGTGAGAAAACTTTCAAGTTCAGATTAATACTTATTCAACATCAAAGAATTCATGCTGGAGAGAAACTTTATGAATGTCATATATGTGGAAAGGGCTTTAGTCAGAGGTCAGGACTTACTCAACATCAGACAATTCATACTGGAGAGAAACCTTATGAATGTAATATATGTGGGAAAGGCTTCAGTCAGAGATCAGGCCTTACTCAACATCACACAACTCATACTGGAGAAAAGCCTTATGAATGTAACGTATGTGGAAAGATCTTCCGATTGAGAACACAACTTACTCAGCATCAGACAATTCATAACGGAGAAAATCCTTATGAATGTAATGTATGTGGGAAGGGCTTTAGTTTGAAATTGGGCCTTGCTCAACATCAGAAAATTCATACTGGAGAAAAGCCTTTTGAATGTTATATATGTGGGAAAGGCTTCAGTCAGAGATCAGGACTTACTCAACATCATAAAATTCATACTGGAGAAAAATTTTATGAATTTAATGTGTGTGGGAAGGGATTCAAGCAGAAATCAAGACTTAGCAACAGATAAATCATATTAGAGAAAAATATAAATGTGATACATGTAGAAAGACCTTCCATTGTAGGAAGGAATTTATTCTGCATCAGACAATTCATACTGGAGAGAAACATTATAAATGTAATGAATGTGAGAAGGCCTTCCGCTGGAGGAGAGGACTTACTCTACATCAGAGAACTCATGGTGGTGAGAAACCTTTTGAATGTAATGAATGTGGTAAGGCTTTCCGCTGGAGGAGAGGACTTACTGTTCATCAGAGAATTCATATTGGTGAAAAACCTTATAAATGTAATGAATGTGGAAAAGCCTTCAGTCAAAGATCAAGACTTACTCAACACCAGGTAATTCATACAGGAGAGAAACCTTATGAATGTCATGAATGTGGGAAGGCCTTTTGACAGAAAACTGCTCTTACTGAACATCAGACAATTCATACTGGTGAGAAACCATATGAATGTCATGAATGTGGAAAAGCTTTTCGCCAGAAGACTGGACTAAATCAACATCAGACAACTCATACTGGTGAAAAGCCTTATGAATGTGGTAACTGTGGGAAGGCCTTCCACCAAAGAACACAGCTTACTCAACATCAGAGAATTCATACTGGTGAGAAACCTTTTGAATGTAATGAATGTGCTAAGGCCTTTGGTCACAGCCGAGAACTTAAATGGCATCAGAGAATTCATACTGGAGAGAGACCTTATGGGTGTAACGAATGTGGGAATGCCTTCCGCTTGAGCACACATCTTACTCGCCATAAAAGAATTCATACTGGGAGAGAGACCTTATGGAGTGTAGTGAATGTGGAAATGCTTTCCGCTTGAGCACACACCTTACCCGACATAAAAAAATCCATATTGGAGAGACACCTCATGAATGTAATGAGTGTGGAAAAGCCTTTCAGCTGAAAATACAGCTTACTCACCATAAGAAAATTCATACTGGAAAGAAACTCTAAATTTAATTATGTTTGTGGAAAGGCTTTCCTGCACCACAAACACCTTAGGCAGGGACATATGGTGTATGTGGAAAACCCTTTAACTAGGGTATATAACTTAATATTCTATATTTCATAATGGAATGAGGCCTTAAGAGGATAGTGGACCTAGGAATGATTTAGGCCAGCATTAACAATCCTTTGTTGAGAGTTAGAGAACTGAAACTAAAGGGAAACCAAGCAAATTCAAGCCTACTTTCCCATGTTGGCTATTTCAGAATTTTTCTCCAAAACACTGCAGTCTTCCTCCCAGAAATCTCCTAGTTCTTGCACCTTCTTCATTTGCTGAGGAAATTTGGAGTAATTTTATAGGTGCTCATTACTTGACATCTACTCAGAAGTAAATTCAAGAACTTAACTTCCCTCTGACTAAAATTTTGGGGACAACTGTTTTAAGCAGAAATCAGTCGCAGACCAACATTTATACTAAATGATACAATACTTTCAAATGATTTGAAAGCTGTATATGAAATATTTTCTTTTAAAATAAATTAGAAGGGGCAGCTGGGTAGAACAATAGATAGAGCACCGACCCTGGGAGTCAGGAGTTCAAATGTGGCCCTAGACAATTACCTAGCTGTGTGACTTTGTGCAAGTCACTCAACTCCCATTGCCTTTAAAATAAATTTAAAAAGATAAATTGTAAGAACCCAATAGAGTGTATCTTGGATAACTTTGGATAGGGGGAAGAATCTTAACCAAATGGTTATCATTAAAAAATAAAATAAATCATTTTATTGCAAAAAATTTAAAATTTATCAATGAAAAAAATCTTAAGCTAGAATAAGAAAAGTCATGAAAAAAGACCTACTTCAACTACCATTGATACCAGTGTGATATCTAAGAGATACTGGAAATTAAATTGTTAAATTTGTTAGGCCAAAGACCATTACCTAATATGTTTTTAGAGTATGGAATCAGATAAACATTGGAAGGATCTTCCCAAGGTTTTACCAGAACATTGTTATTGGCACAGAATCTGTCTGGGACAGATGAGGAAACAAGACTAGTGATTGTGACTTGCCCTTGTTGATACAAATAGTAAGAACATGAGAATATGATTCAAGCCCAGGTCTTCCTGACTCTTAGTCTGGCACTTTAATCATTTAACAAGATCTATTGCCTCCCTAGGCCATCAGAGACATACATCCAAACACAAGTGACTCCCAGATAGTAGGGCCCAAAGTATACACTTTACTAAGTCATGTGGGACTCGGGTCATCTGCAGAGGGTATACTTATAAAAGCTCCCAAGGCAGGGACCCAGCTGTCCTTCAGTCAATAAAATTTATTATTCTACTGTATGTCAGGTGTTAATTGAGATAGAAGATGAGAGGGAAGAAGCACCACACATCAATTTCTTTGTTCTATTTTATCACGGTTGAAATTCTGGTTATATGGCCAATTATCCAACTGGTGTTTTTTGCAGTATATAATATCAAATGATAATCTAAATGGTATTAGAAGTTCCTAATGATTTCAATGTCAGTATGATGAGCAAACTCCAAGTACCCCAGGGTTCTGGATTTAGCCCGGGGCTGTTTGACATTTTTATCAATTAGTTGCATAAATGTCTTGTTCATAAAATTTTCAGCTGACAATAAGATGAATGAAAGGTAGGATCAAATGGAAGGTAGAATCTGTCTCAAAAAATCTTGACAATGCAACAGCACTGGGCTGAGTATAATAAAATTCAATAGAACTAAATGAAAAGTCACATTTATATATGAAGAAGTCAAAATAGGGAAGAAATTCTAAAAAAAAGATCTGAGTTTAGTGAACCATAAGCTCCAAATGAATCAGTAGAATGTTATGACAGTCAAAAGTTAATATCTTGGGGTGGCACAGTGGATAGAGCCCTGGCCCTGGAGTCAGGAGTACCTGAGTTCAAATCCAGCCTCAGACACTTAATAATGATCTAGCTGTGTGGCCTTGGGCAAGCCACTTAACCCCATTGCCTTGCAAAAACTGAAAAAAAAAATAAATATCTTAAGCTGATTTTAAGGAGTGGAATTTCCACAAATAGGGAAGTGATATCCCTCCAGTTCACTCATAGTTTTCTTTTGCACTTGAAGAAGACCAAAATGACATCATGAGCTCTGAAGCCTCCACCACAGGTTGGGCACAAATAGTCCATATGAACATTGGGATATACTCTAGTTTTGGTAGCTCTCCAGAGTATTGCATTCTGGAATGTGCTGAAGGCTGTCCAGAAGGGGCAGCCAAAACTGTAAAGGAGCATGAAGAATGAGAATATTTTTTTTTAGGTTTGTTTTTTTTTGCAAGGCAAATGGGGTTAAGTGTTGTGCCCAAGGCCACACGGCTAGGTAATTACTAAGTGTCTGAGACCGGATTTGAACTCAGGTACTCCTGACTCCAGGGCCGGTGCTCTATCCACTACACCACCTAGCCACCCCCAAAATGAGAATATTTTGAAGGAAGAGGTCAAGTGTAGCCTCAGGAAAAGAAGCCTCTCCTCTTTAAGGTTTGCATAGTGTTTTACAGGCATTGCCTCAGTCAATCCTTTTAACAATCCTGTGAAGTATTAGTTACTTTCATGTTACAGATGAGGAATCTGAGGCAAAGGGAGGTCAGCGATTTGTCCATGGTAATAGCTGGTAAACATCAGAGACAGAATTTTAACTTGGGTCTTTCTGACTAAGCACAATTCACTATACTATCAGTTACAAGTAGCCATGTTGTCCTCCATAAAGAGAAGGCCCAATTCCTCGTTAAATACTGGACTAAAGAAAGTGAGGGTGAAGGATGATGTCAGATTTTGACAGTATGGACAGGAGAGAGCTCATAGGAAAATGATTATCTCAGTGAGATCCTCTGTTAAAAGGGTGGAAATAGATATGGAAAGCTTGAAGAGAGAAGAGTTGGAACTTTATGTATACAGTGAGGACACGGTAAAAAGATTTTTATGAGAGTCCAGGTAAGATTAGGTATTTCTGTGACCTGTTTCAGCAGTACATGAATAGGCACAGAAGAGGTGAATGAAGAAGAGGGGAATCCAGAGTTGGGGTTCAGCAAGCATTATAGACCAAGTTGCACACTGGTCAGATTTTGAGAGATTGGGGTATATACTAAAATTATAAAAAATGGTTTACATAATTTCACAAAAATGTATGTGACTTGAACCAGCCTCTAACCTTTGTCTGGAGCCATCCAGTGCAAGCTAGAGACAGGAGAGCAAATCATTTCTGTATGAGGAAAATGATGTTTGCAAGCACAAGGCCCACCTCTTAAAAAGGAGGGCTTGGGGCAGCTAGGTGGTGCAGTGGATAAAGCACCGGCCCTGGAGTCAGGAGTACCTGGGTTCAAATCTGGTCTCAGACACTTAATAATTACCTAGCTGTGTGAGACCTTGGGCAAGCCACTTAACCCCATTACCTTGCAAAACCTTTAAAAAAGAAAGTAGGTCTTAAGTCTACTGAGGCTAAAACCACTTGCATACATGAAAAGGTTGGCCCGCAACACAGTCATTCTTAGGTCCAGACAGTTCCAACGGTTGCAATTTCTTGGTACAATCCAGACATTCTTGGGTGCCATGGGAACAGTCACTGTCTTAAATATTGGGGTAGTAATTACTCTTACCAAGTATAGAACCAGAATTCTGGGACAAGAACAGGAGTGCAGTACAGTGAATGTGATAATGGGTAATCCTGGAAAATAGGGAGAGCTAACTCCCTCACTGAATACTTAGTGCTGGTCCAAGCAATACATTTTTACCAGAGGGTGGTATCCAGAGAGAAAAGGATTATTTTTATGCCATGCTCAGGGCACAGCCTCCTTGCTAAGCCTTAGTTCTAGGAAACAGGGTATAATATATTTTAACAAGTTCAATGAAGGTGCAAGTTGTAAGAGCCTGACAGACTAGCAAGCCAGGTGTTTGAAAAAGCATCATTGTGTAGAATGAAGTTCTCTGGTGTAATGCAAGGAGGGAATGAGACAGAGAGGAAGGACCTATGGGCCAAGTTCTGAACTTTTACTGTGCCAACCAAAAAACATGTATTATAAAACATTTTTATCACTCCCAAATTAGTATTTGCCCTCCTCCACTAAGGAACTAACTCCTCTCAGCTATGGATCCACAAACACAGAATTAAGTTTGGCCTGGTTTCAGTTTTTGTCCTTTGTTATTGAAAACCAAAATGACATCATTACATTTGAGACAAATTACAGTGTATCATCCTGTGGCTGATCAGACCAATATGAGCTAGGAATACTCTACCACAGGTTGGGCACAAATAGTCCATGTGAACACCTGGGGTGGGTACCCTAACCTTACGTATGTCACATTTCCTTGAGCTGCTTGAATTCTGCCTTCCTCATGGAAGGCAGCACCCTCACTGATGAGAGCATTCCATGTAGGGTGTTCCTGTGCCAGTGTCTCTCATAATTCAAATGTTCTTCAATGAGACCTTCAGGGTGTCATGGTCTATTGCTTCTTCTGATCCTGATCCCCTTGTGAGCACTTGCCCTGTGTGAGTTTTGGCAAGCATACGTCTGGCATTCTAACATGTCCAGCCCATCATAGTTGTGCTCTCTGTTGAATGTTGAAATGCTAGACAGTTTAGCTCAAGAAAGAACCTCAGTGTCTGGTGTCTTCTCCTGCCAGGTGATCTTCAGAATCTTCCTAAGACACTTTAAATGGAAGCCATTCAGTTTCCTTACAAGGTCATATAGCAATGAGGTCAGCACAATGACCCTGTAGATCCTCAGTCTGGTAGTCAGTCTAAATAACTCTTCTCTCTCACTTTCTGTCTGAGCCTCCCAAATACTGAGTTAGTTCTTGCAATGCGAGTATCAACCACATTGTCATTGTGAACCTCCTTGGAAAGGATACTGCCAAAGTAAGCGAACTTTTCCACAGTCCTCAAAACTTCTCCATTTGCTGTAATCAATGGTCTACATATGATGTGGTGCTGGCTGATGGAGCAACTGTGTTTTCTTGTTCATTGTTAGATCAAAATTAGAACAATCATCAGAGAATGGATCCATATGTAGTTGCATCTCAGTCTCAGAGGCTGCATTGACTGCACAGTCATATGCAAACAGAAGATCTGGCACCAACACTCCCTGCACTTAGGTCTTGGCTTGTAGATTTTACAAGTTGAAGAACTTGCCATCAGTGTGATTGCTGACCTTGAGGTCATGTTCATCCTTAGTGAAGACATTTGGTAACATGGCTGAAAAGATTATACTAAAAAGTATGGGAGCAAGGACACATCCTTGTTTTACTCCATTGGTGACTGGGAAATTTTTTTTAAATTTTTTTGCAAGGCAAATGGGGTTAAGTGGCTCACCTGAGGTCACACAGCTAGGTCATTATTAAGTGTCTGAGGCTGGATTTGAACCCAGGTACTCATGACTCCAGGGCCAGTGTTTTATCCACTGCACCACCTAGCTGCCCCTGTGACTGGGAAATCTTGAGAGCATTGTCCACTATCCAAAACCCAGGCATGCATACCGTCATGGAACCGACATACAATATTGATGAACTTCTCTGGGTAACCATATTTAGACATAAGTTTCCCAAAACCCTCATGATTGATATGAAAGGCCTTGGTCAGATCTACAAATGTTCTTTACATACCTCTTATGTTTCTGGCATTTTTCTGGGAGTTGTCAAGCAGCAAACACCATACTGACCTTCCTTTACCCTTAATGAAACCACATGTGCTCGGGGAAGGTGACCAACTTCCAAGTGAAGGATCAGCCTATTGAGAAGGACTCTGGCAAGAATCTTACCAGTAAGGACTAAAAGAGAAATACTCCTGTGATTGTCAAAGGACAATCAATTCCCTTTACTTTTATGGAGATGGACAATAGAGGCATCCTGGAATGCTTGGGAGATAACCTCTTCATGCCATATAACCTGGAAAATTTCAGTTAAGTATTTGGATGAGTAATGGACCCCCCCCCACCCCCCCATAGATCTCAGGCTGGAATAGAATCGGCACCAGGTGCTTTGCCACTCGAAAGGAGCCTAATGGCTTTTAAAACCTCTTCTTCAGTGGGAACTTCAGCTAGGAACTGATTGACTTCAACTTGAAGTAAATATTCATTGACTTATGCATTGATGATCTGTTAAGAATTCTGTGGAAGTGTTCAGCCCATCTCTCTAGAATCTTGTCCCTATCATTAATCAATGTGGATCTATCAGCACTGAGTAGTTGAGATGTATCATATGTCTTTGGTTCACAGATAGCCTTCAGGGCATCATAAAAGCATTTTTCTTTGTTACTATCTGCATAAAATTGAATTTTATCTGCCTTCTTACTGAGCCAAGAGTCCTGCCATCTATCTAAGCTTCACATGGACTTGACTTTTGAAGGAATTAAAGACTGCCTTAGAAATGGCTGAACTATCCTGCTGGTAAACCCTGGAGTTCTCATTTTTCAGTATTTCACCATCATTTTCATCAGACCAGTCTTAGTGTTTGTGTTTTGGCCCAGATGAGCAAATGCAGTGCTATACACCAGATCTCTGAAAGCTGCTCACTCCTTTTCTACTCCATTATTGCCATCTGTGTGTTGGCTCAGTCTTCCCTCCAAGTTAACAATAAACTGTTCCCCTCAGAGAGACACTCTAATCTCTCGACCTAGTATTCATTTTGCCTTGGGGCTGCTGCTTTGTTTGAATATGAGTATTCAGCTTAGAGAGGATGAGTGTGATCAGTGCAGCACTCTAGCACCACCCTAGCCTTTATCACTCTCACATCCTGTCAATATCTGCTACTCCAATTAGGCGAGGGTGTAATTAGATCTTATTTAGCTTGAGAACAAAGAAGGCTTCTTGCCAATTTTTTGTGGAATAATGCCAAATTTTCCAAGTCGTCCGAAGAGGGAGCCACCCCTCCCTGAACCCCAAGAATTATGGTGCTTACATTCAGGAATGGCCAGTTCCTGAAGAGATAGGCAATGTTAATCAAGCTGTTTTAAATATATGCATGAGATCAATCCTGCTCATCTCCCTTCCCTGTACACCTGGGGTGAATTGGGCGGGGGTGGGGGGGTGTCAGTGATTCTCTATAGCTAAACTATAAGGTCTTACCTTGGAAAATCTTATATCCTGTGTATTAAACATACAGATGGTTTCAGAAAATCCTAAAAAAAACCGCATGAATTGATACAAGTGAAATGAGCAAAATCAGGAAGATACCTACTTTGATCAATATAATGACTCAAGACAATTCCAAAGGATTCATGATGAAAAATGCTATCTACCTCTAGAGCAAAAACAGAAACTCAATGCAAAATGAAGCATACTTTTTTCATTTTATTTTTCCAACCTTTTGTTTGTGTTTTCAAGGTGGCTAATATGGGGATCTGTTTTGCATGACTTCATATGTATAATTTTTGAAGAAAGGATAAGAAGAGAATTTAGAATTCAAATTTAAAAAATGATGCATTTGTATGTATGTATAAATGTGTTTGTATAAACAAAATTTTCAGCATACAATCACCAATTGTATATGAGACATTTCTTTTTTTTTTAATTTATTTTTATTAAAGATATCATTTGAGTTTTACAATTTTCCTCCCAATCTCACTCATCATCTGGCCTCGGGACCCGGCCTCGGCCACTTGTGGATAGAGAGAGCTGGCCTTGTTCAGCCTGGAGAAAGGCAGGAGAGCTGTTGGCATGGGGAAGAGGGAATAGACCTGGTCTGGGAGGCAGAGCCAGGAGGTGGAGGAAGAGGCTGTTCCAGGCCTGGTGCCTGGGGAAGACTCCAGACTCAAGATTTCCACCTAGCCACCCAAAGGAACCCTTTATTGTCCAGGCGATGTCTGCTCATGACCGAGATGGTGACTGTCAAATTTGACCTTTCCTGCCTATTTCATTATAAAAAGCAAAGCCCCTCCTGAGCATCCCACTGCTTGGGCCCCTCCTTTTTAGGAAGGAGCTTTTTGAGCAGAGCGCTCTGTTGAGATCTCAATGGACTGAAGGAAAGGCTAGAGAGAATCAGCTGGGACTCTGTCCAGAAAGCAAGCTAGCTGATGAGATGAGTCCTGAAGACTAGAGTCAAGAAAACCCTGGAGTGCAGAACCCATTCCCTTCAGTTGGTATTGATTAATCTATCTCTAAGAAATCAGGACCTTTAGTCCTCCAGTGAGTCCACCATGTGTTGACAATACCAGCTCCTGGGAATGTCATGGAAAGTGGAGCTACAGAAGTGTGGTGGCTCCTAGTTTGGTCCATGGCCCATGAAGGATCTGTTTCTTGGGGGTTTTTTGCAAGGCAATGGGGTTAAGTGGCTTGCCCAAGGCCACATGGCTAGGTAATTATCAAGTGTCTGAGACCGGATTTGAACCCAGGTACTCCTGACTCCAAGGCTGGTGCTCTATTCACTGTGCCACCTAGCTGCCCCTACTATTGGGCTTTTGTTGAAGCTCCCTAGTGAGTTTAAAAGGCAGTAGGTGCCAGGTATGTTCAGGAGATTCCCTGAGATCCATCTTTCCTTCCTTGAAGGTTGGTTGAATCACTAAGGTGGGTATGAGCAGAGGATGGGGAACTTCTCAGCCTCTGAGGTCAGCCCTCACTTAGCTGAAGTTGTCCAACAGGTGAACAGGAAGTCAAGAAGAGTAAACTAGAAATTACACCAAGGGTTGTCAGGCTGGGAGAGGAATCAGAAGCAAATGCCTCAGAAGGTAAATGAAGTAAATAAGACATGTAGTGGTCTTCTGGGAGGAGTCAGCAGCCTTCAGGCTACAGTCGCTCTCTCTCTCTAAGCATCATATTTCCTTTCTGCAGAAACAGGGTGATTATACCTTACATGTTTGTACGACTCAAGTGAAGGCAAACACTAGAATGTCTGTCATGAGACCAGAAACGAATGTCCTTAATCATTTAAAGAAAAAGGTGGCTTTGGGGGAAATTCCTCTTTATGGATTTGTTAAGGTCTAGTTAGAATTATGTGCTTGAATGTAGACTTGTGCGGTTAAGGTAGAAGGTCACTCTTGGAAAGATGTTGAATAGTCTGAAATTGTGTCATTCTAAAGAACTTGAAGGAAGAGGACGTTTTCATCTAGTAAAACCCTATTGGTTATTAACACAGTGTTTTTAACTCTTTTCTCTGATTGTAAATTAATACATGATTGTACATTAACAATATGACTTGGAAAACATGGATGATTTCCAATAAATGACAAGATAGAAATGTGTGACTTAGTTCTTCTGGGGTTGAGGTACACATGTGTTTGATTTCTTTCTTTTTAGTTTTTTTGCAAGGCAATGGAGTTAAGTGACTTGCCTAGGGTCACACAGGTAATTTTGTGTCTGAGACTGGATTTGAACTCGGGTCCTCCTGACTCCAGGGCCAGTGCTCTATCCACTACCTCACCTAGCTACCCCTGATTTCTTTCTTTAAAAAAAATTTTTTCATACTAACAAAAATCTATTTTCTTTCCTGACCACTTCCCCCTCCTTTCCTTGAAAAAAAGGAAGGAAAACAAAACCCTTCTAATATATCTGCATAATCAGGAGAGAAAAAAAATCCCTGTATATGCCATGTCCAAGAAATTTGTCTCTCTGCCCTCTGAGTCCATCCCCAGTCTCTCAAGATGTGAATCCTTTGGTCATGACATTGCATGCCATGTCACTTTAGCTCTTTTGTGGTCCATTGGCTTCCCTTTATATAGATTTTTTTTCTATCTATAAAATAGACAGTATTTACTTCTGCTTTGTAACTCACAGAGTTGTTGAGAAATAATTCAGGACCATACCAATCAAATTACCAACAAAATTATTTTACAGAACTAGAAACGATAATTTTTAAAAAATCATTTAGAAGAGCAAAAGGTCAAAAATATCAAAGTATCAAGGAAAAAATGTAATGCCAGATCTCAAATTGTATTATATGGCAGTGCAATTAGGTGGATTACTGCTATTAGGTATACAATACACAATTGTTAATGGCCATAGTAATCTTGTGTTTGACAAATCCAAAGATCCATGCTTTTGGAACAAAAAAAAGTCACTCCTTAACAAAAATTGCTAGCAAAACTGGAAAGTAGTATAGCAGAAACTAGGTATAGACCAATAATTTACACTATCAAAGTGGGTACATGATTTAGAAATTAAGGGTGATATCATAAGTAAATTAGGAAGATGGAATATTTTATCTGTCAGATTTATGGATAAGGGAATTATTTATGACTAAGAGATAGCATTATGAGATATAAATTGATAATTTTGATTAAATCAAATTAAAAATGTTTTACATAAACAAAACCTATGTAGCTAAGATCAGAAGGAAATATAGAGAATTGAGTCAAATTTACAGGATATGAACAGTTTTCAAAAGAAGAAATCAAAACTATCCATAGTCACATGAAAGATATTCTAAATCACCATTCATTAGAGAAAATGCAAATGAAAACAACTCTGAGGTACCACCTCACACTTATCAGGTTGGCTAATATGGCAGGACAAATGACATATGTTGTAGATGAGGAAAAAACATGGGAGGGGAAAGTAAGTTGGAGTTGTGAACTGATCTAACTGTTCTAATATGTTTTTAACTATGCCCAAAGGGCTATAAAACTGCATACCCTTTAACCTAGTAATAAACATTCTACTAGGTCTGTACCCTGAGGAGGTCAAAGAAAAAGATAAAGGACATATATGAACAAAACTATATCAGCTCTTTTTGTGTTGGCAGGGAATTGTAAATTTGAGGGGATGCCCTTCATTTGGGGAATGGAAGAACAATAGGATATGATTATGATGGAATACTGTTGTTCTTTGAGCAATGATGAGCAGAATGGTTTCAGAAAAAATTGTTAAGATTTCTCTGGCTGATGCAAAGTAAAATGAGCAGAACCAAAGAACATTCTGTATAGTAACAGCAATACTGTAAAATGATTAACTGTGAATGACTTCACTATTTTCATCAATACAATGATCTAAGACAGTTCTAAAGGATTTAAGATAAAAATTCCTGTTCACCAGAAAAAAAACTGATGGTATATGAATATATGGATTTTAAAAATTTTTGTTTATGTGTAATTAAGAAAACTAAAAGGGAAAAGTTAAGCACGCTTTTTAGTACAAAATATACATAGAGTGATTATTTCATTGCTGGTTAAGAATCTAGTATAAACTGAGTCATAGGTAATGCTGTTATTTAGTTGTATTTGACTCTTTGTGACCCCATTTGAAATTTTCCTGACAGAAATGCTGCAGCAGTTTGCCTTTTCTTTCTTTCTTTCTTTTTTTTTTAAGGCAGTGGGGTTAAGTGGCTTGCCCAAGGCCATACAGCTAGGTAATTATTAAGTGTCTGAGGCCAGATTTGAACTCAGGTACTCTTGACTGCAGGGCTGGTGCTCTATCCACTGCACCACCTAGCCGCCCCTTCTTTCTTCAGATCATTTTGAGGAGCTGAAGTAGACAAGGTTAAATGACTTGCCCAGGGTCACACAATAAATATCTGAAACAGATTTGAACTCAAGACAAGAAGTCTTCCTGACTTTAGGCTCAGCACTCTATCCACTGTGCCACTTAGATACCTCTGAGTTGATTACATAGTGAATATGTGACTTCAGAATATGCTGAATCCTGTACATATCAATGACTCTTGTAGCTTTGTCATGTCCTAGCCCCGAATTCACTTCCCTCTGCCTCCCTTTCATCATTCCTGGTAGCAGTCATGGGACACTTCTGAGGGTACGCCCGACAAAGGAGTGCTGTGATTGTGTTGACGTGTGAGCTTTCCATGAAGATGCTCTCTCTGCCCATTAGGGGAACATCCCCTGCTCAGAGTGAGGCTATGAACAAAGAGGGATTTGAATACCTTCCTGATTGAATTAGTTTACTCCCCATGTTGTAACATTTTGTTGCTCCATGTCACCCCAGTGCTCAGTCTGGGTAGCAAGCCTCTTAGTCTTCCTTGGTTGCCTGTCCATTACAGGGCTCCACCATTAGAGGACAGCGAGATGGAATAGTGGATAGGGTTTCATTTTCTTTAATCTTTGGTTTCGTTTCCTTGGCTAATTCTGTTTTTATGTTATACATTTAAAAACATGATTCAGAACAGATTCACAGGCTTCACTAGACACCAGAGTGGGGCCCTTGATCAAAAGTTAATCCTTGTCTTGGAGTTGTCTTCTTTACTTAGATCTCTAAGTGTACAAGGGAGAGTCTCTAGATAAACATTCATGCCTGGTGTTTCAGGAATTAGTCACCTTCAAGGATGTGGCAGTGATCTTCACCCCGGAGGAGTGGGGGCACCTGGATCCTTCTCAGAAGGAGCTATACCGGGAGGTGATGCTGGAAAATTTCAGAAACCTAGTCTGCCTAGGTGAGGAAGCTTTCCATGGGACCTTGGATCTACCCAAGGCATATATGTTTCCTCCCTAAGTAAATATTGTGAGGGCATCTATAGTGTTGAACATGAATCGTTTGGCATGAAGACATCAGAGATTGTTTATTCTTTTGCGGCCAACATAACAGTATTTCGCAAATAAAAAGTTTTCAAAAGACAGTAACTATTTTCAAGTTAAAAGTTTTGTTTTTATACACCTAGAAGAAGACTTGGTTTTATCATCCCTGAGTTGAGGACCCTATCCATTATCTTCCCTTAGGGCTTAGATTCTCCCTTAAAGTTCTAGATCCTGATGCCTAAAGTACAAAATATTGCTTTCCTCTTAAGAAATTGATCCAGTAAACTTTTTTTTTTAGCCCACATCTACTCTGAGATGCCTCCCCCTGTCTTCCTAGGAAGACATTCCAGAGGATCTTCCTGAGTTTTGTATACTCCCCTCTGGATCCTCCTAAAATGCCAAATTTTCCCAAAACAGACAAAGGCAGGGATTTGGTATTTGAGATAGCTTCTGTTTCTAACACTTTCCTATTTCCAGTGTGCAGGGCTTGTTGCTTCCAAACCATATATGATTTATCAGCTGGAGAAAGGGGGAACACCATGGAAGTCAGGGGGAATGGGCTCAAGAAGCACCTATCCGGGTGAGTGAGCATTCTGGGAGAACAAAACATGGTAAGTCACAGCTCAGCCATACACAGGGAACATCATCATAAGATCATAGGTCAGGGAACTCCTCTCAAGATTCCTCAGGACTGAGAAGGAAAGGTGAAGCTATCTGGCATAGCCTCTGTCACAGCTCCATCTCCATTGACATGTCTTTTCCCATTTCAAAGGAAGAGGTGCCTTAGTGCAGGTCCATTTTTTATATCAAATTCTTCTATGTTTTCAGTATTTCTGTTTTTGAATATTTCTTGTGGTCTCATTGAGTCACTGATTTCAGTTGTCTATTTTAGTTTTCAGAGAGTGTCCCATTTTGTGATTAAGGCGTACCATTTTCTAAGCTACTCCCTAGTAGCTCTTTCTAGTTCTTACCTATCGCCAGAGCTTTTACTTCATTTTTTAAATCTCTTGATACATTTCTCTTAGGGATTCCTGTATTCCTAGTGAAAAGCCATTTGTTTCTTTTAAATCTTCACTCATACTGTTTCTGGTCCTAGGCTGGATTATTGGGCATATCTGGATATACAATACTTTTTTTTTATACTGGTGATTTCTTTGGTTTACTCATTTTTCTAGATTTTTGTTTCTGAACTGGGCTTTGGGAGGGATCATTGGTTATATGTTATCTCTCCCCTACTGGAACTAGCCTGTTCTTTCCTGTTACTGACCCCCCCCATCTTCTGAATTTAGGTCTCTCTAGATTTTTGAGGTCCAAGGTCCTCTGTGGTATCTCAGGACAGAGTGCCAGGAACCTCGAAACTATCTTGGTTTGAGTGCTGCCCTGCTGATGTTGGTTGCTCACATTCCTGGTGTCTTCTGAGTTACTAGCTATGAGTTTCTAATCTCCTTGGATTAGACCTAGTAATCCCTTTGGATTAGATCAACTTCTCTGGGGATGTCCTCTACTCCTCCTGTTTCTAGACACAGGCCATATATCTGTCCAGTCTCTGGTCTTGTTGGGATACTGGCTTATTTGCCCTGGGTCTGACTTTCCTGGTGACCCTCTTTCCTATTACTATTGTTTGATTTAGTACTAGAAAAGTTATCTGTAGCAGAAAGATGCAAAATTAATGAAGGGCCTGAGTATTAATGAGAGGAAAGGAATATTTCTGGAGGTGATAATGATAGGTAATTAAGTAAGAGTTAGAAAATCAGTCTATCACAATAGCAGTGTAAAAATATATATTCCATCTGATAATAAGACAGCCAGCTGGGTCTAGTTCATCAAGGGCTGTGCTCAGATTCAGTGAGACCTGAATTCAAATGTGACATTAGACAGCTGTATAACCCTAGCAAGTCACTTACAGTCTTGGTTTCCTCATCTGTAAAATGGGAATGTTAATTACCTTTCTTCCAAGAGTGTTGTGAGGATCAGATAAGAAAATATTTGTAAAGAATTTAGCCCAGGGGCAGCTAGGTGGTGTAGTGGATAAAGCACTGGCCTTGGAGTCGGGAGTACCTGGGTTCAAATCCGGTCTCAGACACTTAATAATTACTTAGCTGTGTGGCCTTGGGCAAGCCACTTAACACCATTTGCCTTGCAAAAAAAACCTAAAAAAAAAAAGAATTTAGCCCAGTGCCTACACATTGTCAAGGCTATATAAATGTCAGCTATCATAGCTATTAGTATGATGAACACCTCTTCTGGGAGACTGAGTCTGACTTGGGACATCTTCCAATTCTGTTCATGTCTTTAGATGAACAAGGAAGCCAATTCAATACAGCCAACAGTCTTGAACTCCAGCTCCCTGTGCCATTCAAGTCTAGGGGACAGCTTTCTTAGCCTATAGGAAAAGAATTAAGCTAATTTATGTGGGAAAAAGGTAGGAAAGGGGGTGGGGGACTTAGCCTATTACATCTATCATGGAGATACAAGATAGTTATTCAGTATTCATGGATGGGCCAATACAATTCAATTACTTTGTGGTTTTATGCTATTTTCAGTCACAGTTCCAAGAAGTAGACAGTTTTAAAATAAGAACAAAAAATCAGGTATAGCAAAAGATAAGAAAAAAGATCTAACATTTACAAGAGCTCTCAATATTACATCAAAAAACAGTGATTGTAAAAATTCCTACACTAGTTAAAAAGTAAATTTGTGGAATGGAAGAAATAAGCAAGGGTTAGAAACAGACTTATCAGCCTGGGAAGCAAATTATTCTTTGGAAAAACTGTTTGGAAGGCAGGTTTGGAGGAAATAGGTCTAGCAAATATACTTTTGATGGAGAATAAAGTATAGGATTAAATGTATGACAGGTAAATGGGGGATATTTACATTTTTTTAATATTTTTCAGATTGGGAAGCTCTGCTTGAAGCCAGGGAGTCCTCTCAAAAGTTAGTCATTTCTATGGAAAAGTTATCTCAAGAAATACTCAAAAGGGATGATCTTTTCATCTCCAAGTTGGAAGGAGTCTGGGACTATTATGCCAAGTTGAAGAGCCAGAAAAGCAGTGAAGAAAAATATTTTCAGCCTTCAAAAGCCATGGTAAATAAATCTCCCAGTAAAATGAAAACTTCTGAATATGATAAATATAATAGAAACTTTAGTCTGGGACCAATTGTTTTTGCAAAACAGACTGTAATAGGAAAGAATTCCCATAAATGTCCTACCAAGAAAAAATATCAACTTTATGTAGACCATAGGAAATATAATCAAATGTGCTTAAAGAAGATATATTCCAATTATATTGAATGTGAAAAATCCTATAGATATAATTTAGCTTTTATTAAAAATCATAGAAAATATACTAGAGAGAAAAGTTATGAATGTAATGAATGTAGGAAAGCCTTCTACCTTACCTCACAGCTTACTCAACATCAAACAGTTCATCCTGGGGAGAAACCATTTGACTGTAATATATGTGGTAGGGCCTTCTGCCTGAAAACACAACTAACTCAACATCTGACAATCCATACTGGCAAGAAGCCATATGAATGCAATGAATATGAGAAGTCCTTCAGCCAGAGCTCACAACTTACTCAACATGAGAGAATACATACAGGACAGAAACCTTTTGAATATAATGAATGTGGGAAGGCTTTCCACCTGAGAACACAGCTTAATCAGCATCAGTGAATGCATACCAGAGAGAAGCCTTATAAATGCAGTGAATGTGGAAAGTCCTTCAGTCACAAAACAGAATTTAATAGACATAATAAAATTCACACAGGAGACAAACTTTATGAATGTAATGAATGTGGCATGGCATTCCGCTTAAGCACACACCGTGTTAGACACCGGAGAATTCATACTGGAGAGAAACCTTATGAATGTAATGAATGTGGGATGGCCTTCCACCTGAGAGCACAGCTTACTCAACATAATTATCAACATAATAAAATTCATACTACAGAGAATCATTATACATGTACTGAGTGTGAAAAGACTTTCCAATACAGAATAAGCCTTACTAGACATCACAGACATACTGGAGAAAAACCTTATGCATGCAATGACTGTGGGAAGGCCTTTAGCCAGAGGTCACAACTTAATCTACATCAGAGAATTCATACTGGAGAGAAACCTTACGAATGTAGTGACTGTGGAAAGGCTTTTAGCCAGAGATCACAACTTAATCTGCATAAGAGAATTCATACTGGGGAGAAACCTTATAAATGCACTGAGTGTGGAAAGACTTTCTGTCATAGGTCAGGACTTACTCAACATCAGACAGTTTATACTGGAGAGAAACCTTATAAATGTAATGAATGTGGAAAGGCCTTCCAACAGAAGATGGGACTCACTACATCAGAGAATTCATACTGGTGAGAAACCTTATGAATGCAGTGAATGTGGAAAGACCTTCAGTCAGAGGTCACGGCTTACTCAACATCAGAAAATTCATAATGGAAAGAAAATTTATGAATGTCATGACTGAGGGAAGACTTTTCTCCTGAGCAAACAGCTTTGCCAAGAAAACTCCAGGTAGGGGGGAAAAAAATCAGACACATCTGAATGACTCAGCAAAGTGCTTAATAGATGTTTTATTCAAAATATCTTGGTTCTCCTAAACCAAAAGAGATTATTGCAGTTAATCATCATTTGACTTTCTTTCGAGGCTGGTT
This sequence comes from Macrotis lagotis, assembly GCF_037893015.1. NCBI lineage: Eukaryota > Metazoa > Chordata > Mammalia > Peramelemorphia > Peramelidae > Macrotis > Macrotis lagotis. The sequence continues at coordinate 701,507,147 of NC_133666.1, forward strand.
TCTTGTATACTTTTTTTAAATTTTTTTAGGGTTTTTTTTTTTGGCAAGGCAAATGGGGTTAAGTGGCTTGCCCAAGGCCACACAGCTAGGTCATTATTAAGTGTCCAAGACCAGATTTGAACCCAGGTACTCCTGACTCCAGGGCCGGTGCTTTATCCACTATGCCACCTAGCCACTCCTTTCTTGTATATTATTGAAGTCACATCTGGTTTTCCTATTTTCACTTTGCAAAAATTAATTTATTCCCATAATGCTTTGATTCCCTCTTATTTGTTCTTACCATAAAAATATTCCAATACATTCAACATTTATTAGCCATTCCCTAATTAGTAGACAACCACTTTTCCAGTTCTTTGCGAATCCCAGAACAAGAGGTAGAAAATTGTCATATAGCCCAACCAACTGACATGGTGGTAGGAGTCAGCAACCTTGAGTTCCAATCTGACCTGAGACATTAGCTGTGGTGACCCAATCCATGTCACATAGTCTTTCAATCTTAGTTTCCTCATCTGTAAAAATGGGGATAATAATAGCCCCTATCTCACAGGATTGTTGCAAGGACAAATAAAATGTAAAGTGCTTGCAAACCTTAACAGATTCCCTGAATTGCTCTTAGTGTGCCAAGATCATTTTAATTGAGCATGGTTTGAGGCCTAGCACCTATGAGATGGGCTAAACTGTCTCCGAGTTCACTAATTGAGTGAACAGTTGAGCAAGCAGTTTTTCAATCAATAAAGATGTATTAAGTATTGACTATGTACTATTGTGCTAAACATTGGGGACACAGAAAAAAGCCAGACAGTTCATGGCTTCAAGGAACTCACATATTAGTGGAAGAAACAACATGTAAATAGAGGGGTATGGACAGGATATATGAACAATAGATAGAAGATAGGCATCTTAGGACAAGGCATTGGCAATGGGGAAGACCAGGAAAGGACTCCTGCAGACAGAGATTTGAACTGAGTCTTCAAAAGTCAGAAAATTAAAATGAAGGGGGAAGGGGACAGTATTCTAGGGATGGGGGGCAGACAGGTCTGACCATGTCACCCCCTTATTCAGTCAACTCCAGTGGCTCCCTATTATCTCCTGGATCAAACACAAAGTCTTCCAGTATTCAAAGTCTTCCCTCCAACCACTTTTCAAATATTTTTCTACCTGATTGCCCTTCATGTATTCTGTGATGCAATAACATCAACCATGCTGTTGTTAACACTTCCATCTCTCACCTCTGGGTATTTTCTCTGGCTGTCTACCTGACCTGAAATGTTTTTCCTCCTGATCTCTACCACCAGCCTTCTCTGGCTTCACTGGGATCCCAGCTAAAGCCCCATCTTCTGCAAGAAACTTTTCCAGTTCTCTTTAACTTTAGTACCCTCCCTCTGAGATTAGGTCCAGCTTTTTCTGGTACATGGCTTGTTCGTACATAGTTGTTTACTTGTTAACTGACAAAACCACAGCCATGTTCAAAAAACTCCAAGTAGACCAGCACAACTTGGTCAAAGTGAAGAAGGGTGGCATCTGAGTGATGTGAGAAGAAGATGAGGGGAAAAAATAGTTCTCAGTGATTTCTCTCAAAAAATAGGAGGCAAGGTTCTCACCTGAGAGGGTTGGGGAGGGTTGGTCTTCTGAGATTAGAGATGGAATGAAAAGGTTTGGGAGATCCACTGTGGAGAAGAGGATAATGAGCTCATCACAAAGATAGAAACAGATTGCTTTGGAGCAGTGAAGTCCCTGTAGAGGTTCCGTAGCAAATGGGGCGAGGGATCACTTGGTGTGGTTTCATGATTTCCTCTACCTTCATCACACAGAAGCATCCCTAAGTAGTCTGAGGTTTGGCTACAATGAGGTAAGAAGGCCTCAAGAGAAGAAAATGGTAGGAGTAGAACTGGTTCACCATGGAAGAAAGATGAAAAAAGGAGGACAGTCTACGAACAAGTAATAGCTTGGGAAAGAATTGAGGGGTCAAAGGATTGAACAATGATGATGTTTGTCCTTCATCCTCAAAGAAGACCATGACATCAGGGAGGTGTCATGATAAGCACATGAATTGCATTTGAGTGAGGGGGAGTTTTGCTAAGTCACCAATGTCACTATTTTCTTCAGGTCCATCTGGGTCCAGAAGTCAGATGAATCAGGACCACTGGAGATGGCCCAAAGGATTGGAAGTCATAATTAGATTGAAGAACAGGAATTAGGGTTCCAAGGCAGAGGAAGAATGATAAAAAAAATTGTGAACAGATAAAGTAATTTCAAAGTTCATGAACAGGGAAATGAATAACTTGTAGATGCTGGCAAAAATCATGCCACAGCAATTTATATATGTAACTGCAGTACAGTAGAATGGGGTCATAGGAAATGAGTATATTTGAGAAACTAGTCTGAGTAGTAGTGCACAACAGTCTGTTCTAAAATGTGACATATATCAACCCCAAAATGCAAATTGTCCAATAAAAACCATTGGACTTCCATCTCCATCATGGACATCCATCATTCACTTGGCTGTAAGAGATCTTCCTAAAATGCAGTTCTAACCTTGACTTCCCCAAACAACTCCGTTGGCTTTTTCCAGGATCAAATACAAAATCCTGTTTTGCCTTCAAAGTCCTTTATAACCTTTTCCTCCTTCCAGTCTTCCCATTCCTACTTCTCCACCCTAGGGTCACTGGTCTCCTTTCTGTTCCTTGCACAAGATATTTTGCCCATTTCTTTGGCTGCTTTCCATGGTTCTCTCTCATCCCTGCCTCTTGTCTTTCTTTCTTTACTGCAAGTAATCTTTCCTCTGTTGATTTTCTCCAATTTGTCCCATCTCTAGCTTGTTTATAAGTAGTTGTGTTTTTTAATTTTTTTAGTTTCTGCAAGGCAATGGGGTTCAGTGGCTTGATCAAGGCCACACAGCTAGGTAATTATTGTCCGAGGCTGGATTTGAAATCAGGTACTCCTGACTCCAGAGCTGGTGCTCTATCCACTGTGCCACCTAGTGCCCCTAAATAGTTGTTTGCATGTCATCTTTCCCATTAAACTTTAAGTTCCAGGCACATAATATACTTGAATCTACCCTTTACAATCCATTCAGTTCTTGGCGCTAATTCCCTTAGTGGATCTTGGGGGATACCTTCGGTCTGGAACTAAGGGGCAAACCTATCCTCTGTGAGCTGGAACTCTAAAATTGGCACTGAGAATCAGATGGGAGATGAGGCAGTTGCCTGGCTTCCTGCCCACTCCATGAGCTCATGATCAACCCTCTGAATTTTTGTTCTTTCCTGATCTTAGGTGATAAATGTTCCACTATGGGAGCTCTCAGAAGACCTTGAGTTCAGAAGATCCAGAGGGCCTGTCCATGATTGGTGCATTATGGCAAGCTTCTCTTCATCTTCTGGGGCCAGGAGCAGTGATCTAAATCAAGGCCTGATGAGCACCTTGAGGAAGAGGAATTGAATCACTGTTCTCTCCAACTTCCCTGAGCAGAACCTTCTCCCCAGCTATTCCTGCCCACCATTGGCTTCCTTCCTCCATAAGGTCTGGCTTGCTTGCATTTTTATCTCACCTTCCACACAATTCTCAATACACAGTAAGCACATAATAATTGTTTTTCCATGATGTTCTAATGCTTTGGAAGGGTAGTCAATTCAGAGTGGATGGCAGGTGACCTGAGAGTATAAGGCAATAATCTATGGGGGGGGAACCAGGAAACTACTCCTGTTGAGATTGTCACTCAAAACAGGATCTTGAAGGAAGCCAAGCATTCTTGGAGCCAAAGGGAAGAACATTCTAGGAATGGCAGACAGTCACTGCAAAAGATACAGACATGGAGAGTGCCATGAGCATCTCTCGTAAGGCACATGAGCCAGTATGGCTGGAGAATTTGGAAGCTGTGAACATGGAAAAGTGCAGGTTGTTCAGAACTTTAAATGCCAGAAACATGATGAGGAGTAATTGGAATTGGCTGAGGTGACTTGGCTAGATCTACACTTTGGGGAAAATCACCTTGTATCTATTTTAATGGAATCATTTTATTGCAAAGGATGGGGGGAGATTGCACAGTAATGATCTTGAAGTAAAAAAAAAATTAGTAAAAATTTTCAAAAATACACAGAGATGCAGAAGGCAAAACACAGGACAACATTGGAGTATGAATTTATTAAATACTTTTTAAATGCTATACACAGTACATCTATAGTTTCGTATAAAGTCCTTTTATATGGAAATACTTGTAAAGTTTGCATTAATAAACTTTTTTTTAAAAAAAACTCATTTTGGCAGTTGTGCAGAGAAAGGACTGGAGTGAAGAGACTTGGGATGGGCCAATTAGGAGGTGGTAGTAATGAAGCTCTGAACTATGGAGGTGGCTCTCTAAATAAAGAGAAGGGGTTGGGGGAAAGTTACAAGATTTAATTTAGTTGAATATGTAGGGTGAGTGAATATAAGGAGTCAGGGCTGACACTGAGATTACAAAACTGGATGACTGGGAGGGAATAATGAAGTCTGAAAAGGGGGAACGTTTTGAGAAAACGAGTTCTATTTTGAACATGGTAAGTTTGAGATGTCTGTGATGCACCAAGTTTAAAATGTCCAGTAGGCAGTGGGTAATGTAGAAATGGAAGAGGCTGAAGTTGGATACAAAGATCTGAGGATCATCTGCATAGATAATTGAGTTCATGAGAGCTGGAAAGGTCACTTAGAGGTTACAAAGAAGAGAACAAAATTTTAGGGGAATCTATTAAAGAAAACTGAGAAGAGGTCAGACAGGAAAGACAACCAGGATAAAGTAGAATCTCAAAAACCCAGAGTAAATTTTTCAGAAGAAAAGGTAGTCAAGGGGGGAGTGGCTAGTGGCACAGTGGATAGAGCACCAGCCTTGGAGTTAGGAGTCCCCGAGTTCAAATCCAACCTCAGACACTTAGTAATTACCTAGCTGTATGACCTTGGGCAAGCCACTTAACCCCATTGCCTTGCAAAAAAAAAAAGGAAAGGTAGTCAACTATAATATGTTGTGAAAGGATTGAGGACTGAGAAAGGGCCATTAGAATTGGTTTAAGAGTTCATTAATTTTGAAGAATTTTTAGCTTTAATATGAGGTATCAACTCAAATAGCAAAGGGTTTAGAAATAGGATAGGAGAGGAATGGAAACATTGAGTATAGCCACTTTTTCAAGAACTTTATCTGAGAATGGGACATACACAGTTATAGTTGACAGCCATGGTAGAATCTCGTGAATGTTTTTCAATGAGAGAAAAAGGGGGTAGCACAGTGGATAGAATATCAGTCCTGGAGTCAGGAGAAGTTGAGTTCAAATTCAGCCTCAGAAACTTACCTGTGTGACCTTGGGCAAGTCAGTTAAGTCATGCAAAAACAAAAAGAATGAGGGAAATTTGGCCATATGTACATATGCCATCAGGAAAGGAAACAGTAGATAAGGGCAGCTAGGTGGTGCAGTGGGTAAAGCACCAGCCCTGGAGTCAGGAGTACCTGGGTTCAAATCCAGTCTCAGTGTGTGGCCTTGGGCAAGCCACTTAACCCCATTGCCTTGCAAAAAACTAAAAAAAAACAGTAGATAAGGAGAGGTTGAACATCAAAGATAATAAGTTAAAGAATTAAGATTTAGAGTACTCATAGAGGGGTCAATCTTGACAAGATGGGACATTTTTCCCGTAGAATCTAAAGTGAAAGAGGAAATGGGAAAATGAAGATAAAGGGAGATTTAAATTAGAAGGCAACTAAATCAGATTAAAATATAATTGGAAAATATCTAACAAATAAATAAAATGACAATATAACATGCTGCCCACTGTTATTTTGAGTATGACATTACTGCTTTGGGTAAATGGCTTCACTTTTTTCATTGCTTGTGGGGTAATGTAGGGCACTTGAAGAGCTATGCATAGACCCTTGCTCCAAGAGAATCAGTCAGCTTTGTGGAGGACAGTCTGGAGATCAGCTCTCTGACATTGGGTTCCTAATGGGTCAATACTGAAGCTTGCCTCAAAAAGAACCAGCTCCACTAGATTTGTTCCTGAGGCTGTTTGCCATTGTACATACACTCCCATCTCAAGCTCTAATTGTAAGTAGTAATCAAGTCAAGGCTATCATTGGTCCTGATTCCAAATCACCATCCCTCCTTGACTTGCTGTTCCTCAATATATTCTGACTCTTCATAACAAAATAAGAGGTCATGGAGGCAGGAATTGTTTTGCTTGACATGGTAAATGCCTAATACAGTCTTCATTCATTCACTGAGCCAGGAGATCAGATAGGTGGTTATAATTGGTTGAGTGCTAAGAACCTGAATTAAGGTAGTCTTTCGTGAGTGGATTATATTAGTTGGAAATAGTAAGATTTGGCAATTGATTTGGAATGTGCACATGATAAATGTTTATAGAGTGAAAGAATTTAACTGTAGCCAGCTGGGAAAGATAAGACTGAGAGTTGAACACTAATGAGAGTATATGATTACTGAGATGAGGTCTTGGAGTTGGTTAGGAGGTGAAAGCAAAGGCACAAGAAAAGGAATTAGCCTTGACAAGGTGCAAGGATCCAGCAGGACTATAAAGAAGAGATATGAGAGGACAACTCCCAACTTAACATTCAAAAAATGGGAAGCCCACAGAAACAGGTATTACACATTGCACAGATTTTGGAATTTTTTTCTATACATTGAACAGTTGTGCTGATTTTTTCTCTAAGAAATACTATCATATGGGATGGCTCTCTAGGAGGAGGACAAGGAAGAATACTTGAGATAACTATGAGGTAGGAAAGGGAAGATATCAATAAAAATCTATTTTTAAAAAAATGATAGCTCTGAAATATTCATGTCCATTCTCTTCAATATTTCTCTACAGTATAAGGTATGTGCTCAAGAGGGTTTCCTATTTTCACTGTATAAAGGTTTCCATTCAATATGAATGCCATGACATTTAAGTTCTGTTCTGTGTCTAAAGGTTTTTGTACATTCATAAAGAAAAAGTGTATCTCTGCTTTGAGACTAAAAGGGAGGGGAAAATGCTTGACAATTCTAGAAACTTCTAGAGAGTGAAAGTGAAGCCAGTCTCTTGGAATGTGACAGTCTAAATCACCTGCAGTACATGTGAGGATTTTAGAAAGTAGGCACAGAAGGAAGACAAAGATTTTAGAATAGCTGCCCTGAAAAGTACACTAGAATTTGCTGAAGCTAAAAGCACATCCCTTTAAACTGAAAGATCTTATTTTTAGGACTGCTTGGGGAAACAGTTCTCCTTTTCCAACATTCAAACGGCCTTCCCATAGAAATTATCTGATTTTTAGGATAGTGCTATAGCTAAAAGTTCCATGTTCATTATTTTCACAAGATTTCTATCTTCAACAGCAGATGAGAAATGTTTAATCATGACATCCAAAGTTACTTTCCATTATGAATTCTCTGATGCTGAGTAAGCTGTGTCTTTAGACGAAATGACAATACACATTCATTGCATTCATAAGGTTTCTCACCAGTATGAATTCTTTTATGTCGAGTTAGATGTGTGCTAAGGCGAAAGGCATTCCCACATTCATTACACTCATAAGGTTTCTCTCCAGTATGAATTCTTTGATGCCGTTTAAGTTCTGGTCGGTGGTTAAAGGCCTTCCCACATTCACTACAGTCATAAGGTTTCTCACCAGTATGAATTCTCTGATGTTGGCTAAGTTGTGCTCTCAATCGAAACACCTTCCCACATTCTTTACATTCATAAGGTTTCTCACCTGTATGAATTGTCTGATGTTCAGTAAGTCCTGTCCTCTGGCGAAAGGTTTTTCCACATTCATTACATTCATATCGTTTCTCACCAGTATGAATTGTCTGATGTTGAGTAAGTCCTTGGCTCAGGCGGAAGGCTTTCCCACAAACTTTACATTTATAAGGTTTCTCTCCAGTGTGAATTCTTTGGTGCTGAGTAAGTTGTGAGCTCAAGGGGAAGGCCTTTCCACATTCATCACATTTATAACATTTCTCTCCAGTGTGAATTCTCTGATGCTGAGTGAGATATGAACTCAGGGGAAAAGTCTTCCCACATTCATTGCATTCATAAGGTTTTTCTCCACTATGAATTTTCTGGTGTAGTGTAAGTCCTCTGCTCCATCGGAAGTCCTTCCCACATTCATCACATTTGTAAATCTTCTCTCCAGTATGAATTCTATAATGTCGAGTAAGTTCTGCCCGCTGACTGAAGGCTTTCCCACATTCCTTACATTCATAAGGTTTCTCTCCAGTATGAACTGTCTGATGTTGAGTAAGACCTGTACTCAGGCGGAAAGCTTTGCCACATTCATTGCATTCATAAGGCTTCTCACCAGTATGAATCGTCTGATGTTCAGTAAGCTGTGTTCTCAGGCGGAAGGCCTTTCCACATTCATTACACTCATATGGTTTCTCTCCAGTATGAATTCTATGATGTCGAATAAGATCTGCCCTTTGACTGAAGGCCTTTCCACATTCACTGCACTCATAAGGTTTCTCTCCAGTATGTGTTGCCTGATGTTGTGTAAGTCCTGTGTTCAGGCGAAAGCTCTTCCCACATTCAGCACATTCATAAGGTTTCTCTCCAGTATGTATTGTCTGATGTTCAGTAAGCTGTGTTCTCAGGCGGAAGGCCTTCCCACATTCGTTACACTTGTAAGGTTTCTCTCCAGTATGAATCGTTTTATGTTGAGTAAGTCCTGTACTCAGTCGGAAGGCCTTCCCACAGATTTTACATTTATAAGGTTTCTCTCCAGTATGAATTCTCTGATGCTGAGTGAGATATGTATTCACAGGGAAGGCCTTCCCACATTCATTACATTTAAAAGATTTTTCTCCAGTATGAATTGTCTGATGATGAATAAGTCCTGTGCTTAGACGAAAGGCTTTTCCACATTCATTACATTCATAAGGCTTCTTCCCAGTATGAATTGTCTGATGTTGGGTAAGTTGTACTCTCTGCTGAAAGGTTTTCCCACATTCATTACATTTATAAGGTTTCTCTCCAGTATGAATTCTCTGATGTTTAATAAGCCTTGATTTCCACCGGAAGGCCTTCCCACATTCACTACATTCATAAAACTTCTCTCCTGTATGAATTTTAGGTCGATTAAGCAGTAAACTCTGGTGGAAGTTTTTCCCACTTTCATTACCTTGATGTTTTTCTCCAATTTGTAATTTATGATTTTCAGTGAACTCTGATGTATACTTGAAAGATTTCCCACATTCATTATACTTAGAACATATCTTTTTCACACAGATTCTGCCATATTTTCTTAGTTCTGTATGTAATCTGAAGTACTTTTTAAGTGTATCATATTTACAGAAACTCTTTCCTACATATAGTCTCTGTTGTGAAAAAAGGATTAGACCTCGATTGATGCTTCTGCCAAATTTATTATATTCTTGGACTCTTAGTTTATTGTGAAATTTTTTGGGGGCGATTTTTACTTGCTGAGAACATTTCTTATTGCTCTGCTGCCTCTGTAACTTGGTCTCACACTCCCAGGCTTTTTCTATTTTGGAGATACAGGTACTATTTCCTGTGATTCTTTCTTGAAATGATCCTTCCATTGAAATACTTAGCATTACAGCTGACACCTTGGTTTCAGGCCCAGTACCCCAATCTGAAAGACATAAGAAAAATGACTCTATTATTCCTCCTCCATTGTATTCTCTAACAAGGAAAAAAATAGGCATATTTTTTCACTGATAAGCAGTCAAGATTAATGGATAGAGCTTGAATTTACATCAAATTAGGTTCATATTACTTGTCTATCCCTAATTAGTTTTGTTATCAAATAATTTAACTGTTCTGTATCTCAGGTAATTTTCTTTTTTTCCCCTTTTTTTTAAAAAAAAAAAAAAGGTTTTTACAAAGCAATGGGGGTTAAGTGGCTTGCCCAAGGCCACACAGCTAGGTAATTATTAAGTGTCTGAGGCCAGGTTTGAACTCAGGTCCTCCTGACTCCAGGGCCAGTGCTCTATCCACTGTGCCACCTAGCTGTCTTCAGGTAATTTTCAAACAAGAAATTGATTACCATCTCCACTGTTGGAGGGGGTTATCACATTAATGCAAGCACAAATTCTTGAGAGACCGCCATGTATTTTCCTCAAAACTATGTTCCATGTCTCAGTAGTTCATGTCAAGCAGGACAGTTAAAGCTGGGGTTGTTCCAATTCTAGATTACCATTTACTTCCAAGTGTTGACTATCTAGTCCAGTCCACTAAATTTGAACTATCTGTGAAAAACTCAAGACAGTTTTCATCCTTATTACTGAAAAATACATGCTATCTGGTCATGCTAGACCCCTTTCCTGTCTATCATTTTAAATTATTTCCCTTGAAATAGCTAGCTGGCATTTACAAAGAGCTTTACAGAGATTTCTAATTCTCACAACAACACCAGGAGATAGGTATTATTATTATTATTATTCTCATCTTTGTGTATTGTAAGGCAGACCTGAAGAGTCAAGAAAAAAAAAGGAAGTACCCAAGGCCAGATTTGAGTTGAGGTCTTAGAGACTCCAAGTCTAGGTGTCTATCGAGCAGGTCACTTGGCTGCCTCTAATAAAATTCTTTTACCTTCTACTCCTCCATATGAATTTTGTTGGTTAATTTGAAACAAAGAAAAACAAGTAAACAAAACCAACAAACAATGACTGTGCCCACAGATGCAATAGCTTGTGCCTGTAGTTCATCAGTTCTCTACAAAAAAGACAGAACATTTATCACACAACCAGTTATTATAATTGACTGACTTAAATTTCATTAATATTATTGTTTTCTTTTTGCAAGGCAATGGGGTTAAGTGACTTGCCCAAAGTCACACAGCTAGGTAATTTTTAAGTGCCTGAGGTCATATTTGAATTCAGGTCCTCCTGACTCCAGGGCCGGTGCTCTATCCATTGCATCACCTAGTTGCCCCTCATTAATATTATTATGACCCTTGTGAATATTGTTATCCTAATCCTGTTTTCATTCTTCACTAGTTAAAAGATTTCCCTCATTCCTCAGAATTCAGCCTTTTTGTTTTTACTTATGGCACAACAGTATTATTACTAATAGCTTTAGCATTTATGCATTGCTTTAATGTTTCCAAAGTACTTTATCTCATGCTGTAACGAACAACTATTATTTAATTGGCTCCTTACAACTTTGCAGTGAAGTAGAAATATTATTTGCCTCATTTTGTGTTCAGTCACTTTTCAGTGATGTCTGATTTTTTCCTGACTATATATGAGTTTTTCCTAGCAAAATACTAAAGTGGTTTGCCACTTCCTTCTCCAAGTCATTTTATAGATTAGGAAACTGAGGTAACAGGGTTGCCTAGGGTCACACTGACAATAGGTCTAAAACCAGCTTTGTACTCATGAAGAAGAGTCTTTCTGACTCCAGGCCCAGCCTTCTTTCCACTATGTAGCCTAGCTGCCCTATAGCCTAAGTTATTTTCCCAGCGTCACAAAGATGGAAAGTGTCTGGCAATATCTGAACTTGGGTCTTCCTTATTCCAAGTTAATGAACAAGATAATTTGCCACCTAGCTACCCATTATATCATTATGCTAAAATTTAGTTAACCATTTCCCAGTAAATGGGCATCAGTTTGTTTTTGAAGAAAGATAGAACTATGATATAGATAGATCAAAGAAGAGTATACTGGAACTATTACCTTTCTTGCTTTGGAAACAATGCCTCTTATGATAGTAATTTCTATTTGGCTGCCATATCATAATGTCCTCCAAGTCCATTAAAATACCTGAATTTTTTCATTGTCATGTAGCCCTGCCACACTTGCACTGAATTTGTAAAGTTTAATTTTTGAGTCAAAGTATAGAATTTGGTATTTATTCAATTATTAAATCTCATGTTACTCAATGTGGTCATTTCTTCAAGACCTTCTTTGGTCTTGAAGCTCTCTTTCTACTTTCTCACAAACCACATGCTAGAGTACAAAAATAATAGTGACTAGTGATCCCCCTTAAGATTTCTGAAAATTGCTAGAAAGTGGAAGTTCCAGTGATTAGAATCATACAGGGCAGACCTGAGGTTGCAAGATGAAGTCTGTTTTGATTTTCAAGGAGCCATCTCAGAATGGGTTGCCCTGTATCCAAATATATTACTATCACAAGATGTGATTTCTGTCAAATGATGTCAGGCAAGAATCAAAGGATTGACAATAAAATACAAGACAATCATATCAGAATCAATTGTAATGCAACATCATTGAATGATGTAACAACCAAAGTTGCTACCTAAGTTCTACTAGGACAAATTCTTGGGAAATGTCCTGGGAGCTAATCCATGTGCTTTTTCAAGCTCCCCTGGAGCCTGACCAGCAGACACATGTAAGCAGGTACAAGCCTGAGGGCAAATTCATATAATACAGCGTTCCTATTTTTAAAAAGCCAAGGCTGAGAAAAGGGATCTGTTGACAGACAAGCCTGATGTATCTGAATTCCCAGAGTATCTCAATGGGAAAAGGATGTCTTGGGAGAGGCTTTGGGAAAAAAGCAGCATCCCAGGCAACACAATGCGAATGGTAATGCCTTATCCCACTAAATTCCAAAGCAAGTATCCGCAATACAATGGAATGTTTCTTTGAATAATGCTTGTGCCCATTGAACTTCAATAACCAGATGTTATGGTGTTCATTAGTTAGTGTCTCAATACTCACCCGAAAGACCATCTACTCAGGAAAGTCTAGCAAAACATGCTATGTTAAAGTGATGGAGCACTGTCATATCATCACTCCACAATAAGGAAACAGAATCAGAAGCATGAGAGTCACAATGACTACGTGGTGTAACAACCCTTGGTTGCCACTGTTTAGACCCAGTTCTCCATCTTTCATTGAATGCTGACTGCTGTGATTTGTCAAACGTGGCTTCTGCATCTAATCCTCTGAGTTTTGTTTATTTAATTAATTGTGCCAATTTTTTAAAAAGTTGAACCATCCTTTCTTGAAACTCTGGCCTAATTCCAACTTGTCAGTCTAGAGTTTGCTTTCTCTGGAACTATAAGCACATAAGAGAGGAGAGAGGCCAGGACATACTTGTTTAAGTGACAGTGAGGATCCGTGAAAGGCTTTTCAGCTTTTCTCTTCAGGTCAGGCCATCACCAACTGACCAGGGCTTCCCCTGAGTCCTGAGAAGGTGGTTGGTCACCTGACCTGTTGCTTTTCCAAGACTCCTGTTACTCACCTTGACTGTAACTTCTTGGAACTGCTTCTCTGGGGAGCCAAGGTGCTTCCCCTTGCTCCAGTTGGTAGATCACATCTGGTTTGGAAACTTCAAGTCCTATTCATTGAAAACAAGAAAGTAAGTATTGAGAACAGACAAGACCCCAGAATTCAATTCTGAGTTTGTCTCTTAAAAAAAAAAAGGCCATCTGGTAGTTCAAGGATCCTCAGAAAGACACTCTTTGTTGTGTTGCTCAGAAACAGGGAAGAATGGGCTATAGACTAGAGTTAAGAAAGACTTTTTGGGATCTAAAAATCTTAGATCTGAAGGAACAAAGATTAGAGAAGTGAAAGTCAAAAGTAAGCAATATAAACAAACTGTCAGGTTCTTCTCTTTGTCCTGGCCACAAAAGGATTAGCAACCTGAGTCTTCCTGCTCAGACAGAACTACCTGCTCAACCACTCCCATGACACTGGGATGCATGCAGGAAGGGAAGAGACAAAGACCCTTGGGGAGCTTGTGGGCCTCACCCAGGCACACCAGGTTCCAGTAATTCTCTAGCATCACCTCCCGATAGAGCTCCTTCTGGGCAGAGCCCAGATTTCCCCACTCCTCTGGAGTGAAGTCCACAGCCACATCCTGGAATGTCACTGATTCCTGAAACAACAAAGACATTTAGTATTATCCATGGATCACTGTCACAAACACACACACACACACACACACACACACACACACACACACACACACACACAAGAAATCAAAGACACTACTAGGCCTTTTATGATTATAGCAGTTGTAGTTTCCTTCTAAGTTCTTCTTACATGTGACTTTGTCACAGGAGGATAACTGTGTTGTGCATTTTGCTCTCAATCCCCAAAATTATAATGTTGGAGATTAAGATGCTGCCACTAACATCGATTATCAATGATGCAAAGAGGCAAGAAGGGAATGTAATGATCGAAGCCTGGCCAGGAGCTAGGAAGACCTGAGTTCAAATCCTATCTCAGATACCTACTAGCTATATGACCCTAGATAAGTCACAGAACCACAGGTTCCTCTAAGGCCTCAATTGCCTCAACTGTAAAGTGAGGATAATAATAATAGCAGTACCTCTCTTGAAGGCTGTTGTGAGGAACAAATATGATAACATTTGGTCAAATAGTTACAGATGTAAAGCCTCTATCAGTTTATTTTCTGTTGGGGATAGGAGGGAGGAAAAAGAGGGAAGGAGAAAAATTATAAAACTAAAGCCCTGGGGCAGCTAGGTGGCCCAGTGGATAAAGCACTGGCACTGGAGTCAGGAGTACCTGGGTTCAAATCTGGTCTCAGACACTTAATAATTACCTAGCTGTGTGGCCTTGGTCAAGACAACTTTAGAACATGCTAATGAAAAACAATGAGTTTTATGAGTCATGTACAAGATTAGACCATCAAGAGACAAGTCAGCAAAGTTGTCACCAAAAAGTCATCATTCTGGTGTTCTTTCCCATGTTGCAGAAATGCTGAGATGCCTTACTGATATGGGAAAGATCTACATTCTAAAGGACAAGGACTCCCACAGCACCAAGGCCATTACCAAAAGTCCTGTTTCTGACTAGATCAGGTCACAGAGGATGATGGTTCTGGAAAAGGCAATGAGAAAGATGTCTCTGAACAATATTCCCCTTGCTATAATTGACATAATGTGCGTGTCATGACATCAATTCATTTTATGTCATGGTCGTCTTCAATTCTGAAGGACCACAGTCATCATTACCAACATCATCACGTACAATTTTCTTTGTTCTTTATGCAAATAGTTGTGTTTATTAATATTTCTCAAATTTGGAATAATAAAAACAATTTTTTAAAAGAGAATGTGGAATGATACATAAATAGACAGACTAACAGCTGATTGCCTAGCCAGACTCAAAAAATAGTCAAGAGTGGTTCAACAGAAGGTCTTTATTGGAGATCCCCAGGGACCTATCCTAAATAACACTATCATTACTATACTGTTAAAAGGCAGAGATGGCATGCTAGTCGCATTTGCCAACAAAACAAAATTGGGACGTGCTAACATAACAGCTTACAAAGTTCCTATTGAAGATCCTTGCAGGAAAGAGCCCTGGGTTGAATCAAATAAGATGAGACTGGGAAAGTGGATGAGGTAGGTCATCCTCTGAGGGTGGACAGCAAAGCTGGAGTTTTGAAGTTGCAGTGAGATAACAAAAATTCTTTGGAACCTTCCAAAGAGAAAAGAGAGATCCTCAGCAAAGCCTCCCTGTACTGCTTTAAAAGTTAATCAATGGGGGTGGGGGTGGGGGGTGGAGCCAAGATGGAAACAAGAGAGGATCCTCTCTTAGGCGCTCTCTCATAAAACTTATAAAATAAGGACTCTAAATTTTTGAGAGACAGAACCCACAGAGGGACCCAGTGAAGCAGTTCTCCTACTCAAGGTAACCTGAAAAAGAGCAGAAAGGCTCTGCTCCCCAGGGTTGGAGGGGCAGCTGCCAGAGGGGTGGCCTGCCAGAGCGAAAGAACTTCAGCCTCCCGAAGGCAGCCCCAGGGTGCTGGGAGCCCCAGCGCACAGCAGCGGGGGAGTTTCCTGACCTACACCTTGGGAGCACCGAGTACAACTTGGGGGAACAGCGGGGGACCTCTGCCAGAGCGCCCTCAGGGCACACAGCTAGCAGCAGTGGCCAAGGCAGTCCAGATCCAGGAAAGAGAGAAGCAGGCAGAGCGGGTAAGCAGGAGCCCCAGGGCATGAGCCCATTGGACCTAGAGAGGGGAGTGAAGAGAGAGATTGCTGAGCTCTGTCCTCTGCCCTTGGAACAGGACTCTGGGGCTCTGACTACATTCAGATCCTGATCACAGTCTAGGCCCCCCATAGAACAGCTGGGCCCCACCACCACCTCAGCCCTGTGGCGGGGGGGGGGGGGCACAGACCAGGAGGACAGAGCCTCACACCCTTGTGGGAGTGTCCCAAAAGCTCAGGAAGCACCCCCAAAACAGGCTCAGGCTGGGAAAATGAGCAAGCAGAGAAAAAAAGAGGAACACCATTGAGAAATATTTTGCATATGAGCCCAAGAAGGATCAAAATGCTCAGTCTGAAGATGAGGAAGCACAAGCTCCTGCATCTAAAGACTCCAAGAAAAACAGAAATTGGGCTCAGGCTATGACAGAGCTCAAAAAAGACTTTGAAAAACATGAAAATGAAGTCAGCAGCCTAGTCAAGTAAATCCAAAAAAAAAAAATGCTGAAGAAAATAGCATGCTAAAAACCAGCTTAGGTCAAAAGGATAAAACAGTTCAAAAAGTTATTGAGGAGAATGCTTTAAAAAGCAGAATGGGCCAGATGGAAAAAGAGATAAGAAAGCTTTCTGAGGAAAATAAATCCTTCAGACAAAGAATAGAACTCAGGGAGAATTACGAATTTACGAGAAATCAGGAATCAATACTTCAAAACCAAAAGAATGAAAAATTAGAAGAAAATATGAAACATCTCATTGAAAAAACAACTGATACGGAAAACAGATTTAGTAAAGATAATCTAAAAATTATTGGAATACCTGGAAGTCATGATCAGGAAAAGAGCCTTGACATCATTTTCAAAGAATTACTACAGGAAAATTGCCCTGATATCCTAGAAGCAGAGGGCAAAATAGAAATGGAGAGAATCCACAGATCCCCCCAAGAAAGAAATCCCCCAAAAACCAACTCCAGGGAATATTATAGCCAAGTTCCAGAACTCCCAACTCAAAGAGAAAATATTACAAGCAGCCAGAAGGACACAATTCAAATATCGTGGAGCTGCAGTCAGTATCACACAGGACTTAGCAGCAACTACATTAAAAGCTCATAGGGCTTGGAATATAATATACCAGAAGGCAAAAGAACTTAGAATGCAACCGAGAATCAACTACCCGGCAAAACTGAATGTCCTCTTCCAGGGAAAAAGGTGGATTTTCAATGAACCAGGAGAATTTCAAATGTTCCTGTTGGAATTGTCAGAGCTGAACAGAAGGTTTGATCTTCAGATACAGGACTCAGGTAAGCATAGAGATTGGAGAAGGGGGGAAATATGAGGGACTTAATGAGGATGAACTGCATGTATTCCTGCATAGAAAAATGACACTGATAATACTCATATGAACCTTCTCAGTTAATAGAGCAGGTAGAGGGAGCTTTTATAGTTGAAGCACAGGAGAAAGATGAATTTGAAGATAAAATATGGTGTAAAAATGGAGTCAATAGAAAAAAGGGAAATGGAATGGGAGAAAGAAAAAGGAGAGGAGGAATAGGCCAAGATATTTCATATAATAAGTTTTTTCTTTATTACAATGAGCTATTGCAATGATATGGAAGGGGGGAGGCAAGGGCGAATGAGGGAACCTTTGCTTTCATCAGAGGTGACTAGGAGAGGAAACAGCATATATGCTCAATGGGGTATAGGCATCTGGAGTAAGAAGGAAGGGGGATGGGGGAAGGGTGGGGATGTGAATAGAGGAGAAGGATGGACCATGGTGGTCAGATTTAACACATTTTCTTTTTTACTTCTTGCAGGGGGCTGGGATTGGATGGCCTGTCTGGGATCACAGGGCCAGGTGGATTCTGGGCCTAAGGGGTGGTATGGGGGCTCAGGGCCTCTTGGCCCCAGGACCAGGGATCTGTCTGCTGTGCCACTCAGTTACCCTACAGCAGAGTCAGTGAAAGGAGAGAGAAAATATAGTACATGGTAGTGGAGAAATAAGTAAGGAGGGAGTTGCAATCAGCAATGGCAATGCTGGAAAAATATGGAAGTAACTTTTGTGATGGACTTATCATAAAGAATGTGATCCATCCATGACAGAGCTGGTAGTGTTGGAACACAGACTGAAGCACATTTATTATTACTATTATTATTATTATTATTTTGGGGGAGCGTAGGGCAGATGGGGCTGGGTGGCCTGCCTGGGGCCACATAGCAGGGTGATCGTTGGGTGTCTGAGACCAGATTTGGACCCAGGTGCTCCTGGCTCAAGGGCCAGTGCTCTCTCACCCAGCCGCCCCTACTATTTTACTATTTACTATTACTATTTTATTATATTTTGGGTCTTTTCTTTCTTTTTTTGGTTTTTGCAGGGCAGTGGGGTTGGGTTGGCTTGCATGTCACTCAGGTGGGTGATTGTTGGGTGTATGGGGCTGGATATGGACTCGGGTGCTCCTGGCTCCAGGGCTGGTGCTCCGTCCACTGCACCATCTGGCCATACCTACAATTATTACTATTACTTTTTTTAATTTTAATTTTTTTCTCTCCCCTTTACTTTATTGCTCAAGTGAGTCTATATTTTTTTGGGGGAGGAGGTATTTTGTTTACTCTTAAACAAGAATATTTTATTCATGTATAAAAAACATTATTTGTCCAAAATAAGAATAAATATTAAATTAAAAAAATAAAAAAAATAAAGGTTAGTCAATAAACTTTTATGAGACATCTACTATATAAACTTGAATCATGGAAGAAAAGCCACTTAACTGGTCAGATCTTTGGGCTCAGCATCATCCCTCTCCCACTCCAAGGAGGTCAATGACACAATGAGAAAAGTTTCATTTGTGCCAAAATATTTATATCAACACTATTTGTTTAAAAAAAGAGAGAGAAATTAGAAGCAAAAGAGCTCAGATACTGGATAATGCTCAAATTTATGAAGGTAATGGATTATTATTGTATTACAAGAAAAAATGAATGTGAATAATTCTAAGAAATGGAGAAATTTATGCAACAATGCAGAAGAGCAACAGAATGACATAAATGACTGTGACAATGTAAATGAATGTAATCACAGCTAATAAACTAACTTGTATGTAGTGCTTTAAGGTCTACTAAGGACTTTCTCCATATTATCTCATTTGATTTTTAAAACCTTTGTCCCATATGAGGCAGTATTTGAACCCAGGCCTTCCTAATTCCAGTTTCAACTCTATCCAATATTCTATCCAATTGAAGTACAATGGAAATTAGTGATTCTCAATTACTGATGTTTAAAAAAAAATTCCGTTGCCCTCTGTGTTAGTAAGCAGTAACTACAAAAAAGAAAAATTATAAATATTATTTTCCGTCTTTGCTTAATCTTTTTTAAAATGGCTTGGCAAGGGGCAGCTAGGTGGCACAGTGGATAGAGCACCGGCCCTGAAGTCAGGAGTACCTGAGTTCAAATTCAACCTCAGACAGTTAATAATTACATAGCTGTATGGTCTTGGGCAAGTTACTTAACCCCACTGCCTTGCAAAAACCTGAAAAAAAAACCCTGCAGCCTTTAAAAATGGCTTGGCAATATCCAAAGATTGGCATTTGAAAGAAATATTCCTTGGAAAAGAAGAATAAATTATGAAGACCAATGGCATCTGGTGGAGGGAAAAGTGAATTAAAATCTTGAAATTGGATGGTGGGGCAGCTAGGTGTCGCAATGTATAAGGGCATAGGTCCTGGATTCAGGAAGACCTGAATTCAAATCTGGTCATAGAAATGTAATAATTAATGAGCTGTGTGATTCTGGGCAAATCACTCAACCCCATTGCCTTGCAAAAATAACCCCCCCCAAAAAAAACCCAATTGGATGGCACAGATGTTCCATCCCCAATTCAATTAATCACTGAATGCCTAGAAAACTTTTGTATATCAATTATTTTCTTTCTCTTTGTCTCTCTCTCTCTCTTTTTGTTAGGTTTTTGCAATGCAAACGGGGTTAAGTGACTTGCCCAAGGCCACACAGCTAGGTAATTATTAAGTGTCTGAGGCTGGATTTGAACTCAGGGCCGCCTGACTCCAGGGCTGGTGCTTTACCCACTGTGCCACCTAGCCACCCACCTATATCAATTAAAAGAATATGAAAAAGTCTTTAATTTGAGAAGGTTCAACTATTTTGATAATTTAGATATACAGATGACATTACACAGAAGACATTAAGTGACTGGTTGAAACAAGCTAGTTCTCTGAAGGAGGAAGCAGCTTTAAGCAGCTCTCACATGATGGATCCTATAAAATCATCAAGTCTCTCAGAGGCCAGGAGAACTTCGTGAAAATTCTGTTTTTGACCATACTCTCCCCATGATCTTGTGTGTATAAAGTAAGACTCTAGACTGCACTTTGGGGGTATAATTTTATAACTACTCATTACTGCTGGTGACAGTGAGGCAGCACAGTATATAAACTATTGGGCCTGGAGTCTCGAGTTTAGTAGACCTGAGTTCAAATCCAGCCACAGACACTTATTCTGTAAGAGACCCTGGGCAAGTCATTTTAGCCTATATGCATTTCCTCAACTATAAAATGAACTGGAGAAGAAAATGGCAAATCACTTCAGTGGTTTTCTTTAACAAGAAAATTACAAATGGGATCACAAATAATCAGACACGACTAAACAACAATAATGTTTGTCCTTCATTTTCAAGGAAGACCAACTCATCAGAGAGATGATGCATGAAAAAAACCCATGAACTTGATTTGAGAGAGGAGCTGCTGTATGTACCAAGTCAGCAGCCTTAGTTTCTCCTCCAGTCATCCAGATCTAGGGACCAGATAATGAATCAGTAAGACTGGAGACAGCTCTGGATGCAAGGCCCAAGGTCAAAGAGCTAGTAAGAGTCATGTGTCTGAGGTTGGTTGGATTGGAACTCCTGAACTCCCGACTCCAAGGTCAGTGCTCTATCCGCATGACCACCTAGCTGCCTCTTTTTTCAGTTTTTTGTGAACTAAACAAAGATATCTTTTCAATCAATGAGCAAGTATTGACGATGTGCCAGGAAATGGGCCGATGGCATGTACAAGGCACCAATGTGTCGGTGGCCGCCCCTTCACTGCAGCGAGGCCCCGGCCGGGGGCGCCGCCCGCGGTCAGCGAGCTTCATCCTCCTAAGTTCAAGGCTAGTCTCGGCCGCTCCTGGCTACGTGACCTCGGACAAACCATTCACCCGTTTGCCTCAGCGTCCTCATTTGTAGAAGGAGTTGGAGAAAGAGGCGGCCCACCAAGAAAACTGCAAATGAGGTTACAAAGGATCCCGGGGCCAGTGGCTTCCTGGGGCCCACGCGCCGGGGCGGGCTCGAGCTCCGAGGGGGCCGGGCGCCGGGCAGCCGGGGGGCGCGCGGGGCGTCCTCCCTCCGCCGAGAGCCCGGGACCGGCCGCCGAGCCCCCCGCACCCCCGGACTGCTCACCTGGGGGCCCGAGGCCATGGCCCCCGGCTCCTCCGGGCGCGGGGTCACGCGAAGGGGGCGCGGCGGGAGGAGCCCCGCCCCGGATGTGGAGGGGGCGGCAGAGGATTGGCCACAGAGGCGGGCCCCGCCCCTCGACCACGACGAATGGATTGGCTACGGGCGGGGCGATCGGGGGCGCGTGCGCGGAGCGCGGCTTGGGCTTCTCACTGCGGTCGTCTCCGAATTCGGGCTTGGGCCGCTCCGCGCCCTGCTCCTCCCGGCGCCTGCCGGCTCAGGCCTCTGGCCGCCCCTCTCCCTGGAGCGGGACGGAGAAGTCGCGACCGGGCGGCGGCAGCCCCGAGGGCGGACGTGACGCCACCCGTCATGATCCCGCGGGGGCGGGGGGGTGAGAGTGGCGGAAGCCGCCCCAGACTTCCGCTACCACTTCGGCCAATCCGGTGAGTGCGTTGTGCCGTGGGGTCGGAGGGTCTCGGGAGAGAGCGCACAGAGGGGGCTTCTGGGAAACGTAGTCCTGCCGCCCGAGCCTGTGAGTGCGCATGCCCGTGCCGCAAGCAGCCGCAGTAGGCCGGAGCCCTCCCCCTCCGGAAGGGGCCGCGTCCGGTCCCGGCTCGTGGGGGAGGGGAGGCTGCGGACCCCCCCGCGGGGTCCAGGGGGTGCTTCCCGGCCGCCCCCGGGCAGGGCGCAGCCCCACGCGTCCGCTTTTCTCTTCGGACCTGCGGGGGCACCGGGGGCCGGCCTGGGCGTCGGGAGGCCGCAGTGGGCACCGCAGCGGGCAGCGCAGCACACGCAGGCTCCTCTGGGCCGGGGGCTGCGCCGGACAGCGGGCCGGGGCCTTACTGGGCTCCCACTCCGGTCACCCTGGGGACCTGGCCGTGACCTCCAGGGCTCTTGGTTGGGTCCAGATCCACAGAACACACTGCCCAGGGGATAGTTCAAGCAGCCTCGAAACACCCCAAATTTAACATGTCCAAAAAAGAATTTCGCCTCCCTCCAACCCATTTTCCCCAAAATTATTTCTTTTGAGCACTCGTGACCCCTCCAGGTTCCCAGGGTCCCAACCTTATTGTCACAATCTCAGTGGACACTTACTCCCCTGGAAAGAAAGGATTATTAATAACCAATTAATTGGGGAGGAGGTTTGCAGGGTTTTTTCACCTTCTAATTCCTCATTTGAAGGCTAGGTTAGATGAGACTGGGCTGCTCTCAATCATGGGCATGACCCCCACTCAAGTGGTCTGGGGGGAAGACATCCTTTTGTATGCAACGATAGAGGCAAAATGATCTGGACATGGAGATGAGTCTCTTGGGCCAGAGTGACATAACCAGTCACTCCCCTCATTAAAATAAGCCCACCTTATGCTGAATATATATTTATTGTCCAATTAACTAATTAGAATTGCTACCTACCTGCCGGGAAAAAGTACTGAAAAAAGTATTTAGGCACTCAGGGGATCCCAAGCTTGATCTTTGGCTTCCAAAAGTACCAATGACCACATCTTAACATTATTTGCTAATCATAATCAATAAATTGGTTGCCCAGAAATGACATCTCTTGGACTTCTCATTCATCAAACCTTCATGCCCCTACATCCTGTCCTTTGCAGTCTTGGTGGTTCTGCCTCCATCATCTCTCACACCAATCCTGCTGTCTCCACTCTCCCTCATCCCCTTGCTTTCATCCTCCTTCACTTCTCACCCACTGAGCCTATAATGTTAACTGATGATCCTGCTTCTAACTCTGCCCTCTCCATTTCACGCTCCAACCAGCAGGCAAAATAACCTTTCTCCAAAAGAATTCTAAATGCCATAGTAGCTATGTATAACTCCTAAGAATAAAAAGTACCAACTCCCTATCTTGGAATTTTAAAACCTCCACAATCTGCTTTCATACTCTACATTCCACTAGAAGTCAGGAATCATTTCTTTAACACTTACAATGTGCCAGACCCTTGAGTTAAGAGGTAAGGATACAAAAAAAGGCAGAGAGCGGACAGTAGTTTAGAAGGGAGCAGAGATTAGCAGGGCAGTGTTGAAACTGTCATATGAAACTTGGAATAAACACATACAAAAACCCCAAACTATACACAGTAGATATTTTCTGTTCACATTCATTCTTTTTCTGTATTCTTTGCCCAGGGCAAGTATTTTTAACCTGGAGTTCAGGATTAGATTTCAGGGCATAGGGGGAAAATTTTATCTTTATTTAATTTTTATAACTTATGAAACTTTAATATTTCTTTTGATTATGAGTTTAAAAAATAAATTTTCTAAGAAGAGATTCATGGAATTGATTATTCAGTCAAAAAAATTCATAACATGAGAAAAGTTAAAAATCTCTGGTCTACAGGACAGCTAGGTGGCGCAGTGGATAGAGCACTGGCTCTGGAATTAGGAGTTACCTGAGTTCAAATCCAGCCTCAGACACTTAATAATTACTTAGCTGTGTGGCCTTGGGCAAGACACTTAACTCCATTGCCTTTCCAAAAAAAAAAAACCTAAAAAAAATCTCTGGTGTATAAAATATATTATTTTCACTTTTTAAAATGTTTTATATATTATTTTCTCATGGTTAGTTTGCCCTTTAGTTCTGATTCTCCTTTCACAACAGGACCACTATAGAAATGTATTAAGCATGATTGTACATATAAAACATATTATTTGCTATCATGGGGGGGAAAGAAGGGAGGTAGAAAAATATGGAAGTCAAAAATCTTACAAAAAGATGAAATGTTGAAAACTATCTTTGCATGTAATTGGAAAAAATTTAGAATAAAATAACTTAAAAAATAATTTCTGGTCTAAGGAAATGTTCGTGTTTGTGATGTTTGACAAGTACATAATAATGAAAAGGAAAATTTCTTTAAAATGTTGTACCACACTGCCATGTGTTTGTATTTCTATGACTGACCATCTACCACCACAAAACTTCATCATTGAACCCTCCTTTGAATAAAGCATAGTAAAGCCAAACAAATTCATACATCCTAAAATGCACTCTTCCCTTTCAAACCCTGTGAGCTTCATTTAATGCTCAACTCCATAGCCACCCATTATGTGGGATCCCCTTAGTTGGGACTACTGTACCCATCTTCACATTACAGGCCAATTCCCCAGGGTGTTCTCTACTTTAAAAAGCTCTGAGAAGTGCAGGGCTTTTAAGTTATTGTCTATATCTCTTGGAGCATAGTGAATTACATATAATTTAAAAAGCAGCATTTCTTTAGTTGGACAATTTAACTGTCTGGGAATATCTTGATCTAAATGAATAGAGTGAAAATGGATCATTTCTGGAGTAATATCCTGGAATCAGCAAGGAGAAAAATGGAATTAAAGGAGTGGACTAAGAAAATAGTCTTAAAGAAGGGGAAGAATATTTTTCCTATGAGACAGGAATGAGTGTATGGCTGATAGCCTTCAGATGATTAAGTAGGCAGGTTGAGGAAGTATCTAGGAGATTTTCCCTAATTTTCTTAGAAAATGAAGAGACTAAACCATGGAATAAGTTTGACATTGTAGATTTGAGAATGAATAGCTACTGTGAAAAAGGGTTCTGCTCAGTTTCAATTCTCTAATTTTTTTTTTTAGGTTTATTTTTTGCGAGTCAATGGGGTTAAATGGCTTTCCTAAGGTCCCAATTATTAAGTGTCTGAGGCCGGATTTGAACCCAAGTACTCCTGACTCCAGGGCCAGTGCTCTATCCACTGCACCACCTAGCAACCCCAATCAATTCTCTAATTTTTAATAAAGGATGATAACTGAACAAATCATTGGTTTGTTATATTCATTCATATTATTATGTTCTGATGTTGGGTAAGTTTTGTGCACTGGTTTAAGGGCTTTCCAAATTTGTTAAATACATATTTTTTTTCCCTAAATAGTACAGACTGATGATTAGAGTTCTTACTCAGAAATAGAGCCTTCCTTCAGTCATTAGATCCATATATTTCTTTTGTAGAATGAGTTCTCTGATGGTGAGTATATTCTCTTCTCTGGTGGAATGACACTCCACATTTACTACATTCATAAGGTTTTAATCCAGAATGAATTCTTTTATGTTCTATAAGTTGTGTGCCCCAACAGAAGGCCTTTTCACATTTATCACATTCATAAGGTTTCTCTCCAGTATGAATTCTCCGATGCTGATTAAGCTGTGCTTTTAGTCGGAAAGCCTTCCCACATTCATTACATTCATAAGGTTTCTCACCAGTGTGAATTCTCTGGTGTTCAGTAAGTGCTGTGCTTAGGCGGAATGATTTCTCACATTCCTTACATTCATAAGGTTTCTCACCAGTATGAATTGTCTGATGTTGAATAAGCTTTACCTTTTGGCTAAAGGCCTTCCTACATTCAATACATTCATATGGTTTCTCTCCAGTATGAATTTTCTGATGCTCAGTAAGGTTAGAGCGCCTACAAAAGGCCTTCCCACATTGACTACATTTATAAGGTTTTTCTCCAGTATGAATTCTACGATGTTGATTAAGTTGTGCTTTTAGTCGGAAGGTCTTCCCACAGTCGATACATTCATGAGGTTTCTCACCAGTATGGATTCTCTGGTGCTCAGTAAGAGTTGTGCTCAGGCAGAAGGCCCTGCCACATTCATTGCATTCAAAAGGTTTCTCACCAGTATGAATTCTCTGGTGTTCAGTGAGGTTTGAACGCCGGCAGAAGGCTTTGCCACATTCACTACACTGATAAGGTTTCTCACCACTATGAATCTTCTGATGTTCATTAAGCTGTCCTTTTTGGCGGAAAGCCTTACCACATTCGTTACATTCAAATGGTTTCTCACCTGTATGAATTGACTGATGTTGGTTAAGTTGGGCTTTAAGTCTAAAGGCTTTCCCACATATATTACATTCATAGGGTTTCTCACCAGTATGGATTCTCTGATGTTTAGTAAGAGCTGCGCTCAGGCAGAAGGCCCTCCCACATTCATGACACTGATAAGGTTTTTCACCAGTGTGAATTCTCTGATGTTCAGTGAGGTTTGAACGCCTGCAAAAGGCCTTCCCACACTCATTACAATGATAAGGCTTCTCACCAGTATGAATTTTCTGATGTTCATTAAGTTGTCCTTTTAGTCGAAAGGCTTTTCCACATTCATTACATTTATATGGTTTTTCACCAGTATGAATCGTCTGATGTTGGTTAAGTTGGGCTTTTAAACGAAAGGTCTTCCCACACATGTTACACTGATAAGGTTTTTCACTGATAGGAATATTCTGATATCCAGGAATCTCCATCCTTAAGCAAAATGTGCTCCTATGTTCATTATTTTCATAAAATTTCTTTCCAGTATGAATTTTTTTATGAAGTGTAAATCCCTTCCTTGGGTTAGTCTTCTCACATTCATTAATATCATAGTGCCTCTTTTCAATACACAATCCAGCATTGTCAATAAAGACTGAATTATCCATAAGGCATTTCTTATTTTTAGATAGTGTTTTATTTGAGCACCTATTACTACAGTTTCTTGTACCTGTATGTAGTCTAAAGTACTCTCTATTGGGATCACATGTACTCAGAGTTTTTCCTACTACATGCTGTGGTAATAGAACTGACCTTAGATTGAAGCTTCTGCAATAACTGTTATTTTCAGAGTCTGTAAATTTATTGAGATAGTCTTTTGGGGTGATTTTGACTTCCCAAAGATGTCTCTCTTCATTCCTCAGATGATTTTCTAACTTGATATTATATTCCAATGATTCTCCCACTGAAGAAAGGATACCATTCTTCTTGTGTATCTGCTGGAATGATTCTTCCTTTGAAATATTTAATTTTGGAGTAGAATCCATGGATTCATACTTAGTTTCCCAATCTGAAAGAAACAAAAAATTAAAAAGACTATTGCTGCTTCTGTGTATATAGTGTATGCAATACTACCTCTGAATAAATCAAGAAATATTATTTTCAAACCACATTTTTCTGAAAAATGGGTTCAAGTTCTGGTCAAATAAAGAATCCCTCCCTCCAATAGTTTCTGTTCCTGGGTGGATCCAACAGTAGAAGCCATATGCGGTTATTTTGAGAACTTTCTTTTGATTTAGTGCAAACTACACACTGACTTGTCCATTTAAAAAATCAGTTTCAGTTTTCATGATGATGACAATCATCAAATATTATCTCACTAAATCTATTTTCTAGCAAACTATAAATTCTTTATTTATTTATTTATCAGCAAGCTGGATAAAATAATGAAAGCCTCCCCTAGTAGTTTGTCCTCTACCCTAAATCCAACACTAAGCTGTCATATGCATTTCCCTCTAAGTCTTCCTAATGGAGTACTTGTCACTAATCTATTTTTCTTTTTTAAATTAGTATGACATAATTTTTCTAACTTTCAAATATAATTTTTAAAGCATTTGTTGCCAAACAATATTTGTTCCTATCTTTATGGATAAATGTTATTGATATCCTTTTTTTAATTTTAATTTTGCATTGATAGTCTTAATTTCAAAAGCTTTTTCATATGAATTACATTGTTGTTTTGCATATTTATTTATTTATTTTTGGTTTTTGCTAGGCAGTGGGGTGAAGTGACTTTCCCAAAGTCACACAGTCTGAGGCTGGATTTGAATTCAGGGCCGGTGCTCTATCCCACCTAGCTGCCCTCATGTTTTGCATATTTCATAAAAATTGCTATTGTAATTAGACTGGCATCACAGGATCTCTGGATTTAGTTGTATTATAATGTTGATTTGATTGAAATAATCCATCCATGAACACTGAATTTCTCTCATCATTTAGGTCCTCCTTTCTTCCCCCCAAAATAACTTGGTTTACCTATTATCTTGCCCAATATAGTGTAAATTCATTGAGGACAAGATGTCCTTTTTAGTTTCTATATTCCCCTGTGCTTGCCACAGGGCTTGGAACATAATTGGTAGACTATAATACTAGGTGATTTCAATGTCAAGGTGGACACAGGAGAAGAAGGTAAAAAATATTTTTAAGAATATAGTTCAGGGGGGGCAGCTAGGTAGTGCAGTGGATAGAGCACTGGCCTTGGAGTCAGGAGTACCTGAGTTCAAATCTGACTTCAAATACTTAATAATTACCTAGCTGTGTGGCCTTGGGCAAGCCACTTAACCCCATTGCCTTGAAAAAAATATATAGTTCAGGAAGAAACAAGAAAGGACAAAAAGCTTCTATATGAGACAGAATGTGATGACTATATCAAAAATACTTTCTTTGAAAAGAGTCAAAGACACTGCATATAAGCACCAAATACTATCCCCAAACTGGTATAACTGCCAGACAATCACTACTCCACTGACTGGGCAGTTAGACCACCAAAGATTCACATAAACTGTGCTCAACCTATGGTAGAGCATTCCCAGCTCACATTGGTCTGATCAGTCATAATCAAGACACAGTGTAACTTGACTCCACCTTACTGATGCCACACTGCTCTTCTTCAAGAATGAAGGACAATAATCATAAGACCACAAAAATTCAGAATACTCAAGAAATAAACTATTTACAACTATATGAAATACACCCCATATCCTTAAGAGTAAGATGAATGGAAATTAAAATAACCCTGAAGATTCAGCAAATTAAAAATATGATATAAAGGGGCGGCTAGGTGGCACAGTGGATAAAGCACCGGCCCTGGAGTCAGGAGTACCTGGGTTCAAATCCGGTCTAAGACACTTAATAATTACCTAGCTGCGTGCGTGGCCTTGGGCAAGCACCTTAACCCCATTTGCCTTGCAAAAAAAAAAACTAAAAAAAAAGTCCCTAGCTCAAGTTAGAAGGGCAAGTAGTGTGACATTTAAAAAGTCCAAGAAACATTGTCTCTGATGATATGTTCATTTTATTAATAATGCTAGCATGTTATTAATAAGAGATTAGTGCCACTCTCACAGTGGTACTTGAAGGAATGGGTGCTACTGAAGGTGGCAATCAATTCAGATAGGTTAAGAATTGAGAAAATTAGCATTATAATGTAGGGTCAGCTTGGTCAGAGACTTATCAATTTCCATATTACTTGTCTGAAAAAAAAGAGAAAATCCACACTTTCCCAGACCTGACTGAGTAAACATAATGAATAAGAATCCACCCATTAACCTAAACTAAGAATTTCTTTATGCTCTTTGATTAGATCTTATTCTTAGTCATTCTTTATGCAAGAGTTCCATCACTGGTTAATTTCTGTGACATATGCAAAAGGTTGCCTCTCTGCTCCTTCCTTCAATCACCTTCACTTTCTATGAGACTTCCCAGGTTTCTCTTAATTTTTTTTTAAGGTTTTTTGAAAGGCAAATGGGGTTAAGTGACTTACCCAAGGCCACGCGGCTAGGTAATTATAAAGCGTCTGAAGCTGGATTTGAACTCAGGTCTTCCTGATTCCAGGGCCAGTGCTCTATCCACTGTGCCACCTAGCAACCCCGAAACATACCATGTTAACTAAACAGCATGGCATCCTGAGAAAGAGACAGGAGGCTACATTTGCCAAGTGAGTCAAACCATCATCAATACCTGAATCATTGTTTCCCCTCAGTCCTGATAGTGATAGCCCAGGATATTGGGTCCAAGAGCCTTGCGAATAGCAATATTTCCAGTTCAATACTCTCAGGCACCATAATGGGAAGATACAGGCTGGCTTTTGCTTCTGCAGGCGATAAACTCACAACGGCTAAAGACCCAGAATGAAAATCCTTGTCACCAAGGGCCTTGGAAAGGATGTCAAATGGTTCAACATTACAAACTAATTTGAGTGTAGCAGTGGAAATGACATTTAAAAAGAGGCATGGCCATGTGCCATGCTGCTACACCTTAAGGACCTTTCCCTGACTTGTATTTTTTTTTTTTTTTAGTTTTTGCTAGGCAATGGGGTTAAGTGGCTTGCCCAAAGCCACACGGCTAGATAATTATTGTGTCTGAGGTTAGATTTGAACTCAGGTACTCCTGACTCCAAGGCCAGTTCTCTATTTACTGCGCCACCTGGCTGCCCACTCTTTCCCTGACTTGTAATTGAAACCTTCTCAATTTATTGATTCCCTCATTAGACTGTGAGTTCCTGGAAAGTAGGGACTGTCTGACTTTTCTGTTTGTATGTGCAGTACTTAACACTGTGCTTAATACATAGTAAGCATATAAATGCTTTTTAAAAATACTCCAAAATGCTAATGAGCTTTGCTACTGATAGTAGACTCCGGAGTCTGTCTTTCAACATGTCCTCAGAGTATATGCTCAACAACAGGAGACCTATGCCCAGGGCTAGTTTATGAGCTTTATCTATTTAACTCCTTAATGAAATCAATAAAAGTTGAACCACTTCCAGGCAACAGTAACATTAGGTCAATGTGTCAGTCTTCCAACACCAGCTAAGCCTCAATGTTTATTCCTATCTCTTGTCTCTTTGTCGATTTGCATGGTATAAGGTGAAATCTCAGGGATTTTTTCCCCTTTAGATTTTGAAAATTTTTTAATTATATCCTTGTAAAGAAAAATTTAATTACAAAATTCCAAAAATGATCAGAAGTAATAAGGTAGCAACCTGATCATTTCTTTTCTTTATGTGAATAAGACCCTTTAGAAAATATAAAAGGGTACGGCTAGGTGGCACAGTGGATAGAGCACTGGCCCTGGAGTCAGGAGTACCTGAGTTCAAATCCAGTCTCAGACACTTAATATTACCTATCTGTGTGGCGCTGGGCAAGCCACTTAACCCCATTGCCTTGCAAAAAACCTAAAAATGAGTGCATGACAAATAGTTGAGCTTGAACCCACAGACCTAAGGGGCTAAAAAAAGAGGCTCTTTGTTCAACATTTCATGAGAAATTCACATTAAAGGACCCATTTGCCAGGCAGAATACAGATGGAAGAATATAGACAATATCCAGCCAAATTCTCCCAACATTCCACGAGAGGAAAACTTTAAAGGAATACCACAAAATAAATTCTGGAAGAGGCACAGTCAACAAAATGGTAAGGTGAGACATTTTTCCATTTAACTCCATGACACGTTAGCAGTTTGGAACAAGAGGTTGTGACCCTGGGAAGGGCAATGGCCCAGAATGCACATGACAGTCACACTAGTTGCAGGTCTCAGAGGTAACAGTGACAGCAGGAGCAGCTTCAGGATCTTTCAACCCAGAGGCAGTCAAAGGGACTGGACAACTGATCAGAAAGAGCCACTGGGGAAATGTGTGCTAGCACTGGATGGAGCTAGGGTGCTGTTTGACACCTTCATTATCCCTAAGCACTTCTGGGTCACAGTTCCAGAGCAGCGAAGAACAATTGTGGCTGCAGGGGATCAGAGGCCCTCTCTGGATGAGGACCAGAGTACAGACCAGAAGAGCACTGGCCACATGTCTCAGGATTACACCACCTCAGAAGCACCAAAAACTTTCAAACCCTCAGAACTAGTTTTGGAAAAGTCTGAACATAATCGAAATTTAATATAAAGTTTAAATTCAAGAAATAAGCTGGGAAAATTAACAAACAACTAAAAAAGACCTTGACCATAAAAAAAGTTAAAATGATGACAGGAAAATCAAGACACAATCAGGAAAAGAAACAATGGCAAAACAATTATTTTTAAAATCAAAAGGGGACAGCTAGGTGGCGCAGTGGATAGAGCACCAGCCCTGGAGTCAGGAGTACCTCAGACAATAATTACCTAGCTGTGTGGTCTTGGGCAAGCCACTTAATCCCATTGCCTTGCAACCCCCCCAAAACAAAATCAAAGGGGGAGGGGCAAAATGAAAGATATAATTATGAAAAGAAAATTAATAGCTTGGTAAAAGGCATGGAAAAAAATGACACAGAAAATAACATGTTAAAAAAGTAGAACTGGACCAAAAAAGGGGATAAAAAAGTACTGAAGAAAATAATTTCTTAAAAACAATTCAAATATCAAATATGGAGCCATAGTCAGAATAACATGATTTGGCACCTTCTACATTAAAGGACTGGAGGACTTAAAATATGATATTCTGGAGGGTAAAGGTGTTAGTATTACAAACAAGAATTATCTACCCAATAAAACTGATTGTAAGTCTTCACAGGAAAAAAATGAATATTCAATAAAATAGAGAACTGTCAAGCATTCATTTTAAGAGCAGAGCTGAATGGAAAATTTTATTTTCAAATACATGTCTCTAGAGAAGCATAAATAGGTAAATAGGAAAGAAAAATAATAAGAGATTCGATGATGCTAAGCTGTTTACATTCCTACAAGGGGAGATGATGTTTGTAACTTCTAAGACCTTCTTATTAAGTTAGAAGGAGTTGACATAAACAGAGACCATGGAGGTGAGTTAAATATGATGGAATGATTTCAAAAAATAAAATTGGGGCGGCTAGGTGGCGTAGTGGATAAAGCACCGGCCTTGGAGTCAGGAGTAGCTGGGTTCAAATCCGGTCTCAGACACTTAATAATTCCCTAGCTGTGTGACCTTGGGCAAGCCACTTAACCCCATTTGCCTTGCAAAAAAAAACCCTATAAAAAAATAAAATTAATGGATGAGAAAGGAGGATCTACTGGTAGAAGGATGAGGAGAGAGGAAGAATGGGAGAAATTATTTTACATAGGGGAGGCTAGGTGGCGCAGTGGATAGAGGACCGGCCCTGGAGTCAGGAGGACCTGAGTTCAAATCTGACCTCGGACACTTAATAATCACCTAGCTGTGTGGCCTTGGGCAAGGCACTTAACCCCATTGCCTTGCAAAAAAAAACCTAAAAAAAAAAAAAATTATTTCACATAAAAGAGAAAAGAGGCAAGAAAAGAAGAGCTTTCACTGGGAAGATGGAGTGGCTAACAATATTGAACTTTCATCAGAATTGGCTCAAAGAGGAAATAACATACACACTGGGGTATAGAATCTATCTTACTATACAGGAAAGTAGGAGGAGACGGGGATGGGATGCCGAAGGGAGATCAGAGAGGCAGTAGTTAGAAGTAAAACACTTAGGAGGATGGAAAGGGTGACAGAAGAGAGTTTACCTTTTTATGCTTCTCTTGGTATTTTTACTTTTAGGTTTTTTTGCAAGGCAAGGCCACACAGCTAGGTGGATTATTAAGTGTCTGAGACCAGATTGGAACTGAGGTCCTCCTGACTCCAGGGCCGGTGCTCTATCTACTGTACCACCTAGCCGCCCCTATGCTTCTCTTAAATCTTGTATTTGAATGTCAAATTTTCTATTTAGCTCTGGTCTTTTGGAATCAGGAGTACTTGAAATGTCTTGATTTTTACAAATGTTCATTTCAGTCTTATAGTAATATACTTGGGTTTTTTTCTCTGTAAATTGTTCTTGGTTTTGAACTATAGGTCATCTACCTTCTAGAATATGATATTCCAAGTTCTTCAATCCTACTAAATCTTATATGATCCTGAGTGTGACTCCATCTTTTTTGAATGAATTCTTTCTAACTAATTTTTGTATTTTCTCCTTGTTCTAAAAGTGGGGAATTTGTGTGCAATATTCCTAGAGTTTTCATTTTAGATTCTCTTTCATGAGGTGATCAATGGATCCACTCAATGTCCATTTTATCTTCTGGTTCAAAATTGGGGCAGTTTCCTTGACAATTTCTTGAACTATGTCATCTAGACTTTTATTGATCAAGGCTTTCAGGTAATATTTCTTAAATTATCTCTTCTGTATCTATTTTCCATGTTACTTGTTTTTTAATGAGACATTTTTCATTCTTTTGATTTTGATTTTTTTTCTTGCTGTCTCAAGGAGTCATTAGGTTCTACTTGGCCAATTCTAATTTTTTTTTAATTTTATCTATTTAAGGCAATGGGGTTAAGTGACTTGCCCAAGGTCACACAGCTAGTCTGAGTCCAGATTTGAACTTAGGTCTTTCTGACTCTAGGGCCGGTGCTCTATTCACTGCACCACCTAGCTGCTCCGCAATTCTAATTTTTTTTTGTTTTTGTTTTTGCAAGTCAAACGGGGTTAAGTGGCTTGCCCAAGGCCACACAGCTAGGTAATTATTAAGTGTTTCAGACCGGATTTGAACCCAGATCCTCCTGACTCCAGGGCCGGTTCTTTATCCATTGCGCCACCTAGCTGCCCCAAGAAATTGTTTTCTTTTGTGAATTTTTGTACCTCTTTTTCTATGGAGCCAATTCTGCTTTTTAAGGAGCTGTTTTCTTCAGTGTATTTTTGTCTCTTTTACCATCTGGTTTATTCTGTTTTTAAAGGTGCTATTTTCTTCAGTTTTATCAAGCTGTTGATTTTTTTTCACTGATTTTCTTTTATCACTCATTTTCTTTCCCAATTTTTCTCTCTTATTTGAGTTTGATCATACTTTTGAGCTCTTCTAGGACTACTTTTTAGATGTGGGACTAATTCACATTTTTCTTTGAACTTTTAAATATAACAATTTTGACTCTGTTATGTTCTGAGTTTTGAGCTTCCCTGTCACCATAGTTACTTTATATGGCCAGTTTTTTATTTTGCTATTGTTTGTTCATTTTTCCAATTAATTTCTTGACTTTTGTTTTTAAGGGGTTTTTTTTTGCAAGGCAGTGAGTGACTTGCCCAAGGTCACACAGCTAGGTAATTATTAAGTGTCTGAGGCCAGCTTTGAGAACTCAGGTCCTCCTAGCACCAGGGCTGGTGCTCTATTCACTGCACTAATTTCTGGACTTTTAACTTCCCAGGGTGGAGGGGAACATTGTCCCAAGTGTTGGGATTTTTTTGTGCAACTATTTTCAGAGCTAGTGGTAGGTCTTTAAGTTTTCAGTTCTTCCAAGTTGGTGTGATCTAAGGAAAGGTGTGTTTACTACTCTCCTGGTCTATGCTCTGATTTGTTACTACAGGTATTCTCTTTCACTCTGGAACAGTGACCAGGGTTACTGCTCCTATGCAGCTAAAAGCTGCTGGTTGGTTCTTGTCTTTTGTTATGGAAGAAGACCAAAATAACATCACCATGTTTGAGACAAATTACAGTGCACTGGACTGTGGCTGATAAGACTACTAAGAGCTCAGAATGCTCTACCACAGAATCAGCACAAATAGTTCATGTGAACACCTGGAGAGGATACTCTAAACTTATGGATGTCATTCTGCCTTCCTCATAGAGTGCAGTACCCTCACTGATGAGGGCACGCCATGCTGGGCGGTCCTGTGCCAGGGTCTCCCATACTGTACACTCAATTCTAAAGTTCTTCAGTGAGACCTTCAGGGGGTCTTGGTATCACTTCTCCTGAACTCCCTTGTGAGCGCTTGCCCTGTGGGAGTTCTCCATAAAATGGATTTTTTGGGCAAGCATATGTCTGGCATTCAACAACGTGTCCAGCCCATTGTAGTTGCACTCCCTGTAGTAATGTGGAATGCTAGACAGTTTAGCTGAGAAAGGACCTCAGTGTCTGGTACCTTTTTCTGCTAGGTGATCTTCAGAATCTTCCTAAGACAATTTAAATGGAAATAATTCAGTTTCCTGACATGGTGCCAGTAGACCATCCAGGTTTAAGAGGCATACACCAATGAGATCAACACAACAGCTCTATAGACTTTCAGTCTGGATAGTTCATCTAATACCTCTTCTCTCCAACACCTTCTTTCTGGGACTGAGACCCAGATCCTTGTATAGGCAATGTTACCAAAGATAAGTCCATATCCCAAAGAGATCAAATTAAAATGGAAAGGACCTAATGTACAAAAATATTTATAGCACGTCTTTTTGTGGTAGCAAAGAATTGGAAATTGAGGCAATGTTCATTGATTGGGGAATTGGTTGAACAAGTTATAGTATATGATTGTGACAGATACAGCCGGGCTTTAAGAAATGATAAGCAGGATGGTTTCAGAAAAAATTTTGAAAAGAATTATATGAACTCAAGCAAAATGGAGTGAGCAGAATCAGGAGAACATGGTACACAAAAACAGCAATACTGTATGATAATCCACTTTAAAAGATGTGGTTAGCTACTCTGAAGGATCTAAAACAATTTCAAAGGATCCATGATGAAAAATGCTGTACACTTCCAGAAAGAGAACTGATGAATTTCTGTTTTTGCATCACGGCTAATATGGAAATATGTTTTGTATGACTCCTTTCAAGTAATTAATATCATGCTGCTTATCATCTCAGTGCAAGGGAAGGGCTGAGGGAAGAAAAGCAATTGCATCTCACAATTTTTTAAATGTTAAAAAGAAAGAAATATAATCCTATGAAGGCCCAAGTGAGCTACTGCTTGCAATGATGTACTTGCCTGACTAGACCCACTCACCTGAATGGTTAATCCTGGACATGTCTCCCTCTGGAATCCAAGGCGCTTCTCTTCGCTCCAACTGGTAGATAACATATGGTTTGGAAAATGCAAGTCCTGCTCAATGGAAATGGAACAGGGGTCAGGATCAGAGAAGCAAACTGGAATCCAATCCTAAAATTGTTTCTTTGTAGATGGTAGAAAGACCAAGGAGTAAGACAAAATATTTCTAAAGATGTTTGATAATACCTGAAGTACGGCAGTAAAAAGTACAAGGTTTAAATGACAAAAGCTGAAGGCTTTGGGAAAACAGACACATTGATATGTTGGTGAAGCTATGAAATAGTCCAGTCACTCTAGAGAGAATTTTGAATTATGCCGCCAATGTTAAAACATTCTGAGTATCTTTTAACCCACTGAAGGTGTTACTGGATCTATACCCCAAAGAGATAAAGAGGAAAAGAACTTACAGGTACAGAAAAAGAATAGGGGAGCAAGCGCAAGTAGCCTACTAAGAAGTGATCAAAAAGGAAAAGCTTCCTGACGTGAAGTGAAGTGTACAGAACTGGCCAAACATTGGACATATAAAAGTAATGTTACAACAATGATCAACAGTGAAAGACTTGGGTACTCTAAACAGTATGATGAGCCAAGACAATGCCAAATGACTCCTGTTGAAATACTAACCACCAGCAAAGAGAGAATGGATGAGCTGAGTACAGATTGAAACATCTTTATTTTTCTGGCTTTCTATTTTTTTTTTTAGCAACATAGCTAATATAGAAATAGATTTTATGTGACTTCACATGTAGAATTGATATATTGCTTGCTTTCTTAATGGTTTAAAGGGAGGGAGAGAAGTTGGAATTTGGAAGTTGAAAACTATTTAATGAAGTTTTCAAATGAATTTTTTAAAAAAGGCAATCTCAGAAAATATATGAAAACAACTATAAAATACCTTTATGATAAATAATATTAGATCTAAATAAGTGAACAAATGTCAACAGCTTATGGGTAAGCCGAGCTAATATAATAAAAATAACAATTCTACCTAAATTAAATTACTTATTCAGTGCCATGTCAATCAAACTTCCAAAAAATTACTTTATTGAGTAAGAAAAAGTAGTAACTAAATTCATATGGAGGAACAAAAGGTCAAGAATATCAAGGGAATTAAAATGCAAAGGAAGATAGTCTAGCCATATCAGATCTAAAATTATATTATAAAGACTCAGTCATCAAAACTGTTGGTTGAATGGTGGATCAGTGGAATAGATTAAGTGCAAAAGAAATAGTAGTGGGGCGACTAGGTGGCACAGTGGATAGAGCACCAGCCCTGGAGTCAGGAGGATCTGAGTTCAAATCCAGCACTTAATTATCTAGCTGTGTGACCTTGGGCAAGTCACTTAACCCCACTGCCTTGCAAAAATAAAAAAAAAGTAGTAAATGACCATAATAATCTGTTGTTTGATAAACCCAAAGATTGCAGCTTCTTTGATTAAAACTGATGGGGAAAACTGGACGATACTATGACAAAAACTAGGCATAGATCATCATCTCTCCCTATACTAAGATAAAGTAAAAATGGGTACAGAATTTAGACATAAAAGGTAGTATCATATGGCTAGTCAATAGAACAAGGAATAGTTTATCGTCAGATCCATGGAAAGGAGCAGTTTATGTCCAAGGAAGAGGGAAGAGAATATTATAAAATGCAAAATGGATCATTTTGTTAACATTAAATTGAAAAATTTTGCACAAATAAAACCAATGGCAACCAAGATTAAAAGGAAGGTAGTAAGTTGGGAAACAATTTTTACAACTAGTATTTCTGACAAAGGACTCGTTTCTAAAATATATAGAGAATTGAGTCAATTTATAAGAACACAAGTTATTCCCCAGTTGACAAATGGTCAAAGGAAATGAAAAATCAATTCTCAGATGAAGAAATTAAAGTTATCTATAGTCATATGAAATAATGCTCTAAATCAATATTGATTAGAGAGATGTAAATTAAAAGAACTCTGAGGTACTACCTCATATCTATCAGATTGACTGATATGAAAATCATCAATGTTGGAAGGGATGTGAAAAACTGGGATTTGCATTGTTGATGGAGTTGTGAACAGATCCAACCTTTCTGGAGCGCAATCTGGAATTACCCCTAAAGTTCAATAAAACTGCATACTCTCACCCAACAGCACCACTACTAGGTCTGTGGCCCACAAAGATCACAAAAAAGGGTAAAAACCCCACATATACAAAAATATTTGCAGCAGCTCTTTTTTGTAAGTGGAAAAGAATTGGAAATTGAAGAGATGGCCATCCGTTGGGGAGTGACTGAACAAACTGTGGTATATGAATGATGCAGAACACTATTGTTCTAGAAGAAATCATGAGGGACAGGACTTCAGAATAGCCTGGAAAGATGCTGAGTGAAGTGAGAAGAACCAGAACAAGGCTGCGCATACTAAAAGCAATATGGGGTGATGGTCAACCATGAGGGACTTGTTCATTTTAGCAGTACAATAATGAATGACAATTTTAAAAGACTGTCATGGAAAATACCATCCATATTGAAAGAACGGACTATGGAGTTTAAATGCAGAGCAAAACCTACCATCTTCAATTTTTAAAGGTTGTCTTATGAATTATGTTTTTCCCCCCTCTAACGTTTTTTCCCATTTTGATTTGATTTTTTTTCACAACATGGTCAATATGGATCTGTGCTTGACATTGTTATATTGCTTTGTGTCAGGGGAGGGAAGAAGGAAGGGAGGGAGGGAGAAAAATGTGAAACGAAATCCTTGCAAAAAAAGATTGTTAAAACCTACCATTGCATAGAGTTGGAAAAAGAAATAAATAAAATAGAAACAGTGAAAAAACCGCTGGGGAAACAGTTACTTAAAAAAAAGGCAAACTTTTCACAGATGAACAGGAAGTTTATGTGAAAGGACTAGCAATCTCTGATCCCTGCATTTCGATCATTAAGAAGTGAACGTTTGAGATGCTGTAAATCATGGGATGGTGGAAGGCGAGCATTTGAGGAAGCTCAGCGGCCATCTATGCCAGCTGAAGTGGGAAAGCAAGGCCCTGCTAGGGAGTCTGGGGAGCAGGGGAAGCTAGCCTTACCCAGGCAAACCAGGTTCCCATAGGTCTCCAGCATTACGTCCCTATAAAACTCCTTCTGAGAAGAGTTCAGGTGCATCCACTCCTCCTGGGTGAAGTTCACGGCCACATCCTTGAAAGTCACTGATTCCTGAAACGGCAAATCGATCCGTTTACCTAAGAGGCAGCAACAGGTCTGATCCGAGCTCGTACACAAAGATGGAAATTCGGTTTCTGCTCTGGCAAACTGAAGGTTTTAACAAACGAGTTACACGTAACAAAAAGGCGATGAGAGTATGTTATTTTGTTTAGGTCCCAGGACATTTCTAGTTGATTAGTGTTTATCGTAGAACACATTAAAAAGAATCCGTTAACGCAGGACACGCGTTCCTCTGGCCCCGGGGCTCGCCGGGCGCAGCTCCGCGCTGATGCCCCCGGGCTGGGCCCCGGGACTCCCTGCCCTTGCCCCCCGCTGCCCCTCCGACTGCCAACCGCAGCCTTCACCTGAGGGAGGCCGTGCCAGCCCGCCGCGCCCCCGCGTCCGGTGCCCATGCCCTGCTGCGCTGCCCGTCCGGGGCACCCCCGGGCACACACACGCACACGCGTGCACCGACGCGTGTGGGGGAGACGCGGCTCACGGCGGCCGCCCAGCGAGGCCGGGGAGGACCCACCTGGAGCGGCGGCCGGGCGGGCGGCGGCGGGCCCGGGGCGGCGGGGGGCGCCGGCGCCATCTCCTCCCGGGCGGGCGGAGGCGGGGGAGGGGCGCCGGCCCCGCCCCCGGGAGCTTCCGCGGGGGGCGGGCCCGGAAGGAGGCTCGGGGGCGGGGCCGGGCCGGGAGCCGCGCATTGGCCCAAGCCGCCCGCCCGACGACCAATGGGAGCCGCGGCTGGGCGAGGGGGGCGGGGCTGAGGCAGGCCCGAGGCGCCCGGCGCTGGCTGGGCCCGAGCCCGGCGGGGCCCGGCCGCGGGCGCCCGTCTCCCCGGGCCTGGGGCGCGGGGCTGCGGCTGCGGCCGCCGGCAGAGCGGGGCCCCGGCCCCCACGGCCCGCACCGGACTCCAAGAGGGTGGGGGTGGGGGCGAGGAGGAGGGGCGGATGTGACGTCCTACAGCCCCGCCCCGTGCCATTCCCGCTCCAATCCCGGACCGCCAGGCTGACTCCACCTTCCCTCGGGCGAGCAAAGCTTCCTGGGACTTGTAGTCCTCGGGCCGGCTGCGCGTGCGCATCGGGGGAGCCCGGCTGGCGGCCTTGTCTCCGGCCCCAGGTCTACGCGTGCGCAGGTCAGGGTCGGGGTCCGGGGCCCGGCTTGGGGCCCCCTCCTCTGGCCGCCCCTCCCCCCGCAGCCCCCTCACGTGAGACCCCGTGATAGGCGCCGGCTGCGGGGGGGGGGCGCCCAGCCCCTACCCAGGAGTGAGCGGGCACACAGAGCTGGCAAGCCCCCGGCCCCGGGCGGGGCCCCCGTGAGCTTGGGGGGCGGTGGTCCGGGGGCCCCTTTCTGCAGCACCTTCCTCCCAGCTGGGGCGCCCAGGCCCTTCCCTGCCCCAGTCTGAGCCGTGGAGGGGCGTCGGGCCTGCGCTCCCTCGGAGCCC
The DNA here is from genome assembly GCF_037893015.1 of Macrotis lagotis. Taxonomy (NCBI): domain Eukaryota; kingdom Metazoa; phylum Chordata; class Mammalia; order Peramelemorphia; family Peramelidae; genus Macrotis; species Macrotis lagotis. Next base: position 701,548,349 of record NC_133666.1, read on the forward strand.
GGGGCGCCTTTCCCCCAGGGGCCCCACCTGGTGCCCAGGTGCCCGGCTCCTGCCCAGCCCTTGGGGTGCAGAGGACGGCGCAGTTCGGTGGCACGGGCAGGCACGGCCCCAGCACGGGGCAGGAGTGGTGGCAGCACCTCGGCCTCGGGGTGTGGGGGTCCCGGAGGCCCGCCGAGGGAGGAGGGGTCAGGTGGGCAAAGGGCCTGACAGCTTTGTGTCCTTTAGGGCAGAGGGAGCCCCCGCGGGGGGACAGGGCAGTCTGCCTGGACAGAGCCCCCCAGCAGGCTGCCAGTTCAAGCACGAGGCCCAAAGGGCCAGAAGGAGAGGGGGGCATATGTCCGAGATTTGCTAAGGTGAAATCAAAAGGCCTGGGCAGCACCTTGGATGGGGAGATGAGAAATCGGCAGTCCCACAACGATAACCACAATGAGCATTTGCACAGCAGCTAAAGCTTTACAAACGTTCGTTCATTTTCTCCTCACAACAACCTCGTGTAGTTGTTCAGTCACATTCATCTCTCCATGACCCCACTTGGGCTGGTTCACCATTTCCTTCTCCAGCTCACGAAACTGAGACCAACAGGGTTTAGGAACTCGCCTAGGGTCACCAGCTAACACATGTCCAAATCCAGATTTCCACAACCAAAACAGCCATCCACTGGGCCACAAACGAACAAACTGAGATTGGGGAGGCTTGATGGATTAGTTTAGGGTCACGCTAATGCTAACCTAAATCACAACACATATCTGACAATCTCTCTTGGCCTAATTGGACCTTCTCTTATAGACCTCAATAGAGTGGGGTTGGAGAAGAACAAATGTGCCAACCCCCACACCCCTCCCTATTTCATACCAAACAGGTTAGAATTTTGTATTTTTGGAAGAAAAAGTTTGGAATAGCCACTGAACTCTTGTCCCTGGAACAGACAGGAGGCCAGGACCACTGGATCAGAGAGCACATTCCAGAGAGTAAGGTGCAAGAAGACTGAAAAGGTAGAATGACACAGGTTATGAAGGACTTTAAATGCCTATATATTTTGTATTTATTTCTGGTGATGACAAGCCATTGGATTTAAGGAATAGAGTGGCATCTTTGGATGTGTTTTAGGAAAACCACTTTGTGATGAATAAAGAATGGATGGCAGTGGGCAAAGATGTGATCTACTAGCAGGACATAAGAATCAAGCAGTAAGTGATTACAGCTTGTATGGGGGCAACAGCAGAAGAGGGAAGGGAGAGCTTTTGAGAGATGTGGCAAAGGTGACATCAACAGGCCTTGGGAACCACTTGGAAATGAATCCGACATGACTTCTGGTCTGACAACCTGAAGGACTGGGAGAATGCTACTGCCCTGGACAGTACTAGATAGGCAGGAGGCAGAAGTGTTTAGGGAGAAAGATAATCAGTTTGTCTCTGAAATATTGAGTTTAAGATGTCTACTAGTAGTTTAACATATCTGAAAGGCAATTGGAGATGTGAAAATGAAGCTCAGCGGAGAGACTGGGGCAGGGAAGTTGGATTTGATTACCATTAGCATATAGACAGTGACTAAATCCACAGGAGCCAAGGAGATCACCAAGGGAAGTTGTACAGAGACAGGAGATAAGGACAAGGATTTATTACAGAAACCTGAGGGACATCTGTGGCTAGAGGCTGATTTGGAAGAGGATCTTGCTGAGAAGGAAAGCTTTTTCTCAGTCATCATATTCATATAGTTCCTTTGTAGAATGCATTCTCTGATGTTTACTTAGAGCTGTATTTCAGTAGAAGGCCTTTCCACATTCATTACATTCATAAGGTTTCTCTCCTGTATGAACTCTCTGATGTTGAGTAAGTCCTGTGATCCACCTGAAGGCCTTCCCACATTCATCACATTCATAAAGTTTCTGTCCAGTATGAATTTTCTGATGTTAAGTCCTGACCTATGTCCAAAAGCCTTTCCACATTCATCACATTCATAAGGTTTCTCTCCAGTATGAATTCTCCAATGTTGAGTAAGCTGCACTTGTAGGCAGAAGGTCTTCCCACATTCATTACATTCATGTTTCTCACCAGTGTGAATTCTCTGGTGTTCAGTAAGTGCTGTGCTTAGACGGAATGATTTCTCACATTCCTTACATTCATAAGGTTTCTCACCAGTATGAATTGTCTGATGTTGAATAAGCTTTACTTTTTTGGCTAAAGGCTTTCCTACATCCAATACATTCATGAGGTTTCTCTCCAGTATGAATTTTCTGATGCTCAGTAAGGTTTTACTGTTTACAAAAAGCCTTTCCACATTGACTACATTTATAAGGTTTTTCTCCAGTATGAATTCTACAATGTTGATTGAGTTGTGCTTTTAGTCGGAAGGAAGGTCTTCCCACAGTCGATACATTCATGAGGTTACTCACCAGTATGAATTCTCCGATGTTCAGTAAGAGTTGTGCTCAGGCAAAAGGCCCTCCCACATTCATTACATTCAAAAGGTTTCTCACCAGTATGAATTCTTTGATGTTGAAAAAACTTTAGTTTCTGACTAAAGGCCTTTTGACATTCCATACATTCATAAGGTTTGTCTCCAGTATGAGTTTTCTGATGCTCTGTAAGGTTTGAGCGCTTGCAGAAAGCCTTGCCACATTCATTACACTGATAAGGTTTCTCACCACTATGAATTTTATGATGTTCAGTGAGCCACCCCTTTTAGTCTAAAGGCCTTTCCACATTCATTACATTCAAATGGTTTCTCACCAGTGTGAATGGACTGATGTTGATTCAGCTGTGCTTTAACTCTAAAGGCTTTCCCACATATATTACATTCATATGGTTTCTCTCTGGTATGGATTCTCTGATGTACAGTTAAGGCAGTACTCATACAAAAGGCCCTTCCACATTCATTACACTCATAAGGTTTCTGACCAGAATGAATTTTCTGATGTTTACTAAGGTATGTGCGGTGGCAGAAAGCCCTCCCACATTTGTTACATTTATAAGGTTTCTCACCACTATGAATTTTGTGATGTTCATTAAGATGTCCTTTTAGTTGAAAGGCCTTCCCACATTCATTGCATTTGTAGGGTTTCTCACCAGTATGAATTCTCTGGTGTTCAGTGAGGTTTGAATGCCTGCAGAAGGCCTTCCCACATTCACTACATTTATAGGGTTTCTCACCAGTATGAATTTTCTGGTGTTCACTAAGTTGTCCTTTTAGTCGAAAGGCCTTCCCACATTCATTACATTTATATGGTTTCTCACCAGTATGAATTGTCTGATGTTGACTTAGTTGGGCTTTTAATCGAAATGTCTTTCCACGGACATTACATTGATAAGGTTTCTCACTATTGAGAATGTCCTGATATTTGGGAATATCAGTTTTTAGGCAAAAGGTACTTTCACATTCATTACTTTCATAAGGTTGCTTGCTCTCCAGTATGAATTTTCTCAGGAAAAATACATTGTTTCTTTGAAAAAAATATTACAGTCATAAATTTTCTCTATAGTAACTCTTCCACAACTGTTAAAAAAAAAAAAAGCTGAATTATACTTCCAGGTCTTCCCAGATTTGTTATATTTAACTTTTTTCTTTGGGTATCTACTGCTATATTTTGGTCTATCTCTATGCAGTCTAAAGTACTTCCCACGTGTGTCATTTGTACTCAGACTCTTTCCTACTTTTTGCTGTGGTGAAAAGACTGGTTCTGGATTGAGGGTTCTGTCATAACTAGATTGTTCATGGACTCTGGATTTATTAAGATATTTCTTTTGTATGATGTTGACTTGCCAAAAATGCTTTTCTTCATTAGTCAGATGACTCTTGTTGCATGGTACCACATTTCCTGGATTCTCTCAATGAGAAAAGGACAAGACTATGCCTCATAAGTATGTCCTGGGATGATTTTTCAGTTGAAATACTCAGCTTTGGAGTGGGTTCCTGCCATTCTTGCTGAGTTTCCCAATCTGAAATAAATGAAAAATGTAAATAAACTCTACTGTTGTTACATACACAGCATACATAATCCTTACAAATAAACGAAGAAAAATCATTGTCAAACTTTGTTTTCCAAAAAAAAAATACAATCTAGTTCTATCATTAGTTCTGGTCAAATAAAGAACCCCTCCCTCCAAGTTTCTGCTCCTGGCCAGATCCAACACTAGCAGCTAGATCTAATTCCATTTACGTCTTTCTTATCTTGGAATTTATTGACTTTTTCATTTTTAAAAACCAGATCCAGATAGTTTTCAGAATGACTATATTCATCAAGAAAATTTATTCTAGAAACCTATTTTTTAGCTATCTGGGCTCATGTGTGTGTCTTTGTGTGTGTGTTTAAACAATTCGGATTAAAAAAAAATGGAAGCCTCCCCCAGTAGTACTAGATTCAATACTGGGCTGCCATATGCATCTCCTTCTAATTCTTCCTTATGAAGTACATATCATTAATCTGCTTTTTTTTTAAACTACTACCAGATAGTTGAGTATAATTTTCAGATCATCTAACGCAAGAAGATTTTCATCCCTATCTTTATGGATTAAGGTCAATGATATTCACCTTGAAGCTTTTCCTTATGAATGTTGTTTTGTATATTTCAAACAATTTTTTTTGTAATTAGATTGGCACCTCATGGTATCTGAAGATAAATTTTGTAGTACTATCATTTTCATTAGGTTGAAATATTCAATCCATAAATATTGAATCTCTCTCTAATCATTTAGGCCTTTCTTTCTGTAATTAAAAATTGCTTATTTACATATCTTCCCCAACATAGTATAGTTTCATTGAGGACAAAGTAGTAGTTCCTATGTTGTTTCACTATGCTCTATGCTTCCTATAGTATCCAGAATATTACTGGGAGAATTTAATACTTTAATGACTTGAATGTCAAAGTACGCAAAGTGGAGAAAGGTTAAAAAATATATAGAAAAATCTGATTCAAAAAGAAACGAGAGAGGTCAAAGGGCTTCTAAATGACAGGATATAACACAGTGAGATAATTATAAATCTGGAATACATTTTTCAACAAGGTTTTAAAATTAAAACTGAAGTTTCTTCTGAAACCCAGCAAATTGGTAGACTATTACAATATCATCAATCTAGAAAGTGTTCTTGTGACAATGCAAATTAGGGGGCCATCCAGACTGGTCCAACTACTCTGGAAAACAATTTAAAAGCATATAAGAAAAATTCTTAAAAGTGTACATAACCAAGGTTTATACCATAAATACGAACTCAAAAGAGGTGAAAGACATACTGAAAAGTCCCATATGAACCTTAAAACTAACTGCATTTATGAAATGTCAGTCTGTGCCATGCCAATCAAACCTCCCTAACCACCACCTTGATCCCTATACCCATCAGCTTCTGAGAGTGATAGCCTAGGATATTGGATCCAAGAGCCTTGGGAATAGCAATGTTTCCAGCCCAATGCCCACAGCCATCATCCTGGGAAGCAAGGGGAGATGCAGGTTTACCACTAATCCTGCAGGGGGGGTTTAAGCTACAGCTCTTAAAGATCCAGAAACAAAATCCTCATCACCAAAGGCTGTGGCAAGTGGATCAAAATTACAAACTGATGTGACTTTAGCAGTGAAAAATGACATTAAAGAAGAGGAATGATCATCTGCCTTGCCAGTGCTTCCCAAGGACCATGAGACCTTTCCCTAACTTGCAGTCGGTCCCTATGTGAAATTTCTTCCATTAGAATGTAAACTCCTGGAGGGCAAGGAGTATCTGACCTTCCTATTTATATGTCCATCCCTTTAATTCCACTTAATAAATATGTTTTAGAACCATCCCAACTGTATTTTGGCACAAATACTGGACTTTGTTTTCTTTCTTACTCCACTTCCTTGAGATACAAGCTCAACAGGAAGAGAGTTTCTGCCAGGGATAGCTAAGTCACTTGGTTTACTTAACACCAAAATGAAGCCAATAATGGTTGACCCACTTCCCAGCACCACTAATAGAACATCAGTGTGCCTGTTTTTCAACACTAGCTCCCCCTCAGTGACTGCTCCCATCTCATTGCCAATTTGCATGGTATAGGGGGAAAACCCGCCAGCTTGGTTTTCTTTCAGTTTTTGAAAATTGTTTAGTTACATCAGTGTAAAGAAAATTTTCATAACATAATTCCAAAAAATCTGTTAAAAAGCAAACCCCAAAAAGCAATAGGGAAGCAACCATGCCATTACTTCTATTTTTTTTAAGGTGAAATAAGACACTTTAAGAAATACAAAGGAATGAATAATCAAGTGAGGTGAATCAAGAAAATGATTGTTGGGGAGGCTAGGTGTCACAGTGGATAGAGCACTGGCCCTGGAGTCAGGAGGATCTGGGTTCAAATTCAGCCTGAGGTACTTAATAATTACCTAGCTGTGTGGCCTTGGGCAAGTCATTTAACCCCACTGCCTTGCAAAAACCTTTAAAAAAAAGAAAAAAAATGATTATTACTCTTGAGGTAATGCCAAAAAAGGAAGAGACCAGAGATCGAATCCATTTTAAGGGCCCTTCCTTCTTTACCCCAGCTGAAGAGGGGCATGATGAGGATTGGGGTCTGGGCAGTGACTTGTTCAGGAGAAAATGAAGCTTAATGAAGGAACTCATGACAAGCAGGCTCCTCCTGGATCCACAGCCTTAGGGAGCTGAAAGCAGTGTTCCCTGTTCAACACAGGGATTCTCCCTAAAGACCAAACTCAACAATTGTTTGCAATGGTCCATCTGCCTGGATGGACTCACTCACCCTGATGGCTAATCCCTGGTATATCTCCTTCAGGAATCCATGGTGTTTCCCTCCGTTCCAAGTGGTAGATGACATATGGTTTGTAAAATATGAGCCCTGCTCAATGGAAATGGAAGAAGGAGGGGTCAGGACAGAGAACTATATTAGAATGGAAGAGAATTAGAATATACAGTATCTTAAATCTCCGTAAGAGATCCTAGGGAAACAGTGTTACTAAAGAGGAAAGGGGAAGGAATAATGGTGTATGTATCAGATATAATGTGAAACAATTTAAGAATATAATCTTTTATCAAAACGCAAAAACTTCCATCACTGAACAGGAAGTGTATGCCCATCTACTCTCTCTCAGAACCAAAATCTCTGCCTTCCAAACATAAGACACACCCAGAATCAAAGAATCACAGAATTCAAGCCTTGGAAAGACCCTTAGATGCCTTCGAGTCCAGTCCATATAGCCTACAATATTTACTAAGTAATGAACAGAGGCCTTCCAGTGGGGAAATGTGGAGAACTGGGGGAAGCTATCCTTACCCAAGGAGACCAAGTTATGGTAGTTCTCCAGCATTACATCCCTGTAAAACTTCTCAGTAGGGTCCAAGAATGTCCACTCCTCCTGGGTGAAGTCCACCACCACATCCTTGAAGGTCACTGCTTCCTGAAACATCAAGGACATCTGAGTTTACAAAAGACCCATAGCTAGTCCTTGTGGAAAGCTGGGACAGCGCACCAGCCTTGGAATCCGGAGGATGGAGATTCAAATCCAGCCTCAGACACCTGACCTTTACTGGTTATGTGGCCTTGGGCAAGACACTTAACCCTGATTACCTCACACCCAGGGCAATCTCTAGTTGTCCCGATTCATATCTGGCCACTGGACCTAGATGGTTCTGGAGGAGGCTGGTAACTTTGCATAGCCCCCCCCCCCCAAATCCAACTCATGAGCTTGTCATGATATCACCTCACTGATGTCCTGGTCTTCCTCAAGAATGAAAGACATAGGGGCGGCTAGGTGGCATAGTGGATAGAGCACTGGCCTTGGAGTCAGGAGTACCTGGGTTCAGGTCTGGTCTCAGACACTTAATGACTGCCTAGCCCTGTGGCCTTGGGCAAAAACCTAAAAAAACCAAAAAACAAAACAAGAATGAAGGACATGGTGCAGTGGATAGAGCACTGGACCTGGAGTCAGGAGGATCTGAGCTCAAATCCAGCCTCAGGCACTTAATTACCCAGCTGAATGACTTTGGGCAATGCCTGGTAAAAAGTTAAAAAAAAGGACAAACTCCATTTAGTCCTTGTAACAGAGGTGAGGAGGGAGTAAACAAACAAAATTCTGTTTCTACTTCATTAAATTGAATAAAATGTTAAATAAAATTGCTCATAACAGAAACTATTGAGTTTTTCTGTTATTTTGTTTTTAAAATTACAATTTCATCTATTTCTAATCCTTGGTTTTGGTTTTGGTAAACTTTAACATTTGTGTGCTAGAAAAGTACATTTTTTATAAATCTCATTTGTGTATTGAACTCTGACAACAAATGTGTCTGCCAAAAAAGCCAAGCCCCCAAATAATTAAAAAAAACCGAACCCAGAGATGGAAGAACAGAACAAAAGGACAATATGAAGGACCAGAGGAAGATGTGAAAGTAGAGCAAGGCAATCTGGGAATTAATGGAAATAATATAAATTGATGAAATCCAAGTGCTATATTTTAGGTAATAATACTTTTGTGCAGCCTTTAACACAAGTCACTCTCATCTATCTCTATGATATTTGCTCTACAATTGGTTTTCTTATCCCTGCTTTCTCCTGGTTCTCCTACCTTCTGACCACTGCTTCCCAGTTTCCCCTGCTGGATCTTCAACCCCATCAGGCCCACCCCGAATGGGGGAGTCCTCAAGACTCTTTCAGGGACTCTCCTTTTCTCCCTCTTCTATACTGTGCTACTAGGTGATCTCATCAGTTCCCATCAGTTTAGATATCATCTCCAGGCAGAGGGTCTCCACATTTGCATATCTTACTCTTTTTTTTTTTGTTTGTTTTTTGCAAGGCAGTGGGGTTAAGTGGCTTGTCCAAGGCCACACAGCTAGGTAATTATTAAGTACCTCAGGCTGAATTTGAACTCAAGTCCTCCTGACTCCAGGGCCAGTGCTCCACCTAGCTACCCCCTACATTTGCATATCTAACCATAATCTCCTGCATCACCAAGTATCTGGTGGACAACCTTATTAATCTGGGCTGTGATCAGCATTTCCAACTCAAATTGTCCAAAACTCTTGATCATCCCCACCAAAACCTTTCCTTTTTTATGTGCCTATTATTGTCCAAGGCTCGACCATCCTCTGGGTTACCCAGGCTTTAAATCTCAGTGTCATCTCTGACACTCCCTCACACTCTCTACAAAGAACCTTCTCCTTTCATGACATCTCTCTCTCCCATGGGCCTCCTTATTAACACAACCACTACCCCAGTGCAGGTTTTCATCATCTCATACCTAGTTCCCAGAGTGTACAAGAATCTTTCAGTTGATAGGGAGATTAAGTGGTAAAGAACAATATTGTTTAATTGAACTATCTCCAGTCATACTTTTAATATTAAGAATTGTTTAATAGAGAGGAGATAGGAAAGGGTTTGAGCTGGAAAAGTGGGGGGGACTAATTACTGTACATGTGAAGAATGTGAGAGATGGTGGAATGAGGGCTTTGAGATTTTACTCAAACGGGAACAGGGACTGGCCAGAAAGATGAAGGGGGTCACCCCTTACATTCATGGTTCCCATTCCCCATAAGCCATGCATTGATTCTCTTAATGTACTCTTATTCCCTTGAATTCTAGAATGATCCAGGGGCCTATCTGGATAGATTCTTATTAATTAAATGGAAACTTCTTTCTCATTAATTACTTATATCACTCTACTTGTTTCATGCAATATTACCTAAACCCTCCTCTCCATTCTTCATTGGATGGGAAGAAACACCTCAATTTAGTAACATCTTTTTCAACAATGACTTTCCCCTCTAAGCCCTCTCAGTGGAGAACTTTAGTTCTTTACTGAGAGAAGATGAGGCCATTCTTCACTAACTGGAATTTTTTCCTTTCTCTTTTCTGCAAAGTCCATTGTCATCATTGTCCTTTCTTTCAATCTTTTTATCCAGCTTTATCTTGCCCTTCCCGTGGTCTTGGACACTGTTGACCACATTCTCCTGGATCCCTTCTTCTCTTGAGGTTTTTATGATATATTTTTCTTTGGGGTCTCCTCCCACCTGTCCTACCCTTCTCTAAGTCTCCTCTGGTGGGACATTAAGTATATTTGGCCTAACTCTTAGTATTACCCAGGGATCTGACATGGGCCCAGGATTTGTTTGCTTCTTTCTACAATGTCCTTCATTGACCATTATCTCTCTTTTTGGTTACAGGAAAATGCTGGCACTACAAAATGCTTTCTAAGTATTCCAGCTGACCCTTGAGTGTCTGTGAGAAGCATTTTTAGTTATCCAAGTTCATTGAAAATTTACCAGTAACTGGTACTTGAAACTTCAGGGACGTATAAACTTAAGTAAAAAGGTAGGTTAATAACTTTTAAGACCTTTGTGTTTGTTGCAAGACTGGGCAAGCAGAAACACAGAGCCAGAGCATCACTGTTGCCGTGTCAATAAGCTTCTGGAGATCTCGGGGTGTGACAGAGGCAGGCCTGTCTGCCATGTGTCTCGAGGCTTCCAGTTCCCCTCCTGTCCCTTCACCTCCGGTGTGCTGGGCCAGTGCAGGGTCATGCCAAGATCTTGGGTACCAAGGCCACAGGAAGACCTCAGACCCAATCACCTGCCTTCGTCAGCAGAGCTGTTGCCCTGCACCTGCCCATCCCTCCTCTTGGGGTTTCTCTACCCATCTGGCCTTCCAGCCTTGGTCCCCCAAGTCCCCTCTGACCGATCACTGTGGCCGCCCTCTCCGTGCCTGCCGCGCGGCGCCTTGGGGCAGGGGCTGCTGCGGGCGCTTGGCACAAGGCACAGACGCTTGGCACAAGGCACAGGCGCTTGGCACAAGGCACAGGCGCTTGGCACAAGGCACAGGCGCTTGGCACAAGGCACAGACGCTTGGCACAAGGCACAGGCGCTTGGCACAAGGCAGACGCTTGGCACAAGGCACAGGCGCTTGGCGCTGTCGCTGCTCCGGGTCGGCCCCTCCGCTGCGCCCCGCGGGCTCCAAAGCTCTTTCCCTGCCCCGTGGCCCAGGGCTCGCCGGGCCTGGCTGCTTGCGGGGGACCCTCCGGTCGCCGGGCCTCGGTCCGGCCCCAGCTGGCCAGCCCCGGGTCCAGGCCTCGGTCCGGCCCCAGCGCGGCCTCCAGGCTCCGGGCCGGGCCCCAGGGCGGGCCGGGCCCGGGGGGCTGCGCGTCCGCCCCGCGCCCGCCTCACTCACCCCGTCCTCTCGGGGCCGGCGCCCCCCGGCAGCTCCCGGCCCGGGCGCGGGGAAGGGGCTTCCGCGGGGGTCCCGGCCGGCCCCGAGGCCGCCCAGGCCGCAGGTGAGCCGGGGCCACTCACGGGCGGGCGGCCGGGGGCGCCATGTGCGGCCGGGCCGGGGGGCGGGGGGGGCGGGGCGGCAGCGAGGGCCCCGGGAGGGAGGGCGGTGCCAGCCGGGAGCCGCTCCGCCGCGGACCAATGGGAGCCTGCGGCCGCCCAGGGGGCGGGGCCGGGCGCCTGGCCACTTCCTCCGGCCGGCGACGCGGAGCGCGGGCCAGAGGAAGGGGCGGACGTGACGTCACCCGCTGTCGCGGGGCAGCCCCGCCCCTGCGTGCCTCCCGCTCCAATCACGAGCAGGGCCTGCCGCCCTTCGCCCTCGCCTGGGCGGGCAAAGCTTCCTGGGACGTGTAGTTCTCGAGCCGCCCGCGCATGCGCCCCGGAGGAGCCCGCCTCCTCGGCCCTCGCCCCCACCTTTCCCTTCCTCCTCTCCATCAGCTCCTCTTCCTCGTCCCCCTCCTCACCCGCCCTCCTTCCCAGCCCCCAGCCTCAGCTCCCATCTGGGTGGTGCGCTGGATGAAGGCCGGCCTCGGAGGCGGCGGGACGCGAGTTCGAATCCGCCCGCAGACACTCGTTACTAGCTGTGTGACCTTGGGCAAGTCACTTCACCCGGATCGCCCCTGATTCTTATCTGGTCACTGGTGATTCCGGAGGAGAAAGTGAGGCTCAAATCCAGTTCCCACGCCCCTCACGGCACCATCTCCCGGAGGACAAACGTGGCGCCCACCTTTTCCTGGCCCCTTCCCTGTGCCCGCCTCCTCGGGCACCCTGGGCCCTACCTGCCCGGCCCATCTTCAGTCGAAGGCCACTCCCCTCTTCCCCGGATCTGCCACAAATGCTTCCCCAACCTTTCAAAAGTGAGCCTCGGGGGCTTGTCTCCAGCAGACCCCCCAAACCTGAGTAATCAGCAAACTTAGAGAATGTTAATAACCCTAACTCGGTTTTGCTCCAGATCCTGGAAGTTAACTTTGTCACTTATCAGGCTAACTCAGAAGGTTACTACATCCTTACTAGTTAAGGCCAAATTCTTGGAATACCCTCCTCCCACGTGAGTTGTTATTATTGCTCCCACTTCACAAATGAGCAAACTGAGGTGACGATAGGTTAAGGGACAGCGTATTCCTGGAAATCTCCCGGGCTACATCCGCCTTCCCCCAAATCCTTCAACCTCACTGGGATTCCAGGAGTACACAGAGGCTGTCCAACCTGGGGCATATTGGTTAAAATGTAAAGCACATAAGAAGGAAAAATATGAAAAATTCTGGGATGCTGCTACTGGGTTTATATACCAGAGAAATTCACAAAAAGGGGAAAGATCAAAAATCTTGTGACGCTTTATTGGGGGGGAGAAGAGAACTGGCAAAGAAGGGGAACTCATCAGAAAGAGAATGATTGAAAAAGTTGTATATTTATTAGTCAGTAAATATTTACACTCCAACTTTGTCACCTACAGGCACCCTAACTTCTAGGGATACAAAAAGAAGCTAAAACATTACTGCAACAAATGAAAGGGTAAGAGCTGACTTTTAAAAATCTTAGTATAGATGTGATGTGGAGGCAGGATGACTCGTGAGGGTTTTTTTGGTTTTACTTCTTAAAACTCCATCCTTTTCTAATTCTGAGGGGCCTGCATGAGGACTACTTTTGGAAGCTTTGTATGAACAAATGCAGAGTGAACTGTTCCCGCAGACCGGGAAGAATACTTTATGTAATAACCACACCAAATAACTGAAAAATTTGAGAACTAACCAAAGCAATGACCAGTTACAAGGTGAGAGGACATTTTAAGAACCTGTTCCTCACCTACAGAGGTGATGGATTCAAGGTGCAGAGCAAGCAATTGTTTTGTCCACGGCAGATGGGAAATTTATTTTGCTTGTCTCTACTTCTTTGCTGTAAGGATAGTAATAGTGTTCAAAAAAAGAAAAAATGTAGAGTCCTTAAAAATGTTTTATAAAACCTTTAGAACAGAAGGAAGCAGCAACAAATAGGACATCTCTGAAAATCACATATCAAATTTATTAGAGTTTTCCCAAAAGTCTGCGAGGAATTCATGATTTCAGGGGTTTTCTTCTTGTCCAAGCTCAGAGACCTCTGCATACGGATGTGAAGCAATTCTGGGATAGTGCTGTAAGTCATCCACATGATATCATCATCCAGAGCCCAAAGGATGGTCATGATGCCAAGCTCAGGGCATAGCTTGCTGGCTTTTGGACACCAGGTATCTCCTAATAGCTTGAAAAAGTGCTAATTCTTATTTTAGTTCATCCCCTTTTCATCATTTCCCTTTATAGAGCAAGATATTTCATTCTACATTAATTTTGTTGTTTTGTCTAGTTCAAGTAATTGTTCCTCTGCTCAACTGAATAATATAATGCTTAATATTTAAATTATATTTAGTAGTGACTCCAGAGAATGCCCTTTCTATCCACTGCCACATCTAGCTGCCACACCCAGGTACATGAGTACAAATCTGACTTGGCTCTTACTGGCTGTGTGACCTTGGACAAGTCACTTCACCCTGACTGCCCGGCATCCAGGCTCATCTCACCTAAGGAGCTGTGGGAGCCTGGGCAAGTCACTTCACCCAGGTTGGCTCAGTTTCCTCATCTGTAAAATGGACTGGAGAAGGAAATGGCAAACTGGTCCAGTAGTTTGGCCAAGACAGCCCTGAAGGGGGCTAGGGCAGGGACCCTTCTCAAGCCCCCCCAGGATCCCCGGCTGAGAGGTCCTCCTCCAGGGTCCCCGGATCATGGAAAGAGCAAGTGCAGAGAAAGGTCACAGAAATGAGTTTCCAGTGACCCGACCCCTGGCCCGCAGCTCCCGCGTCACCTCTGGCCCCCACTTGAGGGCAGGTGGACTGGAGGTTGGACCTGGTCATCAGTCTGTTCATCTGGATGCGGAAAAGGGGCCTGGGTCCACCACTGGCCTGGGAGTCCTGGAGGGAGGGGCCCCAGGCTAGGCATGCAGTGACCCAGAGCTTGCAGTCTACCAAGACCTTCAGATCTTTTTCAGAATAAGAGACACCTAGGCCTGCCCCCCCATCTTGTGCTTATTTACCTAGCTCCCCCTCGAATTCCAGAATTCCATTTCATTAAAGTGAGTGCAGAGAGCTAGCCTAGATTTCAGTGGTTTGACCCGAGACACAAATCCAACCTGCTAAATGTTTTTGTAGGAGCCGTGAGCTAAGAATGGTTTATCCTTGGTAAACAATCATAAATCTATTTAAAATGTAGCTTGCAGGATCCACAAAAGTGGGGTGGGGGAAGGGGTTTGCCCTATACCAGAAGAATCCACTTTTGTCCGCTGTGTTAGAAGGGCCTTTTCTCAGGTCAGTGTTTACAACATTAAATTGCAAAGCTCCAACCCCAGATTCCTGGGGTCCCACTCACATTGACTCTGAGTCCAGGCTCATCCAACCAGTTTGGAATCCCTCTGGTTGCATTACTCTCAGTCTACGTCTGTCCATCTTCTCCACAAAAATAATATGAGATACTTCGTAAACCTAGGCGCTCTCTCATAAATCTTGGAAACTAAGGACTCTAACTAAACTTTCGAGAGACAGAATCCACAGAGGGACCCAGGGAGGCAGTTCTACTACTCAAGGTAACCTGGAAAAGAGCAGAAAGGCTCTGCTCCCTAGGGTTGGAGGGGCGGCCCGCCAGAGCCAAGGAACTTCAGCCTCCGGGAGGCAGCCCCAGGGAGCTGGGGGGAGTCTCCTGCGCTGCACCCCGAGGAGCACTGGGCATAAAGAGGGGAAACAGCGGGGGACCTCTGCCAGAGCGAGCACGTGGAGCCCAGCCCTCAGGGCACACAGCCAGCAGCTTGGTCTTTCCCCAGCCCTGATCCAGGAACAGAAGCAGGAGTCCCCAGGGCATGAGCCCATTGAGCTGAGGGAGGGGAGTGAAGAGAGAGACTGCAGAGCTCTGTCCTCTGCCCCTGGAACAGGACTCTGGGGCTCTGACCACATTCAGATCCTGATTGCATCTAGGGCCCCCCATAGAACAGCAGGGCCCCCCCACCTCAGCCCCATGGCAGAGGGGGGTGCTTATAGTCATTCAAAGACCAGGAGGGAGGACAGAGCCTCACACACTGAGACCCTTGTGGAAGTGGCCCAAAAGCTCAGGAAGCACCCCAAAATAGGATAATGCTGGGAAAATGAGCAAGCAGAGAAACAAGAGGAAGACCATTGAGAAATACATTATCTATGAACCCTAGAAGGATCAATATACTCAGTCTGAAGATGAGGAAGCACAAGCTCCTGCATCTAAAGACTCCAAGAAAAACAGAAATTGGGCTCAGGCTATGACAGAGCTCAAAAAAGACTTTGAAAATCAAATGAGGGAGTTAGAAGAAAAACTGGGAAAAGAAAGGAGAGAGATTCAGGAAAAACATGAAAATGAATTCAGCAGCTTAGTCAAGGAAATCCCCCCCCCAAAAAAAAATGCTGAAGAAAATAGCATGCTAAAAACCAGCTTAGGTCAAATGGATAAAACAATTCAAAAAGTTATGGAGGGGGGGTGGCTAGGTGGCACAGTGGATAGAGCACCAGCCCTGGAGTCAGGAGGACCTGAGTTCAAATCCGGCCTCAGACACTTAATAATTACCTAGCTGTGTGGCCTTGGGCAAGTCACTTAACCTCATTGCCTTACAAAAACAAAGAAGTCTGTGATTTCTCTTTGGGGTGGCTAGGTGGTGTAGTGGATAAAGCACTGGCCTTGGAATCAGGTGTACCTGGGTTCAAATCTGGTCTAAGACACTTAATAACGATCTAGCTGTGTGGCCTTGGGCAAGCCACTTAACCCCATTTGCCTTGCCAAAAAAACCTAAAAACAAAAAAGTTATGGAGGAGAAGAATGCTTTAAAAAGCAAAATTGGCCAGATGGAAATAAGAAAACTCTCTGAGAAGAACAAATCCTTCATACAAAGAATAGAATTCAGGGAGATGATGAATTTACCAGAAATCAGGAATCAATACTTCAAAACCAAAAAAATGAAAAATTAGCAGAAAATGTGAAACATCTCATTGAAAAAACAACTGATATGGAAAACAGACTTAGGAAAGATAATTTAAAAATTATTGGAATACCTGAAAGTCATGATCAGGAAAAGAGCCTTGACATCATTTTCAAAGAATTACTACAGGAAAATTGCTCTGATATTCTAGAAGCAGAGGGCAAAATAGAAATGGAGAGAATCCACTGATCCCCCTGAGAAAGAGATCCCCTAAAACCAACCACTAGGAATATTATAGCCAAGTTCCAGAACTCCCAAGTCAAAGAGAAAATATTACAAGCAGCTAGAAGGACACAGTTCAAATATCATGGAGCTGCAGGCAGGATCACACAGGACTTAGCAGCAACTACATTGGAAGCTCCTAGGGCTTGGAATACATTATACCGGAAGGCAAAAGAGCTTAGAATGCAACCAGGAATGAACTACCCAGCAAGGCTGAATGTCCTCTTCCAGGGAAAAAAGATGGACTTTCAATGAACCAGGGGAATTTCAAATGTTCCTTTTGGAATGGCCAGAGCTGAACAGAAGGTTTGATCTTCAGATACAGGACTCGGGTGAAGCATGGAGATTGGAGGAGAGGGGGAAATATGAGGGACTTAATGAGGATGAACTGCATGTATTCCTGCATAGAAAAATGACACTGATAATACTCATATGAACCTTCTCAGTTAATAGAGCAGGTAGAAGGAGCTTTTATAGTTGAAGCACAGGAGAAAGCTGAATTTGAAGATAAAATATGGAGTACAATCGAGTCAACAGAAAAAAAGGAGATGTAATGGGAGAAAGAAAAAGGAGAGGGGAATAGGCCAAGATATTTCATATAATAAGATTTTTCTTTATTACAATGAGCTACTGCAATGGTATGGAAGGGGGGAAGGCAAGGGGGAATGAGGGAATCTGCTCTCATCAGAGGTGGCTAGGAGAGGAAACAGCATATATACTCAATGGGGTATAGACAACTGGAGTAAGAAGGAGAGGGGGGGCACAGGGAAGGGGGGGATGCAAGTGATGGACGAGAGGATGGACCATGGGAGGAGAGTGGTCAGATATAACACATTTTCTTTTTTACTTCTTGCAAGGGGCTGGGATTGGATGGCCTGCCCAGGACCACAGGGCCAGGTGGATTCTGGGCCTAAGGGGTGGTATGGGGGCTCAGGGCTTCTTGGCCCCAGGACCAGGGATTTGTCTGCTGCGCCACTCAGCGACCCTACAGCAGAGTCAGAGTGGAAGGAGAGAGAAAATATAGTACATGGTAGTGGAGAAATATGAAAGGAGGGAGTTGCAATCAGCAATGGCAATGGTGGAAAAATATGGAAGTAACTTTTACCATGGACTTATCATAAAGAATGTGACCCACTCGCGACAGAGTTGTTGGTGTTGGAACAAAGACTCAAGCACATTTTTTATTATTATTATTTTTTGGGGGGTGCAGGGCAAATGGGGATGGGTGGCCCACCTGGGGCCACAAAGCAGGGTGATTGTTGGGTGTCTGAGGCCAGATTTGGACCCGGGTGCTCCTGGCTCAAGGCCCAATGCTCTGTCTGCCACCTAGCCACCCCTACTATTATTACTATTTTATTTTATTTTGGGTTTTTTCTTTTTTTTTTTTTTGGTTTTTGTAGGGCATTGGGGTTCGGGTGGCTTGCATGTCACACAGCTGGGTGATTGTTGGGTGTACGGGGCCGGATGTGGGCTTGGGTGCTCAAGACTCCAGGGCTGGTGCTCCATCCACTGCGCCACCTGGCCATACCTACAATTATTACTGTTTTTTTATTTTTAATTTTTTTTTATCGCTCAAGTGAGTCTATATTTTTTTTGGGGGGGTATTTTCTTTACTCTTAAATAAGAATATTTTATTAATGTATAAAAACATTTGTACAAAATGAGAATAAATAAATATTAAATATTTTAAAAAAAGTTTTGCCCAAATTTAGGTAAAACACATCCACAGCATTTTTCTCATCTCGCTTGAGAGGCTCACCAAAAAAGGAAATTAGGATCATCTGACTTGACTCATCCTTGAAACCATGCTGGGAATTCTTACTCCTCTCCTTTTAGAATTCTCATCAGCTCTCTATTTAGTAATTGCTCCTAGAATTTTCCCAGGTGTTGAAGACAAGCTTACTGGCTGATAGAGCATGGATTGTTCTCTTAACAGGGATGACATTTGCCCTTTCTCAATCTTTGAAGAATTTCTCTCCTTTTGCATAATATTCCACATGCCATGAAGAGTGTCACTCATCTAGACTGGGGAACATGAATTCATCCAGAACTGAGAGGGCCCTTTTATTGTCTCCTTGATCTTGATAATCTTTTTTCTTCTTATTTCCATTACAAAGGGCAAGAATTGGGTAGCTCTATTTTTTCTTTCATCAGTTTCTTTTATCAACTATCATGTCTCCTGGAGCAATAGTGCTCTTCATTCTTTGAGCCTTCTTTTAAAAACTCCTCTTTTGGTGTCCTTAGCTTCTCTCACCAACCTCAGCCCATTGGGAGCTCTAGTGTTTCTGATACTCTTTTTTTCCAGGAGTGTGTTAAAACCTTTATTCATCTTTTGACATTTGACTTTGATTCTGTGCATTCTTTTAAGACTCTAATTTGGGGAGTTCCCTTTGCATCCACACTGATCTCTTCAGTTAAATTCCACTTTTCCATTTCACTGGAATGATTTTTCCAGTGCATCTTCAGAATTTCATTCTTGAGCACTTCCCATCCCTTCTGGTCTAACTTTCCTGAGGCATTTTATTTCTTCCCCTGAACTTCATAAAATTTCCTTTCATAATGTCTATGATATGTGTCAGAACATGCCCAGATTTCCTCTCCTTTTTTTTTTTTAAACAACAATTTTGGGGCAGAGTGATCACTTCCTTTCCAATTCTTCTTTGATTAGCCACAGGTGAACACACTGTGACTTAGCTCTATCACAGTGATATCAATTTTGTCTTCTTCAATAATGAAGGGCAAGAACCCATCCCAACCACCAGGTCCTCCCTGTTAGTGAAAACCAAATTCAGAAGAGAATGTCCCTGGTTGGCTTCTCCACTTTTTGATAGACTTTTTTTTTAGGTTTTCGTAAGGCAAATGGGGTTAAGTGGCTTGCCCAAGGCCACACAGCTAGGTAATTATTAAGTGTCTGAGGCCGTATTTGAACTCAGGTACTCCTGACTCCAGGGCCGGTGCTCTATCCATTGCACCACCTAGCTGCCCAGAAAGAGTATTTCTTGATCACATGATACCATATTTTGGTATAGGATTGGGCAGTTTTCTTTTATGATTTCTTAAAATACAATATCTAGGTTTTACTTTTTGGGTCATGGTGTTTTGGAGTATGATTCCTAGGTTGTTTTTTCTTCTTTGATGTAAGTCACTTCTTTATATAAATCCCTTTAATATTCTCCCTGCCCCCAGTCTTGTAGTTTTGTTTTTTTATTTCTTTTTTCTCAGAATCATCAATTTATGATTAGTTCAATCCAGTGATTTGGGAGTCTTTTACTTTGCTAACATAGGTGATGTGACTCAGTTATGTTCTAGCTGTCTGATCCTGAACAAGTAACTTAACCACGCTGCCTCAGTTTCCTTATCTGTAAAACATAGATAATAATAATAATACCTATCTCCCAGAATTATTGTGAAGATCAAATTAGATAATTGTAAAATACTTAGCATAGTACCTGGTACAGCATCAGTGAATCTGAAGACTAGCTTGCCCAGTATGTTCAAATATTTTAGATATGTCATTTTTACCTCCATTGTTCATGGATGATTACACCAACCTGATAAAAATGACAGTATTACCTAAATTAATTTATGAATTTAATGCTATGGTAATCCAAGTACAAAGGGAATGCTGACTAAAGTATATTAGATTGATATTTCAAAAAGACATTAAAGAAAATGATCTGTAAAGTTAGGAATTGTCATTTTAGGATTATAACTCAAGATTATTTTATAAAGCAGACATGAAACTATTGTTTTAAAAGACATAAAGTTAGGGGCAGCTAGATAGTGCAGTGGATAGAGCACCGGCCCTGGAGTCAAGATAACCTGAGTTAAAATCTGGCCTGAGACACTTAATTACCTAGCTGCGTGACCTTGGACAAGTCACTTAACCCCATTGCCTTAAATTAAAAAAAATATATAAAAGTTGATTTGTGGCACATTCCACATAGGGAAGACCTAAATGCAACAACCTCATGTTGTATCAAATTAAGAGCAAAACTAATGAGGTGTGGATCTTTCTTTGATATGAGCTGCTAGAGGGAAATTTTCTGAAAAATCTAGTTAAATAATTTTTAATGGATACACAAAATAAGATTTTGTTGAGCCAAACCTATAAGTATTATTTATATTTTTTTCATTTCTTTCAGACTGGAAGACTCAGCAAAAATGCAAGGAATTATCTCAAAATGTGAACATTCCAGTGGAAGAAACATCACTGGAAAAACTTTTATTTATTTTTTTAGGTTTTATAAGGCAATGAAGTTAAGTGAAGTTAAGTCAGAGCCACACAGCTAGGTAATTATTAAGTGTCTGAGACTGAATTTGAACCCAGGTCCTCCTGACTCCAGGGCTGGTGCTTTATCCACTGTGCCACCTAGCCACCCCTCGACACCTTTTAAAATAGTAGAGTGGGGAATGCAAAGGGAAAAATAGATGTACCACCCTAACAGCAACATGGGAGTGATGTTCAACCTTGAAGGACTTGCTCATTCCATCAGGGCAACAATCAGGAACAATTTCGGGCTGTCTGCAAAGGAGAGTGCCATCTGTATCCAGATAAGGAGCTGTGGAGTTTGAACAAAGTGCAAGGACTATCCCATGCAATTTAGAAAAACACAGATATCTTATTGTCTGATCTTGTCACTTCTTAGACTTCTCTTCTTTAAGGATATGATTTCTCTCTCATCACACCCAATTTGGATCAAGGTACAACATGGAAACAAAGTAAAGACTGACAGAGTGCTTTCTGTGGGGGTGGGGGGTGGGGGGAGGGAAGTAAGACTGGGGGGGGGGAATAATACCTTTAATAAAAATTAATTTAAAATTAAAGCAGATGTACCAATAAAAACTGGGCATGGGTGAAAAACAACCAGGGAAAATGCATTATGCATGAAGGCTTCACAGACATTAATATCAGTACTTCATTTATAGTCTATTTACATACATACACACATACACACAAACCAAATTACATAGTATTTCACTACCTAAAATTAGTTAAGAAATAGAGAGCAAAATTAGAATAGACGTTAAACACAACTGTACATGTACAATCTATATCAGGACTTGCAATTAGGGGGAGGGTGATAGCAAGATATGGCACTCAAAAGCTTACAAAAAGATGAATGTTGAGTTGTATGTGATTGGGAAAAAAATAACATTTTTAGGAACTATTTAGGATCTTATATAAAACAAATTTAACAAAAAGATAAACAAAATTCTACCTGAATATAAATGAAATATTTTTTTTAGATTTTTTTTGCAAGGCAATGGGGTTAAGTGGTTTGCCCAAGGCCACATAACCAGGTAATTATTAAGTGTCTGAGTCTGAATTTGAACTCAGGTCCTCCTGACTCCAGGGCTGGTGCTCTTTCCACTGCACCACCTAGCCACCCCCTAGAAATGAAATATTCTAAATTCTTGGTGATAACTGAGTGGAGCTAAAAATAGATCAACATATTTCTCAATTACATACAGCACCTCTGCAAAAACTGATCATGTATAAGAAACTTCATAAAATAATGAGGAACCCTGAAGAGATGAGGAAAAAGGGTAAAAACATTACTTGTACAAAAATATTTATAGCAGCCCTGTTTGTGGTGGCAAAGAATTGGAAATCAAGTAAATGTCCTTCAACTGGGGAATGGCTTAGCAAACTGTGGTATATGTATGTCATGGAGCACTATTGTTCTATTAGAAACCAGGAGAGACGGGATTTCAGGGAAACCTGGAGGGATTTGCATGAACTGATGCTGAGTGAGATGAGCAGAACCAGAAAAACACTGTGCACCCTAACAGCAACATGGGGGTGATGTTCAACCTTGAAGGACTTGCTCATTCCATCAGCGCAACAATTGGGAACAATTTTAGGCTGTCTGCAAATGAGAGTGCCATCTGTATCCAGATAAGGAGCTGTGGAGTTTGAACAAAGTGCAAGGACTATTCCCTTTAATTCGGAAAAAAAAAAACCCAGATGTCTTATTGTTTGATCTGGTTACCTCTGAGAATTCTGTTCTCTTTAAGGATCTGATTTCTCTCTCATCACACCCAATTTGGATCAAGGTACAACATGGAAACAAAGTAAAGACTGATGGAGTGCTATTTGTGGGGTGGGGGTGGGGGGAGTGAAGCAAGATTGGGGGAAAATTGTAAAACTCAAATAATATCTTTAATAAAAATTTAAAAAAATTACAACCCAAATATCCTACTGTTTTAAACAAGGACTAATAAAAAATATATAAAATATATAAAAAAATATAAAACATAACCAGCAAATGTTTTGAATATGAAATCTAAATTAAGAATTCTATTATTTTCATTTCAAAGGTTGTGCTTATACACACATAAAGAAGCTGAAGTTCATAGTTTTTCTTTAGTATTCTAAATACCCAAATAAAGATAATGTTTCATTAGAAAAAAAAATAAAATAATGAGGAAAAGGAAAAAGATATAACACTTTTAAAGCTTAAAGACTTTCTGAAATAATGCAATGACCAATCATGAGGTATGAATAAGGGAATGAAATATGCTTCCCACTCCTGGACAGAGATGATAGGCTAGAAGTGCAAAATGAGTCATACCATCTACCTGCAAATTTTGCTTGACTTTGCTTGACTATATTTATGACAAAGAAGGACTTTTTTGTAATATTTTATGTTTCATAGGAATTGAGAGAATAAGGTCAAAAAAAGAAGTACAATGGAACATTTAAAAAACAAACATGAAAGAACAGAAGGAAGTTTATAAGGAAAAGAGACAATCAGAACATAGTTGGTTCTATGACATGAAATTTCCCATGTGCTTAGAAATAAACCATAAGTAATAAGAGATCATGGTTTCAAATATATTATAACCCCTTTTTCTGATCTTCTCCATGTGTAGAAAATGTTTGGCAAGTTCTTTATAAAAACAGAAAATTTAAAGAAATAGTGACCTCAGTGCCACAGTGATCGACTTGTTTCATTTTCAATTTCAAATTACTTTCCAGATGGAAGTTGGCAATTTCATCAATAAGATGTTAATAGGCTAATTCTTCAATTGTCCCTCCAAATTTTATAATTTTTCCTTTTTATCATCTTTTCCAATCTTATGGATATGATATGGAAAATATACTTCTACAGATTTATACAAGCAAAAGCCTGACAACATCATGTATCCAATGACTGAGTGATTCTACAGAGTGAATTCATTATCTTGACTTTCCACCTGTCATTTCCATGTTGTAAAGAGTTTTAGGTTTTGCAAGGCAAATGGGCTTAAGTGGCTTACCCAAGGCCACACAGCTAGGTAATTATTGTCTGAGACCAGATTTGAACCCAGGTACTCCTGACTCCAGGGCGGTGCTTTATCCACTGAACCACCTAGCCACCCCTCACCTGTCATTTCCAAAAAATATGATGAACACTCTATGGAGTCTTGTAAAATGAATGTGGTAGAATCAGGCGATGCTCATGACGTGAATGAGGAAAATATGGAAGATTAGGCTTTGTATCTTCCTCCAGCAGGATTTCTCATATTCCCTACGTTCAGAAAGAATTTGCTTTGAGCATAATCTATTACATTTTCTCACATTTGTATACTGTCTGAAGCACATTTTATGAGATTCCCACATATTGAGACTCTTCATCTCTTTGCTGGGGGAAAAGAAATGACCCTTCAAGAATACTTTTTCCATTGTCAGTATAGTCAAAGCCTCTTGACTGATGTGAAGGCTTCATTTGTGTAACTGTCACT
Organism: Macrotis lagotis; assembly: GCF_037893015.1. Taxonomy (NCBI): domain Eukaryota; kingdom Metazoa; phylum Chordata; class Mammalia; order Peramelemorphia; family Peramelidae; genus Macrotis; species Macrotis lagotis. The sequence goes on from NC_133666.1 coordinate 701,572,542, forward strand.
TGCCAGGAATGCTGCTTCTCTTGGCTCTGCTGCCTCTCTAATCTAGAATCACATTTCAAGGCTTTGTCTAAACTAGAAAAACAGGGACTGTCTGACATGCGTTTTTCTTGTGGCAATTCTTCCACTGAAATGCACAGCTGTTCTTGAGATGCTTCTCTGGATTCATGTAGAATCTTCCACTCTGAAAGAAATGGAAAAAAAATGTAAATTATCCCCATTATCTCTGCAGAATCACAGTCCTGACTGACTCTTTACATTCACTGAGAAAAATGATTCCATTAAGCCTATTTGCCAGCACAATGCATGGTACTTCTAGTTAGATAACAACAGGCTCCCTTAGCAGCTTGTACTCTTGGATTCGGTGGTACAATACTAACCTGCCATATACATCTGCCTCTGAGGTTTCCTTACTGCCATTAATCTACTTTTTAATTTTTTAAAAAAGTACTGCATCATTCTGAAAGTAATTGCTCTTTCAGGTAATTTTGAGACCTCCTAGTGCCAGACTCATTTTCATTCTTTATTTCTATGTAATGATATTTTGATATTCGGGATCTTTTCTTTTTCCACATAAAGATTGTAACAATCATCTTATGTTCTATCTATTTCTATGCAGTGTTATTTTCAAAATAGATAGGCACAGCATTAAAACTGGATTCTGAGGGGCAGCTAAGTGGCACAATGGACAGAGCACTGGCCCTGGAGTCAGGAGGACCTGAGTTCAAATGTGACTTCAGACACTTAATAATGACCTAGCTGTGTGACTCTCAGCAAGTCACTTAACCCCATTGCCTTGCAAAAAACCCAAACAAACAAATAAAACTGGATTCTGTGAAAAATTTTTTGTTTGCATGTTGTACCCCACCCCCCACCAGGAGAATGTCAGTTCCTTCAAGGCAAGGATGATTTCTTTTTTCTCTTTATATATTCCCTTGCTCAAATCCTTGTTGCCTCTAGGATCAATACAAAATGATGTCTGGCATTCCAAACATAACCTTCTTCTACTCTAGTCCCAATCATTCAGTTGCTCTTCCTCCAACAGACCCCCATACCTGGAACCCTCTCCCACCCCTGTTCCAAATGCTGACCTCTCTAGCTTCCTTCTGTTTCCAATTCAAATCCCTTCCCCAACCCCTCTTAACAATAGCACCTTCCCATCATTCTCAAGAAATAAGAATTATTTCTTCTTTATCCTGTAGGTAGTTTGCATTGTATATATATTTGTTTGCTTCTTCTAGGTAGATTGGAATTTCCTTGAGGGCAGGAACTCTTTTGCCTCTTTTTGTGCACTGTACTTTTATATGATACATAATAGGCACTTAATAAAAGATGTGCTTGACTCTCTCCTCTCCTCTCCCCTAAGAGCTCAAGGCTCATACAGACCCAGGCAACCCCAACTGAATCTGCTAAAAAAAGAGACTTGGAAGGGATGCAAAGTGAAGAATCCTGCCTAGATAATTCAGAGCCTTCCTGAAGATTCATTGGCATCTAGTTGGGAAGACACCTTTGTGGGGGTCCAGCCTCCGCGGGGTCCTTGGAACCTGACAGGAGGGATAGAGTTGGCAAAATGAGTTGAGTCAACAAGTGGGTAAAGGCAGGAGCAGGCTGACGGACTGTCAGCGGCTTGGATTTATTTTTATAGTCTCAGAATCATGTGTGTTTCAAGCAAGCTAAGATCATTTTCTTGGTTACAAGAGTGGACAATTTTCATCAACAATAATATAGTTCATATGGTAACAAGTTTTAATCATGTGATTACAAGTTTAAGTAATAATCATATAGTTAATTGATTTCTTATCCCTACTTAGACCATGATGACCTTAACCTGTCTGTTGCCTTATTTATTGCTACATTGTATAATTGTTAATTCATTTCAAGTTATTAATTAAGCAATTCTTTTAATGGAAAGTTTTTTATATTTTTTGTGTAGGTAATGTTTTTCGATACACTCCCTTAACAGTCTGTAGTGAGGGTCTTTATGCTTGTCCACCCATCTGTTAACTCTTACAATAACCAATTTTTCTTTCAGGCCTTGTTGGTAGAAGCCAGTTTCTGCGACTTTTTTATTCTTTCCCATGAAACTAAGGCTGCTGGACTTCACATATTGGTCACCTGTACTAACTCTTTTCTCACTATCTTTTTCATATATTCCTGTGTATGTTAAGGGGGGGCAAAAGTATTAATTTCCCTGGAATTCTATCTGACCCATCTTGTATCTGTTTTCCCTGTATATATTCTGGCATCTCCTTAGAATTCCCAGTGCTGGGTTTTCCAGAGATTTCATAATGTTGAAGCCTTTTGTATGCCTCAGAGAGAGGCAGTCCTGTTAAATTTGGACAGAGTTTACAATCTGTTTTATTCAGGGAATTTCTCTGGAATCCTTCCTTTATAGTCATTCCAGTATTAGGGTGAGTAAATATTGTAATCAATAATAGACCTATAAATATTGGTATGTATGGAATCCCTATACATATTGAAGAAGGAAATGTTCCATCAGGCAGTGTGACTGCCTTGAGTCTTCTTGCTGCAACAGCTTAGAGACCCTGGCTCCCAACACATCTTCCAGTGGAGGGCAAGGCTGGCCTTAACTAGCAGAGTCCCAAAGGAGAGAAGACTTGGTGGAGGGCTGTTTCCCAGAAGTAGGACATGCTGGGAGCATCCTGAGATCTGCTCAGTACAGGGAGGCTCAACCCAAGGAGATTCTCGAGTCTGTCCTGCCAGTCCTGCCAGGGAGCTGATGGATTGAGGGGGCAGGATGAGACCTGTTTCTGGGCACTGCCTTGGAAGGAATTTAGTTTGCTTGACTGTGTATTTATTACAAGAAATTTTTCTTTTTTTTCAATGTGGTGGGAAATGGGAGGGAGAGAACAGAGATTTCTGTAAATTAAAAAAAAACCTTTAAAAAAAGAGAGAGGTGTGGGTTCACTGTATCATTAGCTTTAGGACTCTGGAATTGGGGAGCCTTGATTGACAAGCCAAGAAGAAGCAGGATGTGAATGGAGCAGCCTGTCTTCTCCCCTCCTTCCCTTCCCCCTCATAATTGCTAAAGGGGATGGACTTCAACTGCAGACGTAACTTGCTGGTCACTACAGACAGTGTTCTCCAAGTAGCAGCTACCTGAATCTGTGACATTGCCCCAGGAAGACCATGGAGTGACCCCAGGAGATGTGTGATCAGCTTCTCAGAGGGTCACAAGAAGAGTCACCTCCCTCTCCCCCTACACTGGCAGAAGACTTTTCTCCTACTTAACCACAACTTCACCTCCTCCTCCTCCTCCTCCTCCTCCTCCTCCTCCTCCTCCTCCTCCTCCTCCTGTATTTTCTTATATTTGTCCAGATAGAAGGCAAGGGTCTTGAAGACAAGGACTTTTTCTTTTTGTCTCCAGCCTCTAGCTTGGCACATATTGGGTATTAAATAAATACTTGTTGGCTGACTGGCAATCATCAGGGTGCTCTCCCTTGTGTCTCCTTCTTCAAAGTCAAACTTCTTGAAAAAGCAGCCTATAAAAAATAACCAAAGACACAAAGAATTATTGGTGAGACTGGAATAAAACAGAGCTGCTCATTGAGAGACAGTGAGTTATGATTTCCATCACTCTGTCCTTGGAGTGAGGTTTAAGTCTTGCCCTTTGCACTCTCTAGCTGTGGATTACTATGGACGAGTCCTTTCATGTTCCTCAACCCTAGAATGAAAATAAAATGATCTTACCTTCTCTCCTGGTGCCTATGAGCACCTTAAAATCTAAGGCCTATTACAAGTTACAAGGGGTCACTAGGGAGGGGTTAAGCTGTCCTCTCTGGGGAGTGGGCAAGCCCCTTGAATGAATCAGAAGGGGTCATTCGGGGGTGGCTAGGTGGCGCAGTGGATAGAGCACCAGCCCTGGAGTCAGGAGGACCTGAGTTCAAATCCGGCCTCAGACATTTTGTAATGACCTAGCTGTGTGGCCTTGGGCAAGCCACTTAACCCCACTGCCTTGCAAAAAAAAAAAAGCCTAAAAAACAAAGAATTTAGGACAGATATCATCCCCCGGATGTTGAACCTTTAACACCAGAACTTGAAGCAATTTGTAGGACTACTAAATAGGCATTTTACATTTCATTTTGGCCGAACACCGTCCATACAATACATTCTCTACAGTCACATCATTGTGATGTGTATAAAAAGATTTATAGATGATGACAAGACATTCCCTGGAAGTATAGTTCAAAGAATTCAAGAGTTTTGGGTGTGTCTGAAGTAGATATTTCTAAAGGCTTGATCTCAGGATCCCAGTTCAGTTACCTATGAACAGGTAAAACCTAAAAACCCACAAATCTAAACAGGCAGTTAATGACTCAGGATCAAACTGCCTTAACTAAACCCCCTAAAGGAGTTATTCTAGTCCAATGTCAAACAAATGCCCCTGTGGAGAAGAGTACCCCTCATTCCTGAAGGAAGGCCTTTAGTTAGAACTTTATTTTCGCAGTTTTATAAGGATATTTCCATTTGCCTGATTTTTTTTATTTCATGTTCAAAAAACTTTTAATGTTTTTTCTTCATTGAAAACATTTTCTTCTGAGTTGATGATGTACTGTTTGATTTTTCCTTTGGGATTCCCTCTTCTGATTCCTGTGGTATTCCAATTACATGCTCCCCTGTGCCAGCCAGTTTTATTGCCTACAGTGATGGTGAGAATCAATTCTTGGTGGGAGCCATTATTGATTACACTCTTGCTTAGTTGCTAAACTAGTTTTTTAGATCAGAGCCATGGTTGGGAACAGGAAAATGGGCATTGCACTAAGCTCCTGTTGGAGATGTGCTTATGCCATGGATTCCAATGTAATCTTCCTGCTCTTCTGGGATTTTTCTTTGTCCCCTGGTGACTGTCATCAGAGGCAGATCTTGGTCCATGGGTAAATGAATAAATGAATAAGGCAAAATGGCTCTTTATTGTATTGTATTTTTCAATGTCATCAAGCATGATAGGAATGAATGAAATTGGATGTTCCCAGGAGAAGTGGCATGTCTAGCCCCCCTCCCCAGCCTAGGAACTGTTTGCTAAGCACCTCCTAGCTATGCCTCGATCCTTCTCTGACTATTCCCCTTACTCATCTAGGTATTAGACCCTTTGCAGGATGACTGCTTCAGGTTTGAGGTCTTCCTAAACCATCTCCACTAGTGCATTTTCCTTTCACATTCAGCCACAATGCACAAAGAACTCAAAGCAGAATCCCTGCTTTTTTCTGTCTGCTTCTGTCTCTCTTATCTCCTTGTCTCTGTCTCCTCCTTTTTCTTCCCTGCCTCCTCACCTTCCTTTCCTTCTCACTCTCTTCTCCCATGTGGTTTAGGACTGCTCACTTTCCTTAGGAATCCTAAAAGGGAGAAAAGTCACCCAGTGGTGACTACCTTTACATGGAAACAAGTTCATGTGTTTTACCCAGGTGTGTCTGAGATGAAAACTCAAGTTCCCAGGACCTTCCTCTTTTTGTTTTTCTCTGCCAGGCCATGGGTGGCTCTTTGGGGGGACCCCAGAGAATGCTGCCTCCTCGGGACCTCAGGTACTGATATGGCCTTAAAGGTAGAGGAGCTATAAACATCCATATCATAAGCTTCTTCCACAGCAACACCCAGCATCAGTGGGAAGAGTGGGTATATATTTCCTGCCCTCAATGAATTTTGTGTTAGGGGATTGTTTTGGGCATGCCCATATTTCTGCATGGCGGCCCCCTGCATTTTGCCTTTTCCCATCTCCTGGGAGGGATGGCCTCCTTTGATTAGCTACATAAACAGAACAGGCTTTGTCTTTAAAACTGGACAGTGAGATGTCTCTCTTTACTCACTCTTTCCTGTGACCAGAGGGGAAAGAACACAATTCATCTCTAGCAGGGACCATGAATTGATGTTTCAGGACACATCCCTTCCTTCCCCCTCCCGTTCTGTTACCCCGAGGCTTCAAGAAACAGATTCCTTTCTGTTTCCCTCTCAGTTTTAGCCCCCAGTGGTGATCCCAGCAGGGTCGAGAGTTTGAGCCGGGATTGCAAGCAGGATAATGTAGTCAGGTCAGCTAGTTTGTCCTTAGAAGCCTGGGCTCAAGACTGAAGAGGGGATGGACTTAGAACCGGGACTGTGCTCTGTGAGACCTGAGCTAAATTATGGACCTAATCCCCTTTCTCACTCCCCAGACACAGAGGTGAGGTATCTCCCATGTGTCAGGGGATGTCAAGGAAGTAAGTTTGGATTGTTGAAACCTAAATTGGAAGAAAGCTTAAATATAGGGGTTAAAATACACAACAGAAAAATATAGATTAGACATGAAGTATTATCTTCTGGGATTTACCATTAAACCTATAGGTGGTGATTATCTTTAAGACAGTCACCAGGAACTGAGGGAATCACAGATGTATTTATCCAAAAAACAAAGAATAGGGAAAAATCATTAACCATCCTTAGGGACCTAAACATAGAAGTTGAACAATTTCTTTGCCTAAGACTGTTCCACAAAGATTAACATCCTTGGATAATATTATCTGAACTTTGGCTGTCCCTTCTGGGAGGATGGGCTCCTGGCATCCTGAGCATCATCTTCTTAGTTGGTAATTAACAAAGGTGGGCAGCTAGGTGGCACAGTGGATAGAGCACCGGTCCTGGAGTCAGGAGGACCTGAGTTCAAATCCAGTCTCAGACGCTTAATAATTACCTAGCTGTATGGCCTTGAGGAAGTCACATAATCCCATTACCTTGCAAAAATCCAAAAATAAATAAATAAATAAAGTTAGGGGGAAGGTACCTCAGAGTCTTAATTTCTTACTAGGTTTGGCAAGGTGACTATCTTCTAAAGGAAATTAATCTTTTATCACAATAGTTTTTTTTAGATTTTTGCAAGGCAATCGGAGTTAAGTGACTTGCCCAAGGCCAAATAGCTAGGTAATTATTAAGCGTCTGAGCCTGGATTTGAACTCAGGTCCTCCTGACTCCAGGGCCGGTGCTCTATCCAATGCACCACCTAGCCGCCCCCCCCCCACAACATAGTTTTGAGAAATGATTGTTCAAAGTATATTTGTCATTATACCTCTTAAAGTAGATATCTCTTTGTATGAACTGGGATGCAGGGACTCTTGAGGGAACCATCAGTCAGGGCTAGAGTTATTTTCAGAGTCAAGACACCAAAACCCTTGAGAGTAGTAGAGAATCCTAGAAGGGTGAAATATTAGACAGTAGGGTCAAGATTGGCAGTGTTACACATGTTTTATGGAGGGTAAATACCATCTATGTAGAAAATTAAATGCAAAGATATACTGAGTAATTTCCAGGGTTAGGGTAATATGAAGAGTCACTTGTTAATGAGGACTCCCAGAGGTCCAAAGGAAGGGTATCCCAGAATGAGACAGGGATGGGACTGACAGGAAAGGAGTGGGTAGAGGATTGGCCCTCCTGAGGCCTTGGCTGCCTGGAAATAATAGCTTTCAATAAACCTCAGTATAATACATGCATGAGTTGTCTTTGATAGTTTGCTGCTGATTTGCTACACAGAACAATATTCATTTATAAAAGTATTTGCTGCCAAGAAAAACCAGAAGAAAATGGATGGGAGACTGATCCCCCATCACTCCAGGATGCTCAGGTTAAATCAAATTCACTGAGAAAGTTCGGCCTCCTGGCACCATCCCTTTGAACAACCCACTCAGTCCACTTAAATCATCATTCTCCTCACCCCAAGACCCCAATAACATCTAGAATCAGAGAACAGAAACAATATGGGAGGGGGATAAAATTGGTGGGAGAGATTGGGAGTTGGCATTGAATCCATCAGGAGAAACTTCCCATTTACTAGGGGCAGTCAGAGGAGTCTCCCCCCCCCCCCCATCAGACAGTACATTTCCTGTAATTCTAAGTTTGTGCCCTGCCCCTTTCCAGGGGGCCCTTACTAAAGGACATGGGCAACTAGAGTTTCTTAGTTGGTCTCTGTGAATAAGTCCAAAAGTCCAGTCACAATGCTTTGGGCTGCCAAAGCAGACCCTTATTGGTCCCCATCATAGGTGACTATGTTAAAGATAGCTTTGTCTAAGCAGGCTCTCTCTCTCTCTCTCTGTCTGTCTCTCTCTCCCCTCTCCTTTCCTTTCTGACTCTTTTTTCTGTCTGCTTCTGTCTCTCTTATCTCCTTGTCTCTATCTCCTCCTTCTTCCCTGCCTCCTCACCTTCCTTTCCTTCTCACTCTCTTCTCCCATGTGGTTTAGGACTGCTCACTTTCCTTAGGAATCCTAGAAGGGAGAAAAGTCACCCAGCAGGCCATGGGTGGCTCTTTGGGGGACCCCAGAGAATGCTGCCTCCTCAGGTCCTGGGGAAGCTGGATCCTAAAAAGTGAGAATTCATGCTCTTTTTCTCTTCCTCTCTTCCTCATTATCAATCAGTCACCAAGCCTTCATTAAACACTTGGACTGTTTGTGCCCAACCCGTGGTAGAGCATCCTGAGCTCCTATTGAGCTGCTCAGCCATTTGCCTCAAATATAGTGAAGTCATTTTGGTCTTCTTCAAAAATGAAGGATAAGGACCATTCAGTAAATATTTATTAACTGCCAGGACACTGGGCTAAGATGAACATAGAATAGCAAAAGTTGTTCTCTTTAGGGGTTTGATTCCAGTGAGGGAAGAAACACGTCCAACTGGAAATAAGTCCATTCAAGACTGATACCAAATAAATGGAAGATAGCCTCTGAGGGGAAGGATCTCGTAGCAGCATATCAATAGGTGCCAGCCCCCCCCCAAACCCACAGTCCTTGATGAAGGTCAGATGCCAGTTCTCCAGTACTGCCAGTCTCGACATTCCAATACTGAAGAACTGGATTTAATGTAAAAAGGGAGATTGAGCTCTCTGAGGCTTCCCAATATCCCCCAACCCTCACCCCTAGTATTGGGTCTGAATTTCATTCCTCTGTGCCCCACCTCCAGATGCAAGCAACCTTTCTCCCACATCATCAGTTCATCTTGCTGAGTACTTGTGAGGTTGGTGACCAATACTCCTATCCTGGTATATATCCTGGAGTGAGTATGAAAATGAATGTATATCAATAGCTAAGGAATAGTGCCAGAGCTCCTTCGGAAACTGCCAGGATTTCCAGGTACATGAGCAGGTGACAAAAGTCTGAAAGGTTTTGTGTTTGAGATGATGAAACAGGTCCCTTATTGACCATTAAGCTAGAAGAAAGGATGACTTGCCCCCTCTCTCTAGAGGTGTGGGGAGCGGGTGGTAATCATGGGTAAGAGAACTGTATGTACAATCAGCAAGGCTGGAGTTTAAATCAAAGCATCAAAGATGCTTACTAGCTGTATGCCCCTAGGCAAGTTGCTAAACCTTTGCCTGCCTCAGTCTCCTCATCTGTAAAATGAGGATCATAATAGCACTTAGCTCCCAAGACTGGAGGATCAAAGGAAATAACAAATGCTTTGTAAACCTTAAAACTCTGTTGATTCTTGTCCTTCATTATCAAAGAAGACCAAAATGACATCACCATGTTTGAGACAAATGACTTGTCCAACTATGGCTGATCAGACCAACACGAGCCTGGAATGTTCTATCATAGGTCAGCTATAAATAGTCCATGTGAACACCATGAGACTTTCAGGTTGTCTCTTGACCCCCTTGTGAGCACTTGCTCTGTGTGAGTTCTCCATAAAATAGTTTTTTGAGGCAAGTGTACATCTGGCATTCTAACAATGTGTCCAGCCCATCGCAGTTGGATTCTCTGTAATAATGCTGGAATGCTAGGCAGTTTAGCTTGAGAAAGAACTTCAGTGACTGGGATCTTCTGCTTGGCAATCTTCAGAATCTTCCTAAGACAATTTAAATGGAAGTGATTCAATTTCCTGACATGGTGCTGGTAAAACTGTCCAGATTTAGCAATGAGGTCAGCACATCGGCTCTGTAGACCTTCAGTTTGTTCGTCAGTCTAATACCTCTTCTCTCCTACACTTTCTTTCCAAGCCTCCCAAATACTGAGCAAGCTCTAGCACTGTGAGTGTCAACCTCATTGTCAGTGTGAACCACCTTGGAAAGGACACTGCCAAGGTAAGTGAATTTGTCCACAGTGCTCAAAACTTCTCCATTTGCTGTCATCTATGGTTCCACATATGGATGGATACTTGTACTAATTTTGGTGTAACAATTAACACCAAGAAAACATAGGTGTTCCATCCGCCACACCTCAGGGTTCTACCATGTGGGTGAATAAAAGAACCACAGAGGATAAGAAAAAGTGCCTAACTCCTCTCTTGAGAAGCCAGACTTCCCCAAGTGTAAACCTGGCCAGGGCATAGAGCCCCCCTGGTGGGGAAGAGGGCACGGAACTCCAGATGTTCCTGTCAGTAAGAGCTGTCATGACTACTCCTAATGCTGGAGTAGGCAAATTACTTTGAAGTTATAATGAGATTCAACAAAGCAATAGAAAAGTTGGAATGGGAAAGGCAAAACCTTGGGGGCCTCTTCTCATATTAGCTCTCTTACATTCTTTTGATTTATTTGAATTTTTTATTGATATTTTCTTTTGATATGATAGACATAGCCCAAACTCAACCAAGTTCCCTTTGATTTCCAAGAGATAGAGAATAAGATAGAAGGAAAGGAAAGGAAAGGCTTGGATTGCAAAGGAGCCAAGGGCAGAGGGTGAAGGTGGGAGAAGGGGGGGGAGTCACATTTGTTGCAACATTTCCTAGACAGCCATGAAGGTCCTTTGTAGGTCAATATACTTGAGATGCTCTGTAGAGAATTCATTCTGTGGGTCTCTCCCTCCAAAGATCAGCTGCTTTTGGGGGGGTCTGTACCTGGGCAACCAGATTATTTATTTAGCTGAGGAAGAAGAATGAAAGAAAAAAGAATGGACATTTGCAGAGAAAAGGAAATAGCCTCAATCCACGCTGGATTGATGCTAAGGGCAGGTGCCAGTAGAAAAGGAAGAGGGACTCAGTCCTCCTGGCCCTTGTGGAAAGGATGTAAGCAGAAAGATGAATCCGAAGAGGCAAGGAGAGGGGGCAGTAGGGTGATTCAGTGTATAGAGCACTGGCTCTGGAGTCTGGAGGACCTGAGTTCAAAGCTGATCTCAGACACTTATTACTTAGCTGTGGGGTCTTGGGCAAGTCACTTCACCCCATTTCCTTATTAAAACTAAAAGAAAAAAAAGTGATCATAGAGGCAAGGAGATTCAGTCTCTCATTCTCTGCTCTGCCATTTTCCAGGTCATGGAAGAGGACTGGCTACTCCCATAAAGTGACCCAGCTGAGAATCTGATACTTGCTTCAGAGTGCAGAGCCAGTTAGGCGGATGGTCTGGCTGAAGTTAGGAGGACCTGCAGTGGGATTCCACCTCACTCACTGTGACCCTGGACAATCGGCAAATCAACATTTATAAAGTGCCAGGTTCTCTGATGTCTCTTAACTTCATTTAGCCTCAGTGTTGCATCTGCAAAATGGGGATCATAGCACTTAACTCCCAGAGTTGTGAGGATCAAGTGCAGTACAAAGTGATGCACAGCTATTCTTGCATGAGAGTTGCTTAGAACATGGAGAGCTTAAGGGAGTTGCTCGGGGCAACACAGCTAGTGTTTTTATCAAAACTTGGACCCAGGCAAGCTTAACTCTGAGGCCGGCTCTAGAGAGAGGACTATGCCATGAAGATCTATGAAGAGCGGCTCAGTCCTCAGACAAGGGGCCCCAGAACTGAGCAGTCACTGTAGCAGCAGCAGGCCCTGACGTAGGCAGCGCAGTTCCCTGGGAGCACAGAACTGCTCTGGAGTCCACACAGGGGACTGTTCCCATCAGGGGCAGCCTTTGTAGGGTCAGCAACTCAAACCTGGCCGGAATCACTGAGGCTTCGGCTTTACCTCGACACAATGAGGGAGCCTCATGGGGAGCATCTGAGACTCCCTGCAGATGGCAAAAGGGCATCGAAGGTGGACTCTGCACCGTATTTATGTGAGTGATAGTCCTCTACCCATGGGTCTGAGAGGACGGGGAATGTTATCACAGCACTCAGCTGAGAGGAAACCTACTGCTGGTCCTAGCTCAGATTTAGAAGAGATCAGGGAAGAATCGGTAGCAGAGTAAGGCTCAGGGTTGTCGTTAGGAACATCGCCAGGGACGGGGCGCTTTTATGGCAGCCCAGCATCTGGGATGGGAAACCGCCCTTGGGCACCTTAACTGAAGGGCCGGCGAATTCCACAGTCTAGCCAACAAGTCTGGGGCAGGCCAGGCCAGGCAGGACACAGCAGCAAGCCCAGGGCCCACATTTTCTAAGCAAACACGACGTCCCTTAACAACGAGGGGTCTGCCCGCTGCTCTCCGGCCACAGATGGCAGTTCCCCCTCCTCGGTTCACCCCCATCTCATCGGGAGAGCCTCCGGAGCCCGAGCAAGCCCATCCCTGCTCCGACCGGCGGCCCCGCAGGCGTCACCCCGCCTTCCTGCGCAGCAGGGGAGCCCCCACTTGTGAGCCCCCCGCTTCCTCTGGTTCTGGGGGCCTGGCTTGGCCTCTCTGCGGCTTTTCTCCATTTCCCCACCCTTGGGCTCAAGCGACACAAGCCGCATGGCCGCCCTCGCCGGGCCCACTGCCGGCCCCTCTGCAGCTCCTTCCACGACTCGTCCACGGGCCCCGAATCGGGGTCTGGGAGCCCCGCCGGGGCCCTGGCGCTGGGGGCGCCCTCCCGGGGTCAGCACCTCGGAGAGCGCCCGGCGCCCCGGCCGTGGGGGAAGGGCGCTCCCGGGGCGGGCCCGGAGCCCGGCCCCAGCCCGGCCGCCGCCGCCGAACTACACGTCCCAGAAGGCCGTGCGCTCCCCGGCGGCTTTTGCCATGGCAACGGCGGCCGGGGCGGAGGCGCCGTCGCGGGATTGGCCCGGAGGCGGCGAGGGGCGGGGCCGCCGAGGACGCGGGCGGCCCCCAGCGACTTCCGCTTCCTCCTGCGCTCCTCGCGGCTCCGCCATCAGACCGGGCCGGGCCCCCGCCGACTTCGGGTGCTGGCGGCCCGCTCGGCTCCGGCGCGTCCTCGGCCGCTGCCAGTGGCCCAGCCCCGCGTCCCGGGCCGCGGTGAGTGGGAGGCCGAGGCCGGCCCGGGGAGCGCCCGCCGCCGCAGCCGGCCGAGGCGCCGCCGCTCGGGGAGGGGGAGGGGAAGGGGTGCGGCCTGGAGCGACGCGCATGAGCGTGGCCACTCGGCGCCCGGCGGGAGGACACGCCCCCTCGGGAGCGGGCGCGCCTATTGGCGGGGAGGGCAGGGGCCGGGACCGGCGGCCAATCGGAAGCGCCGCTGCTGCTCTTTCCCCGCCCCCGCCCGCCTCCCGGCCTGGAGACCCCGCCCCCTCCGCGCCTTGCTCTCCCTCCTCTTCCTCCTCCCCCCCCCCCCCCGTGTCCCCCTGGGAAGCGCGCGGGCCCGGGGCGCCCCCGGCCGAGGGGGGCCAGTCCGACCCAGCCGGGGCCCGGGGTGGGGGCCCCCCAGCTGCCTCCGCGCCGGGCTTTGGGGACGGCCACGCAGCGGCCGGATCTGAACCCAGGGCCGCGCCCCACCCACCGCGCCGCCCTCCGTGAGGACCCCCAGGCGGAGGGAGGGCGGGGCCGGCCTGGGGGCTCCTGGCCCTCGGGGGCTGTGGGAACTGGGGGGAGGGGAAGGGGTCCCCGAGAAATGAGGAAGGAGACCCAGGTCAGACCCCCGGGGGCCCCAGAGGTAGAGGCTCTGCGGTCAGAGAGGGAGGAGGCGACCCGGGGAGAGGGGGTGGGGAGCAGAGAGGGGGGCCCCTGCCCCTCCCCCTCCTGCCAGGCTCAGCCCCACCCCCGCTCCCCTCCTTTTGGGGCCCCCTTCCCCCTCTTCCCCCCTCCTGCCAGGCTCAGGCCCCCCCACCGCTCCCCTCCTTTGGGGCCCCCTCCCCCCTCCTGCCAGGCTCAGGCCCCGCTCCCCTCCTTTTGGGGCCCCCTTGTCTTGTGGCTCTCTGGACACGTCCTGCCTCCTCACCCACTGCCCGGGAGAGAGTGCAGGAGGGAGCCGGGGCCAGGCCTGGCTGGCATGGCCCAGTGCGGAGCTGTGCCCTGGTCATGCAAGAGGCCTCCACATCGCCCCGTGCCGCCTCCCCTCGCTGTCGCCACGAGAGGCCATTGCATTCAGGGACCCCAGCCTGACGAGCTGCCCCTGCCCCTCCCGGTCGATGGGCACCTGCTTTATTTCCAGAGCTTTCTTTCCCAAAAGTTCTCCAATGAATGTTCCCGTTAGGGAATATCCCAGGCTGGAGAAGGCTGAAGAAGCTGGAGCCCTTGGGCCAAGCCGCAGGTTCTCACCCTGCCCGTCCTGGGGTCTGTCTGCCCCAGCTGCCGTTTTCTTCTTCCCTTGCCCCCCCCCCCCCATTGCTGGTTTTGTTTTTGCCAGTTTGAAGCCTCTGAGCTGTTTACATCGAGTTTCTCTTATAAGAGATTTGGAATATTGTTGCACCCCCTTTGGCCCGGTGCTTAGAGCCTGGACCTCCTGTCTGTGGAGGAATGGCTCTGCCCACCTCTGTAGCTTGAGGATCTGTTCCCTTGGCCCCCAGTCCATTCCCACTTGATTGATTGATTGATTGCAAGGCAATGGGGTTATGTGGCTTACCCAAGGCCACATAGCTAGGTCATTATTAAGTGTCTGAGGCCGGATTTGAACCCAGGTCCTCCTGACTCCAAGGCCGGTGCTCTATCCACTGTGCCACCTAGCCGCCCCTATTCTCACTTTAGGCCTGTTCTTCCTACTCTAAACCTGAAATCTTTTCATCTGATCCTCTTTCTCCCCCCTTCTCTTCCCGATCTTCTCCCTTCTAACCCCCCACCCCACCTCTTCTGGCTGGCTGGTGTTGTCCTTCATTCTCAGTGAAGACCAAAATGGCATCTCTTATGTTTGAGACAAATGACACTGTCCAACTGTGACCCATCAGACCCGTATGAACGAGGAACGCTCCGTCACAGCTCAGGCACAGATAGTCCATGGGAACATCTGGGGTGGGTTCTCATGTTTCCTGCCTTGCTCACAGAACGCAGCCTCCTCTCTGATGGGGGTACACATGCTGGGAGGCCCTGGGCCAGAATCGCCCATGGCGCACAATCAGTTCTAAAGTTCTTAAGAGAGACTTTTGGAAAAGGAGAGACTATTGGAGGAAGATGAAGAGGAAAGGGATCAGAGAAAGGCAGAGGAGAGTAAGAGATATAGGGAAGGGAGGGAGGAGCAAGGAGCAGGAAGAGAAGGGGCTTCAGAAGAAGGGAGACAATATGTTTTAGGGAAGGGATAGAGAAATAAGATCAGTCAAAGAGGGACAAGGAAGGCCGTCGTACAAAGGTGACTGTCAGAAGAGCAGTCCACCTCAAATGTTCGCGTGGCCTATTTGTGGCCAGCCTGTGATGAAGCTTTCCAGGTTCATAGTGGCCTGTCTGATCAGCCCAAGAAACAGGAACCTGCCATAGCTTTGGTTGTCTTTGAGAACCTCTTCCTCGTCCATCCAGCCTTCTCTCCCCCTCTAAAACTGAGTCTTCATGTCTTCTGCCTAACCTGTGCTTTGGAGGGGGATTTCTTCCATCCTCAGTCCTTGCTCAGGTTTGTAAGCAGGCGTCTTTGGGGTTTCTTTTTGGAAGCTTTACTGATTGTGGTTTTGAGCAGATAAGTTCAGATTTCCCCCACTCTCCCCCAGGAAAGCTCTTGACAGAAAGTAAAATAAACCTCCCCTTTCTTAATAAACAGAAATCTATTTTCTCTTGCCCCCACCCCCCACTTCTGACCTAGTGTCAAACCCGTAGCCCAAGCAATCTGCTCCTTGGCCTCCCTCAGGCACCCTGAAGGACAGGAGGGGCCCTGGGCAGAGTCTGCTCTAATCTTGGCTCTGTTCAACTCATTATTCATTGCTTTATAAAAGTCCTCAATCTGGTTGGCTTTTTCTATACTGATGTCAGTAGCAATGCTTCTGCTGTTCCTGCCTCGACTCCTCACGCAGTGTCCCAGTCCCCCTGGAGCATTCTTCTTGCTCCTCCTTTGAAGCCCAGTTGGCCTCCACCACACTCCTAGAACTTTTCTGATTTCCTAAAAAGGGACCTTTCTCCTGGGCATTTGGATCCATTACTCCCAACATGACCTTCCCCCTATCCTTGGAACCAAAGCTGTTTAGCAAAGCGGCCAAGAGTCAGCTTAGGGAAGAGTCCATTCCCTTAACCCCCTCCTTACTCTCCCATTACTTCCTCTCTTCTCAGACCTGGGTTCAGATCCTGCCTCATACTATCTGAAAGACCCTGGGCCTGTCCCCGAACTCCTCTCAGACTCAAGTTCCTCAATGGTAGTAGTAAGAGTGATAGAATGTAAAGACCCTTTACAGTTGGCAAAGCCTCTTTCATGTACGAGCTCACTTGACCCTCATAACCCCCTGGAAGGTGGGGCTGCTAGTATTGGGCCCATTTGGCAGGTGATAAACCAAGACTGAGTGGTGTGTGGCTTTCCCAGGGCCTGAAGCAACAGTTGAACTTGGGTCTTCTGATCAAAAGACTTTTTAAGATTCCATAAGGTCAAGCTGCTCTTGCCAGCCTTGTCATCCCATGAATTATTTTCATTCCCTTCCATCCCCTCTGTACCAGTTCCTACTAGGCCTCCTGCTTCCCTGAATTCCTCATATACTTTGTCACTTACTGCCCACTGAGCTTCCCCTGAATGGCATTCAGGTACCACATGTTTAGTTCAACTCATCCCTCCAGGCAAGAGGCAGCCTTACCATTTCCAGTTTTTTCCTACCACAGAGAATGTAAAATCTTTCATATGCTCCCCCCAAACCTGTGCCAACCCTGCTGCTGGGGGAGGGGGTCTGCCAGTCTTTCCCCACTCCAATCAATCAAAGTGCAGCTCCAACCCTGTCACTCCCTACTGGGTAAACTGCAGTAGCTCTCTCTTGCTCCAGGAGCAAATACAAAACCCTCTGTTTGACTTTCCAAGCCCTTCCTAACCTGCTCCTCACAACCTCCCTGACCTCCTGGCTGCTTCTCACCCACAACATTACCCTCTCCCAGCTCCTGGTGTTCTTTCCATTTCTCCCTCCTTGGCCCTTTGCCTTTGCTCTGGCCCTTGGTTTAGTCACTAAAACTTCTGTCCTCTTTTCCCATGACCCTTTTCTTCTCCCCTCCCTCTGATGTCCCCTATTAGCCTTCCCCCCAACACACAAACACACTTCAGCCCCCTTGTTCTCCCACATGTCTGGTCTTTTTCCTTCTCTTTCTGCCTCTTGCATCCCTCCTCCCCCTTACTCTGATGCTATAGACCAGAGGTTCTTAATCTCATGGCCATTATCCCCAAGTCGGGGACCCTCTCCCAGCCTCGACTCCTTCCCTCTCGGGATAGGAACAAAGGCAAAAAGCAGTTCAGTCCAGGTTCTTCAGGACTGGGGCAACAACTCATCTACCACTCCTGCTCCCCCAGGAAGGGAGGAAGAAGACACATTTTCTCTGTTCTGAGGACCATGGGAATCGTATGGCATCCACCTTTATATGACCTTCACAGTTGGTCCCATCACCTGGGAAAGGACTGAACAAATTGTGTGTTGTATTTATAGCTGTATCCACCCCCCCCCCATTTTTCTTCATATTTCCTACCCATCAGTCAAGTCCACTGTTGGGGGCACTCAGCTTGGAGCTCTTCTTAACCTTGCCTCCTTCCTTCCTGCTGCTTCCAGATTGCCTCCATCCTTTCCAGATAGAACCCTTCCTCTTGCTGCCCCAGCCCTTCCTGCTCATGACGTCTGGATGCTCCTACCTGAGTCCTGTGGGTTCTGCCTCCACCCTGAGCTCGCACTCATATCTCCGCTGTCCCACTTGGCTGGGCCTATGCTCTTCAAGGATGCCGCTGAGCTCTCTGTTGCTAAGCCAGTTGGCCTTTTTCCAGTGTGTTCCTCCTTGACCTTTCTTGAGGGTTGATGCGGGTGATCAGTCCCTCCTTGGTGTTCTTTCTTCTCCTCCCTGTCTGATTGGATCCAGAGAAACTCCAGGCAGTTTCTGTGACTAGCATTAGCCTGACCTCATGGGTCTCCCTGCCTCTCCCCACTCCAGTCTTTCCTTAATACTACAAGAGCAGCTGGGTGGCATAGTAGATAGAGCCCTGGCCTTGGAGTCAGGAGGATGGGAGTTCGAATCTGGTCTCAGACACTTCCTAGCTGTCTGACCTTGGACAGGCTCCTTCATCTTGACTGCCCCACATCCAGGGTTGTCTCCAGTCCTCATCCATATCTGGTCACTGAACTGAGTTGGCTCCAGAGAAGAGAGAGAGAGGTTGGTGACCTAGCACAACCCCACCTCCCTCAAATCTTGTTCACTTGTCTGTCATGGTGTCATGTGTCCCCTGATGTCATGGTCTTCTTCAAGAATGAAGGACAAACATCATCATCCATGACCTCTGGTGGACTCTAGGGTAAAATGCCAGCTCCTGTGCTTGGCATTTTAAGCCCTTCCCAGTCTGGCTTCAGCTCCATGACCAGGCTAACTATCAGCCCTTCTCTTTCTCCTTCTGTCCAAACTGGACAACTTGGCCACTCAGATTTCTAAGCTTTGACTTTGTGCCTGCCTCTGTTTCTCCCCAAGGAGAATGCCAAGAGCATTCCTTTCCTCACTTCCTTCCAGTCTTAAGTCATGTGCTTGCTCCTACAGGAGATCTTTTCTGATCCTCCCTCTCCCCGATTTGCCTTGTATGGACTTTCTAAATATTGTGTCCATGTTGTTCACTCCTCCCCCCGTCCGCAGGTAAACTCCTTGAGGGCAGAAATTATTTCATTTTTAGCTTTGTACTCCTAGCACCTGCCTGGGCCGGGAGTAGGGACTCCATAAGGTCTTGGTGACTAATTCTTCCACCTCCTGGGCCCCTTCTTGCTTCTCTTTCTCTTTCGGAACCCTCCTCTTGATTCCTTTCTCTTTTGCTTCTTCCTGAACCCTTCTGGCCCTTTCCTTTTCCGCTTTTTCCCTTTTCCTGGACCCCTCTTTCCTCTTTTTTTTACTCTTCTTCCTGATTACTATTTTCTCTTTCTCCTCCTCCTCCTCTTCTTCCTTCTCTTGGGAAATTCCTTCAGCAGTCTGTGGGGTCGATGATTGGCTCTGCCATGTTGAATGGCAGTGGGCCCCTTGGCCAGGCTCACCCCCAAGGTCCCTTCCAGATCTAAAGAGTCTGGAACAATGGGGAAGAGCCACATCCCTCACATTGGGATTGGTATGGCATCAGCTCTGGGTGAACCCAACTCCCTCCCCTCTGCACTTTGGGTGGCTCACTTCTAGTGTGTGGACATTTGTATGAGACTATTTCGGCTTCCAAACTGCCTGCCCTGCTTGTCATCTTTTGCAGGTTAATTTCTTGGACCATCACACTATGAAACTTCCCCCATCCCTCTCCCCCTGCCCTTATTTGTGAAGGGCTTCTCCCCATTTACTTGTACTTTATTTACCTGGTTGCATGTGTGCACTGATTTCCTTTCTCCCCTTGCTTCTGATGCATTGGTACAGACCCTTGTCCACATTAGGTAATGAATTACTGGATAATTTATTGAGCTTTGAGGAGCAATGGGATGCATCAAATAGAGAGAGTTCATTTCAAAGTCAGGAAAACATGAGTTCAAGGGCTTCATCTGGCCAGGGGATGTGACCTTGGGCAGGTCAATAAGGCAACTCTAAGACAAGAGGGTGCCCAGAATGCGCTAATTCTATTTTTATTCAATTCAATTGTTTTCAGATTTTTGATTTTCCTCTGATTTACCTTAGCAGGACATTCTAGCCAGTGATTCTTAGGGGTTCAGACATGGCCTTTGAGCCTTCTCATGTGCCTTTTTTCTTCCCAACTCTTTCCCCAGATGATGCTGTTCTTCCTTATTGGACAGGACCTTTGATTAAGACAGACTTACCCCTAAAGCCCTGATAGCTAGGGCTCATCCACCCATTAAGTGAGTGGAAACCTTTCCTGAAATTCATCTCTGCCCTTCAAGTGGCAATTCCTACCTCTTCCATGGAGGGATGTTGCTAGAAAGGGGTGGAGACAGAAAATGGAGCCCCACCTGGGTTCTGTGAATGTGTGTTTTATTTTTTAAATGGTGACTAGGTTTCATTATCTTTGATTTCCTTGGTAATACTTTGTACTTTATTGCATGCATTTTTATAACCTGCCTCCCAGAGTTTAACCTATATTTGTTGCCTCTATTCAGCCCTTTGCAGTCTGACTTCTGACCCCATCTCCTAACTAAAACTCTCCTCTCAAGTTACCATGGTCTCCTCATTGGTAAATCTATTGGTCTTTCTTCAGCATTATAGATTTCCCCAGTTGGAAGGAATCTCAGTTGGCCCCATGGTCCAGTGTATACACCAAAGAAATCTTTACTCTCCTTTTTACTCACTTTTACTCACTTTTCATTTAAAGGGCATTTCCAGTGTTTTCAATCTGCTTTTTCTGCCTATGCAGCCCTCTTTCACACTTACTTCTTCCTCCCTGCCTCTCCTGCCATCTGCAGGCCAGTGTCCAATCTTTGTAGTGACTGCTTCCCATGCCAGAAATGATCTCCCAGTTCACTGACATCTCTGAAAATCACATACCTCTTCTTCATAAATCCTTTTTGGACAGCCTCTCTCCCAGAAAATATCCCTTTATGTTTATTTCTCTCTTTATGGATAGTTAGAGATTTTTACTCTCCCATTAAAACAGAAACTCCTTGAGGGCAGGGACCATTCTACTGTTTTGTTTGTATCTCTCATGCCTGGCAAGGAAAGGTGGGCACTTCATAGTTGTCGACTCGCAGATGAGAAGTAATCTCTGTCATTCCTCTTCCCTTTCCCTCCCTGGTGAGCAAAGACTACTTCTACCCCTAGAACCTAGCACAGTTTAGCATGATAGGTGCTGAAAAAAGATTTTGATTGAATCCTTTTTGAAAATTGGAGGAATACTAGATGAAGTGAGTTAGGAACTCTGCATTCAGGCAAGAAGGATACTAAGTACTGGGATCCACGGAAGAAGCTCAGTGCTGTCCCTTCCCTCCAGGAGCTTGCATTCTGATGGGGGTGACACCATGGACATTCTGAGAATATGGAAGGTAACCTTAGAGGAAAAGACCCTAGCAGGTGGGGGGAGAATTAGGAATGACCCGTTCTGAATGGTGGGCTTTGAACTGAGTTTTGGAGGGAATCAGGGAGTTTGAGAATTAAGAGGAGGGAAAAGCATGGCAGTTATAGGGGGGTCCTAGCATCAGAAAATAGAAGATCTCATGAAAGGAAAAGCTACAAGGTCAGTGTTGCTGTAACAAAGGAGATAGAGGGTAAGAAAGCACATATATGAAAACTGAAAAGGTGGTTAGAGGCTAGGTTGTTAGAACCAAGCAAAGAACTTTGTATTTGATACTGAAATGATAGGGAGCTGTTGAGTGTCATGGGAAGATGGTCGGCAACTAAGTGGAGCATGAATTGCCGTGGGAAAGGCTTGTGGCACGGACACCAACCAGCAGACTATTGGATTAGAGAGAATGTTGTTGCAGTCTGATTTCTTTTTTTGATGGGTGGGATCAGGTAAACAACAAATATTTAGTAAATATTTGTTGTCAATCAATTTATCATTTTTTGTCAGCTGAATCTAACTGGAATTTGGTAAGTGGGGTGGTGGGGTGGGATGATCATTAAGGCTGACCCTGGATCAAAGAGACTTAAAGATGTGGAAGCTAAGATTAGCTTTGGACTTGGAATCAAGAAAGATTAGTTTTATTTTCCTTTGGCTCACTTTCATTTAAAGGGCATTTTCAGTCTTTTCAATCTACTTTTTCCTGCCTATGCAGCCCTCCTTCACACTTGCTTCTTCCTCCCTGCCTCTTCTGCCATCTACAGGTCAGTGTCCAACCTCTCCCTGGTGTTAATTAGTATTAATGTGAACCAATCAATCACACAAGCTTCCTGAGCTATCTGGAAAACAAAGCAACTTGGGGGGGCGTTGCTCCCTAAGTTGTGAAGATCAAAGGGATGGTGAATGTCCTAGAAGTCCCAAGTAAAGGGTTTTGTTTTTGTTATACAGTTGTAGCAGTCTTGTCCAAACTCTCTTATGACCCAATTTAGGGTTGGCAGATACTAGAGTGGTTTACTGTTTCTTTCTCTAACTCATTTTACAGATAAGGAAGTTGAGGCAAACAGGGCTAATAAGTGATTGACCCAGTTCCCACAAGAAGTAAGTATCTAAGGCCAGATTTGAACTCTGGAAGATGAATTTTCCTATCTTCAGGCCTGGCACTTTGTGCAGTGTGCCAATTAGCGGCTCCTAATGTAAAGGCTAGCTGTGTTATAATAGAAAGAAAAGACTTCCATCACAACTCATGGGGAGAGAGAAGCCTTCGAGTGTGGGGAGAGGCCTTCTTCAGTGTTTAGCTGCAATATGTGGGTCATATGTGGAATTATGTATACCCTTTGACCCAAAACTATCATTACTAGGTCTGTATCATAAAAAAAAGAGTTAAAAAAATACAAAAATATTTATAGCAACTCTTTTTGTAGTGCCCATCAACTGGGGAATGGTTAAACAAATGGTTGCATATGAATATGATTGGAGTGCCATTGTTCTATAAGAAGCCATGAGGACGAGACTTCAGAATAGCCTGGAAAGACTTGCAGGAACTGACGCAGAGTGAAGTGAGAAGAACATTATTCACACTAACAACAACTTGGGATGATGATCAATTAGGACGGACCTGAACATTTCAGCAGTATAATTCTCAAAGACAATTCTCAAAGACATGTGATGAAAAATTCCATCCATATCCAGAGAAGGAACTGTGAAGTCTAAATGCAGACCAAACTCACTATCTTCAGTTTTCAAAAGTTGTCTGATGTGTTTTTTCTTTTTTTCTCTCTAATGTTTTTTCCTCTATTTGGATTTGATTCTTCTTTCACAACATGATTAATATGGATCTATGTTTTAGCACTATTATACATATATAGCTTAGATTACTTTCTCTTGGGGGGAGGGAAGGGAGGGAGAGAGAAAAATGTAAAACTCAAAACCTTGCAAAAAAAAATGATTCTTGAAAACGACCATTGCATGTAGTTGGAAAAATAAATAAAATAAAATGAAATAAAAATTGAACCTTCAGATCACATTTTCAGGTTTTTGGTAGTAATCCTGTTTCAGTTCCTCTCATGTGCATTTTTAAAAAGACATTGTTGATCAAAATAATTGATAATTAATGGAGAGCAGTTATGATGCCTCTTCTGGACAGGAATAACTGGCATTCATGTTGGGTATTTGATTGTTAAGTGTGTGGTAAAAACAGAGTTGGGATTCAATTGTTTTCCTTTGAAAGAATGACTTTGGAGAGATAGGTGATGAGCTGATGGGGTGGGCAGCCTGGTGGGGTATGCACAAAACTGGGGTCTGTAAGAATATTTGAAAGTAGGGGCAGCTAAGTGGCACAATGGATAGAGCACCAACCCTGGAGTCAGGAGGATCTGAGTTCAATTCAGCTTCAGACACTTAATAATTACCTAATTGTGTCACCTTAGGCAAGTCACTTAACCCCATTACCATGCAAAAACAAACAAACAAAAAAAGAATATTTAAAAGTCTAGAATGATATCAGGAGGAGGAAGAGGATGACTAAAATCAGCCAAAGGGTTGTTTTCCTAAGTTGTAGGGGTTGGAGCAAGAAAAGGATCCCTGGTAGGCTAAAACCTAGGTGACATTGTGAATGTCCAGCAGTTGTGCAGGATCAGTTAAAGTGCCACTGAGAAGACACACACCCTTCAGTTCTGTTCTGTTTCTCTTTTCTCTCCCAAAGAGGAGGATTTTTCACTTTTTAAATCAGAACCAAAATGAGTCTTAGCAGGGAACCCCCAATGACTATGCAGCTACTCTGTACATATGTGCTCAAAGCACCAGGCCTGGGGGAATGCCAGTCTTGTTTCTGAAAAGGCATTCAGTGATCTTTTAGAAAAAACTTAGAGAAATGGTGATGCTTCAAACTGGAAAAAGAATGCTTCAGCCTCTAGGCCAGCGAGCTCTGTGGCTGCTGTCCCTGGCAGACTCCTAGAACACACCTCTAAAGGTGGTAAAAGGGTGGGGCAGTGGAGAGAGCTGGCCTCAGTGGATAGTAGGTGCCAGAGCTGTCCATTCCAGAGAAGGAGCTGCCTTGCATTGGTGGTGGGTATTTCCTTCCAGTACTCTCGCTCTACCCTGTCCATATATGGTGGGTTGCCTCTTTGAATGTACGCTCTTTGAGGGCAGTGACTATGTTTTTGCTTTCTTTTGAATCCTCATTGTCTACATAGTAGGTGTTTAATCAATGCTTATTGACTGTTGCCATGAGAATTTCCTTACTACACATGCTCCCAATGAAATCCTAGGCCTTGACCCCCTACAAAGAACCATTAATGTTAGGGTGAATGGTCAGTTGGAAAAGGCAGCTCTGAGCAGTGCTAGTCAGGGCTGCTCTATCATGAGCATTTTGCTATGGACTAACCCCTATTTCCTTAATTGACAGGGTTTCTCTGAAAAAGCCTTAGGTACTATGTCTGGGTCAAATGCAGGGCTGGGGTTAGGTGATTAAAATAGAGTTATATGGATTATCACTTGAATGGGTAGACCTAAAGAGGTGCCATCTACCCAAGGGTCTAAACCAGCTTGGTGGGCCCCAGGAGGCCATCCTCAGCTCAACCTTTTTATCAATGATAGTAGATGAAGGCATAGATGGCATGCCTGTTAGCATTTATGGAAGACTGGCACCTCGAACGGAGAGTTGATATTCATATGAGACAGTGGACACATAAAAGGTCCCATTAGGGAATGACCTGATCGCACAAGATGAAATATTTACAGAAATGAATGTAAAGGTTTACACTTGAGTTAAATACATCTTTTAACTGTTCAAGTAGAGATTGGAAAGAGTTGTGGAAATCAACTGACACAATTGAAATATGGATAAATGTGCCCTTGGGCTCAAGAAATCAAGATGGGAGGAGTTGTGGTTAGATATTTTGACAGAAGAAACTTGGGGATTTCATTCTCAAAATGACTAGCTGTAGGATATGGCAGAAGATCAAGTGTTCTTAGGGTGCAGTGATATGACAACTACATGGTGGGCCTGAACTCAAGAAGACCATAATTTATGGGGCAGCTAGGTAATATAGTGGACAGAACATGAACTTTGGAGAAAGGAGGACCTGAGTTCAAATCTGGTCTCACACATTTGATGCTTACTAACTGTATGACTTTAGGCAAATCACTTAACTCCATTGGCTTCCAAAAAAAAAAGCAAATAAAAGAAGATCTAAGTTTAAATAAGACTTAGATGCTTATTATTAGCTCTGTGCTTCCTGGACAAGTCATTTAATTTCAGTTTCCTCATCTTTAAAACTGAGAATAATAATACACAATCCCCAGGATTTGTCTGAGGATCAAAGTGCTTAACACAGTGCCTGAAACATAGTTGATATTTGTCCTTCATGCTTGAAGAGGACCAATGATATCATGATGTTGGGGTCAGGGTATAGTGTGTTCAGCTATGCCTGATCAGCGATCAGCTCAATATGAGCTCAGAAGATTCTGCCATAGTTCTGGGCACAAATAGTACATTTGAACATTTGGGAAGGAGATACCTGGAACATAATAAGCACTGAATAAATATTAGCTGCTTTTTAACTATTGCAGTAAGAGACACTCAGTTTATTGGTCATCAAAACTAAAAAAAAAAGTATTTCCCCAAGTTCCTATAGACCCAGAAAATCTATTGTTGGCCCTGCTAATAGAATTTCAGCCTACATTTTTCAGTCCTGTCCACCAGTTAAAGATTTCAGTTGGTTTTTGATTAGTAAATTTCCATCTTCTTTCTTATCAATCAAATCTGTTGTTGGAAAGTCATCAGAAAGTTTATATTTTTAAGTTATGTGTTGAAAACTTCATCTAGAAGATTCTTTTTTTTTTAGGGTTTTTTTTTTTTGCAAGGCAAATGGGGTTAAGTGGCTTGCCCAAGGCCACACAGCTAGGTAATATATTAAGTGTCTGAGACTGGATTTGAACCCAGGTACTCCTGACTCCACAGCCAGTGCTTTGTCCACTGCGCCACCTAGCTGCCTGCATCTAGAAGATTCTTAAACAGGTCAAATGATCATCTCCAACTTTTTTAAGTGTGTAGATAAAAGTTTTTGTGGATCACAGATTTGTATTGTTTTTCAGCCATGTGGAAACCAACGAAATCTCCAAGAAGAGAAGGATGTGGATTGATCATTAGATTTGGCAATTCGGAGATCATTGGAAACTTTTAAGAGAACGGTTTTATTGAGTTTTATAGTGGTGTCTTCAAAGAAATCAGGGACTTTTGAAAAGGGATGGATGTGGAGGGAAAAGACTGATTGGAATTCAGATCACAATCTATCCAAGCCTACTCATCCTTTTCTACTTAATTCTTTCCCTCTCGGGGAAAAAAGGTCAGCCAGGGTTCAGAAGTCTCCTGTGGAAGGGCACCTGTAGAAACCACAAAGGCACAAAGTGAGAAAGAGGTTGGTTTTGCCAGTTCTGCTGTTTCAGATGCCTTGTTTAAGTTGTCACAGCTTCCCCAGTCTTGGATGAATTAAGGAGCTGATGTAGTGAAGGCTTGCTGAACCCTTTTCGAGGTTGCTTATCCACCTTTGGTCACCCATCACCCAACTCACTCACCCATGGCTCCAAGAAGTAGTAGCCTGTGCTGTGGTCACATCCCTGTAAAACTGTCTTGGTGGATAAACTAAGCCAGATTCAGGGTAACAGAGAAGCCTCAAACCCATCAGTGATTTAGGAAGGATGCCTATCCCAAGTATGGCGAAGATTTTCTAGTAGAATGGGTGGTTGAGAACAATATATTCCAGTGATCATGAAGGCAACTGAAGCTTTGAAGAGCTTAGAGGTTTAGACAGACATCAAAGATGCCAGGGTTATTCACTGCATGGCCAGTCTTCTTGATTTTCAAACTGCTGCTGCATTTTGACAACTCTGGAAGAAAGAGTGAGGCTGATGACTGCAACTTTGCCTCACTTAAATCCAGGTCCCTTACAATCAGGACATTACTCCAAGATATCATTGGTTCTCTGGAATAACAGGGTGAGCAACAATTTAGGAAACAAGTCCAAGATTATCAGAACCTGTCTTCCTGTTCCACAATTGGTCCAACTATCAAACTTTGGAGACCACCACTTCAGGTTATTCAGTACTCCATTTTAAAAAATGATGTCTTGATACATTTTGTATTTTATACTTCAATTCTAATGAATACTATTCTCCTGCCCAATAGCCTCCCCTACCCTAAATACATGAATACATACAGAGCTGTCAACCTGCAAAACTCTGGAATATGACTGGACCAGATTAAAATGTAATAGGGAAATGTTTAACAAAATAAAATCTGTAATACAACCTAGATAATGTTAGTTTGTGGTTTTCGAAGTCAATATGTAATGGGCAGGGATCCAGTTTCTTTTTGATTTTGATACTACTGCATACATATAGACAGAAATGCAGTGAATGATCACTAGCATCTAGTAACTGAGCAAAACTTTCTCTTACTGCTAGTCCAACCTAAACCCACATTTGTGGTCTATTATTTCCAGATGAAGAGAAAGGAAATGTGTTTCATGATACATCATTTGGAGGTGACAGTTCCTTTGGAATTACTTCATATACATTTTCCTATGTTTTTTGAATGTCTTTTAATCCTTGTTTTGTTTTTTTTTAAGGTTTTTGCAAGGCAATGGGGTTAAGTGGCTTGCCCAAGGCCACACAACTAGGTATTCCTTGTTAACATATTTATTTATTACAGTTCACAGTTATATTCCTTTTTGTACTTTTTTTCTAAAGTGCTGTTGTGAATATTTAAGCACATAAAACTTTTTTATATTTGAGATTGACCTCCTTGGGATTATTGAATCAAAGTTAATACTAATTTTTTTCTATGACTGCAAATTGTTTTACCCTGAAGCAGCATTGATTTTTCTAACTGTTACTACTTCCATCATTTGAATAAGATAATAATGTCTGCAGTCCTAATTCAGAATTGTTTCAGTTTTCATTTCTTCTTCTTTGAAGCACTGATTGTTAGTATGCATTTCTTCTTTACAAAATGAAGTTTTGGGCTTTTTTACTACCAGATCATGGGGAGGTGATTTTTTTTTTTTTGTCTTATAGATTTAGGTCAGTTTCCTATAAATTTTGGATTCAATTGAGTAAACATTAAGCATGTCTTATGTACAGACATTTTGATCGGTACAGGGTATTAAAAAAACACACACACACAAGGGGTGGCTAGGTGGTGCAGTGATTAGAGCACCAGCCCTGAATTCAGGAGGACCTGAGTTCAAATGTGACCTCAGACACTTAATAATTACCCAGCTATGTGGCCATGGACAAGCCGCTTAACCCTATTGCCTTGCAAAACACACACATGTGCGCGCACACACACACACACACACACACACACCAAACCAATGACAGTTCCTGTCTCAAAGAAGCTTCCCTTCTACTGCTACTTCTAAGATGTTATAGCATATACATACATACACAAACTATGATCCATACAAAATAATTTCAAGAGGGAGAAAATGCTAATAAATAAACTTGAGGGATCAGAAGAGATCTTGTATAGAAGGTATAGTTCATGAGCTGGATGTTGAAAGTTACTGGTATTCTATGAGAGAATAGAAGGCAAAACATTCTGGCCAGGAAGAAGGTACAGTTTGGGTAAAGACTTATAGGCAGGAGTTAGGAAGGTATTTATGTAGCACAGAGTTCCTTATCAGAATACACATTCTTTATTTTAAGATGAATGTGGCCTCCTCAGAGCTTTTGCCCTACCTCTGTATCTTAAATATGTTATAAGATAGAAGGACTTATTGCCTGTTGCAGAGAAGCAGTGTACATAGTGATAGGAACTCAAGATTTAGAGGTGGAAGAGCAGTATGGCATGGTAAGAGGAGCACAGGATTAATTTTTTGTTATTTTAATAGAAGTTTTTCCCAGTTATTCCTAAAGATAGTTTTCAGCATTCATTTAATGTTCTCCTGCCCTTCCCTCCCATTCCCCAAGATAGCAAGCAGTCTTATATAGATTTTACATTCATTGTCATGTTAAACACATTTCCATATTAGTCATTTAATGAAAGAAGAACCAGAACAAAGGGGGAAACCCACGATAAAGAAAAAACAAAAAAAAGTGAAAATGGGATGCTTTAATTTGCATTCAGACTCCATCCTTTCTCTGGATGTGGTTGGCATTTTACATCACAAGTCTTTTAGAATTGTCTTTGATTATCATATTACTGAGAAGAATTAAGTCTGTCTTAGCTGACCATCACACAATATTGATATTATTGTGTCCATTGCTCTCCTGGTTCTGCATATTTCACTCAGCATCAGTTCATAAGTCTTTCCAGGTTTTCTGAAATCTTCCCATTCTTTTCTTATACAACAAAAGTATTGCATTTTATTTTTATACCCAATTAGTTCAGCCATTCCCACATTGATGGGCATCCCCTCAATTTTCTAATTCTTTGCCAACACAAAAAGAGCTGCTATAAGTATCTTAGTACATGTGGGTAAATATTATTTCTGTGGGGTATAGACCTCGTAGTAGTATTGCTGGATCAAAGAATATGCACAGTTTTATACCCCTCTGGGCACAGTTCTAAATTGATCTCCAGAATAGTTGATTCATTTCACAACTCTACCAACAATACATTGGTGTCCCAGTTTTCCCATTACCCCCTCCAACTTTTTTCATTTTCCTTTTCTGTTATATTAGTCAGTCTGATAGGTGTGAGGTGGTACCTCAGAATTGCTTTAATTTGGATTTCTTAAATTAATAGTGACTTTAGAGCATTTTTTAGAGCATGTTTTGATATGACTGTAGATAGCTTTAATTTCTTCATCTGAAAACTGTCAGTTCATATCCTTTGACCATTTATCAATTGAGAAATGCCTTGAATTTTCATGAATTTGACTTAGTTCTCTATATATTTTTAGAAATGAGACCTTTATCAGAAAGACTGACTGTAAGAAGTTTCCCAGCTTTCTACTTTTCTTCTAATCTTGGTTGCATTGTTTTTCTTTGGAGCATAGAATTTACAGGTGAAGAAAAGCAGAGATTTAGAGGTGAAGAAGCAGTGGGACAGGGTGAGGAAAGCACAGTTGAAAAACTGATGTGGTGAGAGAATAGGATTTAGAAATGAAGAAACAGTGTGGTGTGGTGAGAAGAATACAAGATTTAGAGGTGGAAAAGAAAAGCATAGGATTTAGAAGTGGAAAAGTATTGTGGCATGGTGAGAGTAGCTCGTTTGAAAGACTTGGGCAAGGTTAGTCTAGAGAAGACTGGGAGAGAAATTGAAGGGATTTGGGGGTGGTTGAGTGTCGTAGTGGATAGATCACTGGGCCTGGAGTCAAAAGTACCTGAGTTCAAATCCAGCCTCAGACACTTAATAATTTTCTAGTTGTGTGGCCTTGGGCAAGCCACTTAACCCTGTTGCCTTGCAAAAAAAAAAAAAAAAAGAAATTGAAGAGATTTGAAATGTCCCATTGGCCCAATAGGATAGAACCAGAAATTGATGATTTAAGTTACAAAGGGGTTTGTTTGAGAGGCAAGATGACAGGAAAAACTTCTTGAAACTTAGAGCTCTCTAAAGACCTCTTTTTAGGTAGTGGATTCCTCCTCCCTTCTTGGTCTTCAAGGAGAGACTGGACAACCATTTGTTGACTGTGTTATAGTAGAAATTGCTTTGATGAGTTAAAAATAAAAAAGATAATCCAGCTTAAGATTTAAGCTTAAGTGACTTGGTAAGTCACTAAATAAATAACTCTTTAAGTACCAGTTTCTTCATTTGTAGAGGGAATAACTGACCAACCTACTTTACAAGGTTGCTATGAGGATTAGTGTGAAAGCTTCTTTTCAACCATGCATTTACCATTATCAGATGTCTCAGGCTGAATTTGAACTCAGGTCCTCCTAAATCCAGGGCCAGTGCTCTATCCACTATACCATCCCACTGAGCTGTATTTTCAAACTAGAACTTTGAAAGCTGAAGTGGAAAAGGGTTCTGTGTGAACAGCAGTTAAATATGGGTCAGTTTGGCCTGAGAGTTAGGCAGACACCATTCCAAAGGGACAAGGGTTGTAGTCTATTGCACTAAGATCAATTGAAGGGAGTCCAGTTCAGATCCCAGAATCCTCCAGTGCTGTATCTTGACCAATCCTGGAGAAGTTTGCAGGAGCCCCAGGGAGGATTCTCTTTTCTTTGTGAAGGACAAGGCCACCCTGGAATGGGTTTGCCCTGATGGGCCTGCATAGTCCATTGTGTGCTGGGGAATGTACTAACAGAGCAGAGCAGCACAGAACCGTGAGTGGCAAGCTATGCTGTCCTAGTGTTAAAGCTATTGCCAATCATGTCATACTGATGAATAGCCCAGAGGTGAAATGTGTGAGAGGAGGGACTGTATTGAAAATTAGTCCATCATGAAACAGGCTTGTGTATTGGGTTGTTGCATTCTATCATATCATTCTGATAAGTAACTCAAAGGTGGAAAGTCTGAAAAGAAAGGCCATAGTGACAATTAGTCCATTGAGAGAGGTGTTTATCATATTGTTGCAATCTGCCGCCAGGTGTCATATGCCGGTGTTTGCTCAACATTAGTGGTGCATTGTAGTGCCTTGCTGATATGGGAGGAAGAAAAGACAAGGAAAGGTCAAGTTGACAATTAGACCATTGTAGATATCATATTGCTTGTCATTGATGATACGCCATTGTACCTCACTGATGTGGAAGTGAAGCCAGACCCACAAAAGCCGGACCATCTCCAATAGTTCTGTTTCCCTATCAATCAGATCACAGAATAGAATGATTCTGGTAAAGGCGAGTGAGGAGCATGTCTTGCAGAGCATACTTCTCACTATAATAAACATAATTATATAACTCTTAACACCAATCACTTGGTTGGCCAGTGTAGTTCTCTTTGATACTGAAGGACTAGGAGATAGAGAGGTGGAGTGGGGACACTAGAATGAACTTACAAGTCAGAGAGTCTTTTGTTTATAACACATAGAAGCTGTATCAACTTGGAAAAGCATCCTAAACTCAGGTAACTCTCTTAAAACTGAGTTGATTTATTGGGAGGAGGCAATTTCCTCACTTCACTGTTGTCTTTCTGAACCAATAAGATCACAAGTCCTATCCTCTTACCCTCCTCAAAGGGGATTAGACCACCTTAAGATAGTATCATTTTTTTGTTCTACCCCTGTGGAGTTTTCGAGTGCTGTTAATGGCAGATGGAGGACACAGGATTAAGTGAGCAGAACTTGTTTGTCTCCCAACAGGAAGAGTAGAGATACTTACATTTTGTTATTTCTTTCAGATTGAGAGGTGGCACTGAAAGCAGGGTCATCTCCAAAGCTGGACTTCTCTATGGAACAGTCATCCCAAGAAATACTCACATGGGATCGTCCCTGTGTTTCTAGTTTGGGAGAAACTTCAGAATGTGATGCCAGGATAGAGAAGCAGCCCAGGAAAGTAGTGAGACATCCCAGGTACGTAAGTCACCCTAGGGAAACTCCTGAAAACATAAGAGGCCATGAAAGTAATGAAAACAGCAACAGGTTTGGGCTAGGGCCAGGCAAACTTCTATAGTAAAAAAAAAAAATTATAGAAAAAAAAGGCTTCTTTAGGAAAAGGACTCCAGGGCTATTCACACATCTAGTTTGAGTTCACTAGTAGATACAGGATAACAGATTTCGAGCTAGAACGAAAGGATTCTCTAAGAAAAACTCAGAGGCCCTCTAGTCATAAGTATTATAGAATCTGCTCTAAAGTATGATGCAAGTGGTAAATCCTTCATTAGGATTCAGACCTTTTAGGTATTAATGAATTCAATGAAAGCAGTGTTTGCCTGAAAACCACTAACCACAGTCTTTCCATTATTTCCCTCACAGACTTGGTCCTGGAGAAAAACCCTATAAATGTAATGAATGTGGGAAGGCCTTCCGACAAAGCTCACAACTTATTGTACATCACAGAATTCACACTGGTGAGAAACCTTATGAATGTAATGAATGTGGGAAGGCCTTCCGTGAGAGCAAAGAACTTATCCGACACCAGAGAATTCACACTGGGGAGAAACCTTATGAATGCAAAGAATGTGGGAAGGGCTTCAGAGAGAGCAAAGAACTTACTCGACATCAGAGAATTCATACTGGAGAGAAACCGTATGAATGTAAAGACTGTGGGAAGGCCTTCAGACGCAGAACTGGACTTAATGAACATCAAAGAATTCATACTGGGGAGAAACCGTATGAATGTAATGAATGTGGGAAGGCCTTCAGACGGAGGACTGGACTTAATGAACACCAGAGAATTCATACTGGAGAAAAACCTTATGAATGTAGTGAATGTGGGAAAGCTTTCCGTGAGAGCAAAGAACTTATTCAACACCAGAGAATTCACACTGGGGAGAAACCTTATGAATGCAAAGAATGTGGGAAAGCCTTCAGACGGAGCACGGGACTTACTGATCATCAGAGAATTCATACTGGAGAGAAACCTTATGAATGCAATCAATGTGGCAAGACCTTCCGCTGGAGAACAGAACTTACTTCCCATCACACAATTCATACTGGAGAGAAACCTTATGAATGTAGTGAATGTGGGAAGACCTTCCGCTTGAGTGCCCATCTTATTCAACATAGGAGTATTCATACTGGTGAGAAACCTTATGAATGCAATGTTTGTGGGAAGGCCTTCAGATGGATCACAGGACTTGCTTCTCATCACAGAATTCATACGGGAGAGAAACCCTATGAATGTAACATATGTGGAAAGACCTTCCGTCAGAGTACACAACTTTCTAGACATCATAGGATGCATACTGGAGAGAAACCCTATGAATGTACTGAATGTGGAAAGGCCTTCTGCTTGAGCACACAACTTATTCAACACCAGAGAATTCATAACAGAATGAAGCCTTTTGAATGGTAAGACTTCACAAAGGTCATGAACATGAGGTATGGTTGACACGGAAAGACTCACTGAAATTTGGAGAAATCTTAAAGACCAAATCCCAATCAAATTTCCCACACTGGCTATCACCTCAGCCTTCAAAAGTCAGTCACTTGTCACTGCCCTCCTTCCACCCTACAATGAGATGTAAAAGTTACTCATTGAGAAAATTGTGGCAATCTGACCAGAACTTATTCCTACAGCTCTGCTCCTTAAAAATTCTGTGAGCCATCACCTGCTCTCTTTTTGTTCCTTCTGGTCTCAGAAGGATGGGTACAACTACTTGCTAAAACTACATCCTCTGCCTGTACATTTGGTCTCAGGCCCTCTCACCTGTTCCCGGAGTCAGTGTTTCACTCCATAACTCTTCACTGACTCTATTCCTGCTGCTTATAAACATGTTTGTGTCTCACCAATATTTTGTTTTCAAAGGCTGCCGTTCTAATTGTTCTATTGATGTTCTTCTCAGAAGCCATCAGTTTTCTTCTGATCATCAAATCCAATGGCCTTTTCCTCTTTGAAGTCTTAAGGCTGCTGAGTCTCCTTCTACATAGTCTCCCTGATAGCACTTGGGTTTCTTCCAATATTTAGCTCTTCCTTTTTGTCTCCATTGGCCATTCTTTGGTAAAAATCTTATCTGTCCTTTTATGGAAACCAAGGACTGAAAGAAAAAAATATTCAGGAAGAGCAGAAAAGCGAGGAGCTGGAGGAAAAGTTAGGACATGATGGGATTGGGCAACAGAAGGCTAAGAACAAATTCCTCTCCTGTCTTCCTTGGTCGCCAGCACTTCTAAAAGCAAATCTGCCAGCTCCAGCTATATCCTGAGGAAGGATGGCTTCATTATTTTTCAAAAGCATTTTATCTCAATACAGAAAGAGAAACGGCATGTTATTTCTTTAAGTGAAGACTCAGACTGGACTTCCTAGACTTCAACAGGAAATGAGACCACCCTTCAGGAGTCCTCCAGAAGGTTAAATTTATCAGGGATCAGATTCAGGTAACCAGGAAGTCAATTAAGGCACTGACATGCAAGTGAAGTGAGACTCATCAGAGTGACAAGAACACTGGACTGGTCATTGCAGGACAATGCAATGTATAATTGTGATATTTTAAAGGAGGGAAGGGTAAATTAGCAGAGGTGGAATGTACTGGGTCACTGTTGGAGTGACCTCTGGGGACCTATGAGCATGAAGAGGAAATGGAAGAAGAGAGAAAGGTGCCTTATTTACTGAATAATAAGTCTTCTGTCACAGAAGGGGGATTTTAGTGTGTGTGTGTGTGTGTGTGTGTGTGTGTGTGTGTGTGTGTGTGTGTGTGTGTGTGTGTGTGTGTGTGTGAAGTTATTTCCTCAAAGCTACTGACCAGGGTTATGTGAAATATTTGGGACTCTTTGGTCCCAGTAGCCTGGACTGAGTGTCAATCAGAGCGCAGCTACTTCCAAAGCTTTGATTGTCCTCTTAAAGCAGATGACCCTTGGATTCCAACCCTGACTCATCTTGGAGCACCAGCTGGCTACAAGACATCTCATGTGGGTCAGGGGCACCACCCTTCATCTCACCTTTTGGGTGCAAACCTTGGTGCTATTTTTACCCCTTTTCTAATTTGTTACCAAGTCTTTTCAGTTCTACCTCTGGTCTCTTTCTCATTCATGTCCTTTCCTCTCTGCTCACCTAACTTCTTCAGCACCTGTTTGGATTATGCAGTTACCATCTACAATCCTCTTTCCTGGCTTGCCACTTATAGCTTCCTAATGATGCCAGAAATCATCCTTGGTTCCCATGTTGCCTGCAGAGTAATTATCAAATTCCTTTTGACTGATGGTAAAGTCTTCCCAAATCTCATGCCAAGAAACCTCCCCAAGTTTGTCTCATCTTGTTCCCTTTGACCTCCTCCATTGTCTGACCTCATTGGATTGGTTGCTGTCCCACAAACACACCTCCACTCTTAGGCTTTTTTGCTTTTGCTTGTGGTGCTTTCTATACCTGGAACAGTCTCTCCTCCCTTCCACCTGCTGAATTCTTGCAGGTCCTTCAAAGCCAAACTTGGGTGTCACTGTTCCCTCCTCCTATTTGTCCCCCAAGACCTTACATAGCACTTTGTTTTTACTTATGTGGTCTTTTGTCTTGTAGTCACTTGTGTCTGTGTTGTATCCATGGGGCAAGGGCCTGTGTTTTATCTAACCTTTGTATGTCCCCCCAGGATATGGCACAAGGATCTGTCCTCATTTCATGAATAATAAATGTTGATTGAATTGACTTGACTAAGAAACAGGTTTTACTGTAGAGTTTACCTAACTGAACTGGTAACCTGTAAATGGGTCCCATCCCTCTCCTAGGGGCCTGCTAAGCTTTGACTTTTTAAGTGCTTCATACTCCAAATGGCTTCCCTCTGCTCCCATAAAAGTCACTTTTCAGGGTATTATAGCATAGAGTAGTTCCATCTTCCTAGAATGAAGAATTTTTCTACTCTAACTTCCCTCGGATATTTTCCGCATTACCCCAAATGAACTTATAATTGGCAGGTGCTCAGATAGTATTGCAGAGATATTTTAGGTTGGACTAGAACTCACTATATGCAAGTCATATAAAATTAAGATTGACATTCCTGCTCCTATTTCATGCAACCTTGCTTATAAAGGGAAGAGTGAATCTGTTGTATAGACACGGGTGGTAATAGACCTGCATTAGCTAATTAAGGAAAACTTAGGTGGTTAAAATCTGAAGCAGGAAATGCACTCCAATCATGTTGAACACCTGCATCATAACTTTGGTCTCCAATCCTGGAAACATCACTTCCAAAACTACCCTCACTATCACTTAGGTAATGGTTGAGGTTATCGGGAAAGGGGAGGAACAAGAGGTGATTTGGGGGAGATTTGTGGAGGAGACTGGACATCCAGGCTGAGCCGTCACACTTGAGTGTTCTCCAGCATCTCCAGGTCTTCTCCCTGAAAGATGGAATAATTGATTATTTTCCCCATTCCCCTTTTACCAGCAGCTTCTTCCTTGAGGCTTAGGCTCCTCCCTTGAAGGCTATTGGGGTACATAGGCCTTGGTTCCTAACATCCCAGGAGGATCTTGTCAACTTCAAGGCTCAAAAAACCTTGACTATGTGATCAAAGGATGTGAATGAGCACAAATGATCGATAAGCACCTGAAAATTGTATCAATTCTTATCAGAGATATAAATATACACAACTCAGTTATATAACATTGAGTTCTACAAAGCACTTTCACAGACTCGGCTTTCAAAGTCCCAGAGGCCATCCTGATCTATCCCTAAACAAGACTCTCCCTTCATTGTACCTGAAAGTGGTTTTCCAGAATTTACTTCAAAATCTACAGTGAACTCTGAGACTTCTTTGACAAAGATGAGCCCCACCCCCCAAAAAAGGCACATAATGGAGACAAAGGGTATAGAAGGGATGGCAAGCACAGCAATACACTGCTGGTCCAAATGTTTGGGCAGGCAACATGGAATTATACTGAAAAAATTTGTAATTACTATTGGGTATGTGCCCCAAGAGGATCAAAAATCTTTGAAGATTCATAGCACTTTCTGAAGATTGGAATGGGGTTTGTACCAAAAGGGAGATGACTATACAAAGAGGCAGCCTCGCATAGCAGATAGCCTTCCTTGGAGTCAAGAGGGCCTGGATTCATGTCCTACATTTGTCTGATAACTGACTGGGACTCTGGGCAAGTCCCTTTCCCTGAGTTTCTGAGGTAATAGTCCAAGACTTCAGAGAAGCTGCCTTGGTAAAGGCAGTGTCCTTCCCAGAGTTCCTTGTACTGAGAAACCCACATTCAGGTTCATTTCAAGAAATGACATCTTTAGAAGAACCTTCAAAGATGTCTTGAACTGGTGCTGAGTGAAGCAGGCAGAAATAAGAAGGCAAACTCGGCCTCCAGTAATGTCAAGAACAGCCATGTTGAAAACCTGAAATTTTAACCAATTATGGACT
Source organism: Macrotis lagotis (assembly GCF_037893015.1). Classification (NCBI taxonomy): domain Eukaryota; kingdom Metazoa; phylum Chordata; class Mammalia; order Peramelemorphia; family Peramelidae; genus Macrotis; species Macrotis lagotis. The sequence continues at coordinate 701,610,495 of NC_133666.1, forward strand.
TCAGAGACCTCTGGCAGGGACCAAAGGTGGGGAAGAAGCAGCAGTCACAAATTTCCAGATGTGGCCATTGTACTTTGTTTTGCTTGGCTGTATTTATTTATTAGGAGGATGCTTCTTATTACTGCTGGGAAGAGAGGGTGGGGGAAGTGATTAGTGGCATTAAAAAAAGGGGGGATCATCAATAAACCATATTCAGGGGAAAGGCACCATTTTCCCTCATAAGATTGTTGATCATTCCCCTTCCAAGAGGTGAAGTATCCCCATCTTACAGATAAAGAAACAGATTCCGGTGGTAGGTTAAGAGAATGGCTTGTGATTGTGTAGCTAGTGTCGGATAATCCAGGCTTCAGCACTCCATCTCAGGAGCTAGACTTGTTATATTGCCAAACAGTTAATTATATTCAATATTGGGTAGAGTTGTGGAAAGATGGAGATTGTTACACACCCGAGGATCTGAGAATTGGGATGCAGTATGGAATCATACAAGTCACCGACCATTTCCCACTTTACTCTAGATCAGGGAGGGGGAACCCTTTTTTTTTTTTTTTGTTATTGGTCAGGAGCCATTCAGATATTTATAACATCATTTGTGGTCATTCAAAATTACCAACTTAAAAATTAGCCTGCTCTAGGCTGGGAACTCAGAAAACCAGCACAGTATCTAGATGTTTAATAAATAGTAATTGGCTGTGAAATTCTCTATCCTAATAATGTATGTAGGATGAATGTGGGAGACAGGAAGGCAGCAGAGGTGACTGGCTTGAGTCTGGACAGGGTGATTAGATTTAGGTCACATTTCTGACAGGGAATGATGAGTAGTACAGACCTCGGAGATGGGACTCTTTTTTAAATTAATTTTTATTAAAGATATTATTTGAGTTTTACAATTTTCCCCCAATCTTGCTTCCCTCCCCCATCCCCCCACAGAAAGTACTCTGTCATTCTTTACTTCGTTTCCATGTTGTACCTTGATCCAAATTGTGTGTGATGAGAGAGAAATCATATCCTTAAAGAAGAGAAGTCTAAGACGTAACAAGATCAGACAATAAGGTATCTGGTTTTTCTAAATTAAAGGGAATAGTTCTTGAACTTTGTTCAAACTCCACAGCTCCTTATCTGGATACAGCTGGCACTCTCCTTTGCAGACAGCCCCAAATTATTCCTGATTGTTGCACTGATGGAATGAGCGAGTCCTTCAAGGTTGATCATCACTCCCATGTTGCTGTTAGGGTGGACAGTGTTCTTCTGGTTCTGCTCACCTCACTCAGCATCAGTTCATGCAAATCCCGCCAGGCTTCCTTGAAATCCCGTCCCTCCTGGTTCCTAATAGAACAATAGTGTTCCATGACATACATAGACCACAGTTTGCTAAGCCATTCCCCAATGGAAGGACATTTACTTGACTTCCAATTTTTTGCCACCACAAACAGGGCTGCTATGAATATTTTTGTACAAGTGATGTTTTTACCCTTTTTCATCATCTCTTCAGGGTATAGACCCGGTAGTGGTATTGCTGGATCAAAGGGCATGTACATTTTTGTTGCCCTTTGGGCATAGTTCCAAATAGCTCTCTAGAAGGGTTGGATGAGTTCACAGCTCCACCAACAGTGTAATAGTGTCCCAGATTTCCCACATCCCTTCCAACAATGATCATTATCCTTCCTGGTCATATTGGCCAATCTGAGAGGTGGGAGGTGGTACCTCAGAGAAGCTTTAATTTGCATTTCTCTAATAATTGATGATTTAGAGCATTTTTTCATATGGCTATGGATTACTTTGAAGAGCTGGGACTCTTAAAAAGGACTTGGGGACTTAAGAGAGCAAATGGGAGGGAATGTGTAGGTAGAGCATGGACCAGGGATCTAGCAGAATAATGATTGGAGGGGAGGGGGACATTTGCACCCAAAGGTTGCCTTGGGGACTTTTTCTTTGGTTATACTCTTAAACAACCTTTGCCTCATTCAGACAGTTTGGAGGAATTATCAATGAACTATAATGTTCCCAAACTTGCGGAGTGCTACAGAGACCGTCAGCTGTCTTGGATGTGAGCACTTGCTGAATAAGAGATTTACTTCCCTGAGCACCCACATTTTCTGGGCCAGCGTACTATCTCAGGTCCCCTGACACTATTTCAGAGTGGATGTTTCTTAACCTTTGAGGGTCATGAACCCTTTGACAACCTGGTGAGCTTTCAAAGTAACATTTTAAATTCAAAATTGAGTCAGCTGAGTGGTACAATGGATAGAGTGCAGGACCTGACTCAGGAAGATCTGAGTTCAAATTCTGCCTCAGGCACTGACCAGTTCTGTGACCCTGAGCAAGTCACTGAACTTATCTGTTCTTTATTCATCTCAACTGTAAAATGGGGATCATTTTGATACCTACTTCATAGGGTTGACATGGAGAAGATAACAGATGGAAATCAGTTTGCAAACCTTCAAGTGCTATATAAATGCCATCTATTACTATATTGAAAGTTATCAGAATCTTAGGAAGAACAAGTTAACAGATCTCAGATTAGGAACCCTGTCTTGAAATCAAGATGGAAGAGTGGAGATGTCAAGAGATTTGACCAAGCTCACTGACTTAGAGCTGGGATGAGAATTAAAACCCCAGTTTTATATCCTACTGCCTAGGTCCTGGAGACAAAGTCTTCCTGTGACCTGATAAAAGGAAGCATGTTTGGGTTAACTTAGGCTTTGTTGAAAAATATTCAGAAGAAAACATTGATGATATCTAGATGTTCCTGAGCCATCCTTTGGAGGTAAGTGTTGGAACTCAAGTGGAGTCTGGAGACTAAGGATTTCAGTTCAGTCCTGGTGGCATTGATGTTGTAGCAGATTTTCTTTTCTCTGCAGAGGAGTCTGGGCATGTTCACAAGCTTGCCATCTCCCTAGACCTTGCAGTCTCTGATGAAGATCTTGAGGCGATATTGGGCTTCAAGGACACCTGACCCTACCTCTAGCTTCTCTCACTTCCCAATTCCTAGTAACTCTGCTATCACTGACGCCTCTTCACCCCATCTTAGGCAGAGTCATCACATTATGATTGGTGGGAATAGAGTGAACCAGGTCCAAAATTTCCCAGTGCACAGTTGAGGTGTCCCAAGGTAGCAATCCCCAGCTTTGAGGGAAGGGGGGCATTTCATTCCTGGCTTAGGCACTTAGGCCTAGTTCTACCCCATCCCAGATGGCTCCTTAGTATGTCTTTGGTCTCTTCCAGTTTCTCTGAACTAGAGGGCCTTGCTGGACTTATCTCTACATGAAGCTAGGACAGATCAGAGACCCTAAGGGCCCTGTAGGTCTGTTATGGTCCAAACTTTCTCCTTTTTTTAACTGCTTCTTCATGCAAGGGAAGTGCTAGAGGTTGTTACTTCATTCTAGGCCACTAGGAAAATTCAGTCATTTCTCTCTGTTTTTGAAATTTCAATGTCAGATTGCCATTCAACTTCACCCTAGGATATTCACTCAACTGGGGGACCAAATGCAACTTGGTTCTCATAGGTATCCTCACTGAAATGTGGCTGCTTGAGTCTTGATGAACAGTCAAAATATCACTTAAAAGTGTGAACAAATCCTAGAAAATATAGGAGAGGTGGGTGAAGTTCATGGATCATAGAATGATGCCACACAAGAAATCTATTGGTTTAGGGGGATGACTGATATTACGAGTAAGGTCCCTCAGATATCCTCTTTGATTTACATCATATAGATCTTGTTCATGCATAATTATTTGTCTGCTGTTCTCCCCAAGAATGTGAACTCCTTGAGGGCAGGGATTCTGTTTTTTGCTTTTGTCCTCTAGTGCTTAGTATAGTTCCTGATACACCATAAGTGCTTAATAAAAGCCCAATGACTCACGGACATACCTCTAGGTCTACATATGTGATAAGGCAGTCAGGTGGTACACTGGGTAGAGCACTGGCTTTGGAATCAGGAGGACAGGAGTTTGAATCCAACCTCACTAGCTGTGTGACCTTGGGCAAGTCACTTCACCCTGATTGACTCCCATCCAGGGTCACCTCCAGTCATCCTGATTCCTATCTGGCTATTGGACACAGATGACTCTGGAGGAGAAAGTGAGGCTGGTGACTTAGCACAGTGACCCCCTCACTCAAATGCAATTCATGTGCCCGTCAAGGCATCACCTCCCTAATGTTGCCTTCTTTGAAAATGAAGGACAAACATCATTATGTTTGGGGCCAAATTGAAGTCGAGAATTCTAGTAGGAGACCCCAGCAACAAGCCAGTCCAGGGCAGTGAGGAGGACTGAGTTCTCCATCTTTCCACTTTTCCTGTTGGTCAGAGGACAGTCTAGTAAGCTTCTAACAGGTAGAAGACTTGGACTTCCTCTTGGCCTTAGTAGTGGAGAAATCTCTGCACTTTTTTCTGAGTGGAGAGACTCATTAAGAACAAATTACTCAGGGGGCGGCTAGGTGGCGTAGTGGATAAAGCACCGGCCTTGGAGTCAGGAGTACCTGGGTTCAAATCCGGTCTCAGACACTTAATAATTACCTAGCTGTGTGGCCTTGGGCAAGCCACTTAACCCCATTGCCTTGCAAAAAAAAAAACCTAAAAAAAAACCAAATTACTCCAAAGAAAAACAACTTTGAGACAGGGAGATGTGCACCCCAGGACTCAGAAGAGAACTACAGCTAAGGGGAATTTCATAACTCCTGATAATCAGGAACCATTAATTGTTCTATAACCACATAAGCTCTCTCTGTTTAAGTCCCACAGACCTCATGAGTGGGAAGGTATATTCTAGTTTGAGGGGAATATTTTATAGTAATTATTTTTCCTCCCACCTCAGTATATATCCCTTTATGAAATCTGGTTACTTAACAATTAGTGAAGAGTACATTGCTTGTGAGCTAATGAACAACACTACTAGAGCCCCTGCCCCCCCCCCCCCAGGCTTTCAGGCTCACCTCTTAAATTAGGAGGGGTGAAGTCAGCTTCTCTTTGGGGGCCTGCCCTGGCAACTGAAGAGACAATGAGGGAAATCATTCAAGAGAGTGGTATATCTTATAAAAAAGACAGATGAAAACATTTGGCTCGGACAGGAAGTGATATGATTTTGACTTCATTAGGATATGGAACTCCCCAGGGGAGAACCCCTTTACCCTAATGTAGGCTGTACTTACCATGGGTCCTATATGGCATAATGGATAGAGTGCTGGGCCTGAAGTCAGAAGATCTGAATTCAAATCCAACCTCAGCTACTTAACTAGCCATGTGACCTTGGGCAAGTCATTTAACTTGAATTAATAAACATTCTGTTTATTCATCTTTAAAATAAGCCGGAGAAGGAAATGCCAACCACTTCCATATCTTTGCCAAGGAAATCCCAAGGGATCACAGAGTCAAACATGACTAAAATGACTGAACAACAATCTATTTTGCTTCTCTATAACTTAGAGCCAGGAGGACTGAGAGGCTGTGCCTTGCCTATGGTCACAAAGCCCCCACTATGCTGCCTCTTAGAAAAAGGAGGAAAGTGAAAATGAGCCATACTTATGTGAGCAAGTCCAGGAGCCAGACAGTGTGGGTGAAGATCAATAAAGAAAAAAAATGATGCTGTCGTCAGAATATACCAGTGATCCCCTGAACTGACTGAGACACTGAAAATGAGTTTGAGAAAATACAACAGATGATAGAGCGAACTAATAATATTGAGCCGGTTAAGTAGTATAGTGGACAGATTGCTAGACTTGAGATGGGAAGACCAGAGTTAAAATTCATTCTCAAACACTGACAAGTTGAGTGACCATGGACAAGTCACTGACTGGATCATAGATTACAAGCCTAGTTCAGAGAAATGATATAGTAGTGATAAGAGACAAAATTATTAACATGCATATGAAAGAAAATCCTAGATCACTAATAAGAGAAACAAAGTAATCCTGAGTTTTATCTTACACTTAGCAAATTGGCAAAGATGACAGAACACAAGAATAGGTAATATTGTGACTTATGGAGAGATGGGCACTCAGATGAATTGGGAATAAAGCTGTAGATTGAAGGATATGATTGGAAAAGTAATTGAGAATTACGCAAAGAAAGTAGTAAAATGTCGATATTCTTTGACTTCAATTCGAGGCACTTGTTAAAAGGAGATCACTAGCCAAAAAGGCCTCATAATATAGCAAAATATTTATAAAGCACATTGGAAACAAATTAGATGCTCATTAATTGGGGAATGGCTAAACAAATAATACATGATTGCCGTGAAACATGACTGCTATTATGAGATAAATACAAAGAATTCTGCCCAAAGATCTCCATGAACTAATACAGACTGAAACAAACAGAACCAGGCAACAATTTACACAATTACAACACAATTTAAAAAGAATAGCCCCCCATACACATAAAATTCTTGACTTGCCTTGATGATAATTTAATTGTTGAAAAGGGGTTAGAAACCAACACGGAAAAATTCTGTTTTGGATCATTGTACTGTGGACTTCCAACTAAATGATTTAGCTGAAGCCGCTCTCTCCAAATTTATCAATGAAAGCTTTCTAAAATAAGTTGTATTGATTTTTTTAAATTTCTTACATTATCCTAGAGAGAACAAAGAATTTTTCTAAAGAAGAAAAAAAGTAAACAGAGCATCAGCCCTGGAGTCAGGGGGACCTGAGTTCAAATGTGGTCTTAGACACTAATACTTAACTGTGTAACCTTGGGCAAGACACTAGACCCTGTCGCCTTGCAAAAACAACCAAAAAGAAGAAAAAGATTTAGCAAAACTAACTTGAAAATAATGATATATCTAGGTCAACCAATAAGTATGTATATCAAGGACCTACTATGTACCCAACACTATGCTTAGAGTTGGGGATTCAAATAAAGGTCTCTGCTCTCAAGGAGATTAGTCAAATGGAGGAAATAGACAAGTAACTATATACAAACAATGTAAGAGATGATCAATCAAAGGAGGGCACCAGAATTAAGGGGGTAAGGGGGAAAACTTCTGTAGAATAAACTGGAGTTTACTGAATGTTGTCATCAGACGTAGGATTTCTAGGAAATGATTTGTTTATCCAAATGATTTATCACTTTGGCAACAGAGGAAAAACTTGTGGCAGGGATTCTAATAATCAGACTTTTGTAATAGTCCAAACATAAGGTGTTCAGACTACTAGGGTAGTGGCAGTGTTGAGGAAGAGAAGGGGTCATAGTAGAAACAGAGGACTTGACAAAGAGCTTGGACATGGGGTGGAGGAATTGAGAGTGAGGAGTCAAAGACAACTCCTAGGTTGTGAGCCTATTAGGGAAGGTTAGAAGTGAGGGGGCTTTGGGGTGGGGAAGATAATGTGAATTCCATTTTGAACATTGAGTTAAAGATGTCTACAGGCAGCCAGTCTGAGATGTCCAATAGACAGCTGGAGATGTGAGATTGAAAGTCAGTAGAGAGGTTGGAGCTGGAGAGTCATCAGCATAGAGAGGATGGGGGCACAATAGTTTTGAGGGAGAAAAGAAAAGGGTCCAGCTTAGAACCCTATAGGATATCCACAGATTGTCAGTGTGACCTAGATGAAGATCTATTAAAGGAGACAGAGGTCAGGAAGATAGAAGGAGAACCAGGAGAGGGTCTTGAAAACCTAGAGAGAAGAGAGGATCAAGTTGGAGAGAAAGAGAATATGCATTGCAAAAGAGATCTTAGGGTTAGCAATTAAGAGATCCTTAGTAACTTTGGAGAGAGCAGTTTCAGTTGATTGATGGGGTAGGAAGCCAAACTAAAGAGTTAAGAAGAGAATGAGAAGAAAGGAAGTGGGAGAACCTGTTGCAGACCATCTGAGATAAAGCACAACTAGTGGGCATGGACAGATCAAGAAAGGACTTTAGGAGGATGAGGAAGTCACAGGTGTATAGATAGGCAGTAGGGAAGTACCCAGGAGACAGGGAGAAATGAAGGTGAGTGAGAGAATGGGAGTACTAGAAGGGGCCTTGGCAAGAAGGGCCACTCACCAAGGTGAAGGTGATTATGCCAAGGCACCATCCCAAGATGGGAGATGAGGAGGAGAAAAGGAGGACCTCTTGACAAATGGCCCCAATTTTTCAGTGAAATACAAGTGGGGAGGTGAAGGACTGGCAGTGTGCATAGCCACACACTGCTGCCAAAGTGATGCACAGAGCCGATGTTGTGACTGCCCTGCTCATTCAGCTTGTGTCCTCCCAGTGCCTCCAAGACGACCATATCCTAATACTATACTCCACCCAGGCTTCATTCCAGTCACACTGGCTTTGTTTTTCAACCCAATACTGCCTCTACCATCATCCCAGAGCCTTTTGCATTCGCCCTCTCCCATGCCTAAACCACCCTCGATGCTCTCTTGGGTCTCACAGGCTCCCCCCCACTCCTCACCCCTGTCTTTCAGGATGCAACTAAGCATCATATCCTGGCTCTTTCCTGCTCCTTCCAACCTCTTGTACCACTGTCTGTTATTCATTTGTATTTACTCTTACTAATTTTTTTCCTGCCTTTCCTTATATATGTTTTTGTTAGGGTGCTGGGTTACACAATAAACCTGAGTTCATATCCTGTCTCAGTAGTTTAGCAGCTGTGGGATCCTGGATAAGTCACTTACCTACTTCACCTTATTCATCTCTAAAATGGGGATAATAATAGCAGCTACTTTACAGGGTTGTTGGTATAGGATTAAATGAAATAATATTTGTCAGGTGCTTTGCAGTCCTTAAAGGACTATGTAAAGTTAGGTGATGCAGTGACCTGAGGGCTGAGCCTGGAGTCAGGAAGACCTAAGTATCGATGATGATGATGATGATGATGATAATGATGATTGATGTTGTTCCTTCATTCTCAAAGACCACCATGTCTACTGGGAAGTGATGGCAAGTGAATTGGATTTTGGTGAGGTGGGACTGTGCTAAGTCACCAGCATCACTTTCTCCTCTGGAACCATTTGGATCCAGTGATCAGATAGGAATCAGAATGACTGGAGATGACCCTGGATGGGAGGCAATCAAGGTGAAGTGATTTGTCCAAGGTCACACAACTAGTATCTCAGGTCAGATTTGACCTCAGGTCCTGATTGATGCTTTACCCAAGGCACAACCTAGTTTCTAGGGTATACTGATAAAATCTTGGTGCTGATAAGGGTAGCCAGCTCCTTAGTGATGGCCAAGCAGAGTGTTCCCAAGTAACATGGATCCCAGCCCTTCTGGGAAGGAAACATATTGAAATTGGTTCCAGTTGATTACCTATGTGGGGAGAGGTGTCTTGATGGGCTACATAGCCAGAACTACAAAAAGGCTCCTCTCCACCACATGGCTAATGGACTAGAACCAATTACAGAATGTTGGCACATCTGCCAAAATCCATGGGCATCTTTGGAGCACTGCCCACACTCAGGGTTGGGCTCATTGGCCAGTTCTTGTTATCATTTCAATTCCTCTTTTTGGGAGGGGGAATCAGGAACTATCTCTACAAGAAGGTGGCATCTACACTAAGCTGAGGTGGGGTGAGAAGGAAGAGGCCTGGGTAATGGCACTCAGGTCCTTCCAAGAAGATCACTTTGACTGAAACATAGAAGCCCAGCAGCTCCCAGAACAATCTACCCAAGAAGACAGTCAGGGACCAGTGGGGCAAAGCATCAACAGAAATGGCCTGCACAGCAGTCCCCAGGGCAGCAGACTAGAGCAACAGTCACCATAAGAGCAGGGGAGGGCATTTCTAGAAGTCATCCAGGGTCCTGCAGTGGCCAGGGTAGAAGCAGCCTTTCCATAGTGCTTCCTTTATGGGCTCCTCATGTATGATGTAGAGCTACAGAGCATGAGCAGTGAGGGGAGCCAGAGGCAGCTGTCTCTAGAAACCAGGGATGGAAAAGATGGATCACAGTCTTCATCTAAGGCTTCAAGGTCTGGGAGACACAGAGACCCCTATTGACGTCCAGAAGGTGTTTCCACAACAGCTTCCATGGCCCAATATATATCCAGGACCCCAATCCAGCATGAAAAAATGACACTACCAGGTTCTGGAGTAACTAGAATCAAGTCCATGTGATTCTTTTTTGGGGGGTATTAAGTGACTTGCCCAAGGTCACACAGCTAAGTAAGTATCTGAGGTCACATTTGAACTCAGGTCCTCCTGACTCCAGGGCCAGTGCTCTATCCATTGCACCATCTAGCTGCCCCATATGTAATTCTTTGTCACAACCCCAAAGGGGACAGTTTCCTTAGCTCTAATGGAAGTCAGGGAAAATTCCAGGAACTGGCCATCACATCCCTTGTTGCCTCTTCCCTCATCCTCATCACCACCCCACTCTACCCACCAGTCTACTGGTGCTGCGGCCTCTGACCTGCACATCCCCTTCACATCTCAGGTCTGCACCATCCTCCCCATTCCTTGTCAGAACCCTGTAGAGTCCCCCCTTCCATAAGCTCCTGCACAGACTCTGGTCAGGGTTCCCTCTCTTGCCTCAAGGTCTCTTCTCTGAATCCATTGTTCCCCAGTCCCCAGTCTGTTGTGTCAGTCTGCCCTCTCCAAAAGTCCTCATGCCCTCCATTTGAACTGTCCCCATCAGTCTGGTCAACCTACTGCATGCTCCTCCTACCCTGGTTGGAGGACTTAATATAGATGGTACTTGATCTAAGGGACTCTGAGACTGAAGTGAGGAAGGAGTGCATTAGAAGGCATAGGGGATAGTCCAGGCAAAGGCAAGCAGGAGGGTAGTGAAAGTTTCTGTAAGGAAGAGACCAGCTGGGCAGGACCAGAGAATGCAGGGAGGGGAGTGAGATACACTGAAGTGGCAGGGCTCCAGGCAGTTGTGAGGACTTGAAATGTTAAATGGAATTTGTATTTTATGCCCGAGGCAAAAGAAGGACAATGAAGTTATGGGGTTGGGAATATGCTCTGGTCCTATCTGCTCAAGATATGTTTGTGAGTTCTATGGTGCATGGACTACAGTCAGGAGAGCCTTGGAACCTTTGCCATCTTCAGAGTGAGAGATGGATCTGGGAAAGGGCAGAAATGGCAATATTTGCCAACTTGTTGGTCATGAGGAGTGAAAACTCAGTTTCTATAGGTCAAGTTAATGACCACTTATTTATAATATTCTAAGAAACCCTGGAATGGATTTTATGACTGTTTTAATAAAATGCCGTTGTGTTAGATATGGTGGTGGTCATGCACTATAATTTTTCATTCCTTCCTTGCTGGATGCCAGTCAGTAACATTTATCAAGTGCCTATCATTGGGACAAGCACTGTCAACATTCTTTTCAGTTTTTTTTACTTTTGCAAAAAAAAAAGCTTGAAAAAATAATTCCTTCTTTCACTCTATAGGAGCATATATCTAGTAGTGTTCTGAGTCAGGGATGTATTATTTAGTGACTTTTCCCCATAGCATTCCCAATTGTTTTCCTGAGCACTGCAATCAATTCAGTTTCTCCAAGAGTTCTGTGGAACCTTTCTGCTCACTGGCCCCCAACATTTGCTCTTTTCATCTTTTATCATCTTCGGCAGTTTGATGGGTATGGAGGCAACTTCAGAATTCCTAGCTGGTGATCTTGAAGCAAAGGCTGGATGAGCCCTTGGCAGGTGTTCAGATTGGGCTTGAATTCAGTCTATTAAAGTGTTTTGCCTCTCACTATACTAGACATCTCTAAGTGTTCATTATTAACAGAGATAACATTGTTAACAAATCTGAGTTGATTTAATTTGTATGTCTTTCATCAACTGAGAATTTGAATACATTCCCAGGTGTTTTCTAATCAACGGTACTCTTTTTTCAAAAACGACTGCTCAGTCACACTCCTTGGATATATCTATCTAGAAATCTATCCGATTTTCCAATCAGAAGATGGTCAAATCCTACTATAACTGGAATGAAGCATGGAAGAGGCAGCTACCCTAAGAATCTTCTTCAGATCATAAAGCAATGACCTGGGGTCTTCTCCTGCTTGAGACATATATAGCTAGGGTTTCCTTGAGTTCTCAAGGAAAAATGTTCCATCCTTTGGTGTTAGGAAAGGGAATACAGACAAAGAAGGTAAACAGCCAGGCAGCCTGAATCCCAGACAGGTGGCTGGTGGAAGAAAAAAAATTTTCAACTTCTTTCTTCATACCTAAGGAGAGGAATTAGAGGCATGATGCTATGGTGAAAAAAGATAACAGAGGAAGGCACCAAAGAGCAATGCCACATGTAGAGTAATGAAGACTATTATTACTTCTGGCCAAAGAGAAAAATAATAACCTTGTGTCACTGACAAACTCTATTTCCAAGTTGGGCAAGACTACCTATTTATGGTAAAATTGAGGAATAAAGTCATACTTTTGAGGCTGGTGTGGAGTAGAAAGACAAATGAGGGATAGTATGAGGTTAGGAGAGGGAGAGACATTTGAAAATTGATGAAGAGGCAATCCTCAGGACCCAGGGACCACATCCAGATTAGAATGTTTTTACAGTGGACACTGCAAGTTGAGCAGGTTTTCCTTTCCTTTGTTCCACCTACATTTGGCATAAACTTTCAATCAGTTCCTCTAGTCTCTTCAGGATGGCAATACCTGATCTACCTATAGTGCTTTGCAGCAATGTCAACATCTCCAGAGGACAAAAAATACAAATGGACTAGAATCCTGATTCCATAAGGGTTTCTTTGTATTACAAATCCCAGGGTGAGCAATGAGTTATATGCTCCACAGAAAACCTGCTCTTTAGTCAATTCCATTCAACATCCATCCATCATCCCCTGCAGTTGTGTGTCAGGTCTTGGGGAAGGTACAGAGCTTAAATTCAATGGGAGAACATGTAGATAAAAAATGATATAGAATAATCTTGGGGTGAAGGAGTCACTATGTTTTCTAGTCCTTGGGAAGCTGTCTCCTTTGAAATAAAAGGATTAGAAGAGGTGGAGAAATGGAAGATATGCATTCCAGGTACGTGGGAAATCCAGAACAAAGGACCACAGATGGAGGATAGACTTTCCTGTGTGAGTAACAGGTCCAAGTCAATATGGACCTTGCATTACATCGTTGGGGTAACAGGAAGCAACTGCAGGTCTTGAAGAGCATGGTTAGATCCATGCTTAGATCACTCTGTTGACTGAGTGGAGTCATGAATTGGAGAATGAAAATTCTTGTAAGGGAAGGGAAATCAATCAGGAAGCCATTATAATAGTCTGAGTGAAAAGTCTCTAATAGGGGTAAATAAAGAGAAGGTAAGGATGAGAGATACTATGGAGGGCAAACTGAAGAGCCTTGATAATAGGGTTTCCTAACTGGTAGAAAGAAAAACTGGAAATGAAGAGGATCCAGAACAGATTCTTGGAGAACATTTGATATGAGGGGACAGGAAAGGGGCCAAAATCCTGTAAAGAGGAGAGAGACGATACAGAAAAAAGAAACAGAAGAGCCAAGTATGGGAACTACAAGGAAGCGAGAATTAGAGTGCTCAAGAGTCAATTATTTCACATAATGATAAGGAAGAAAAGGAGGATAAGGACCAAACAGGTTTATTTGCTCACTGGAAAGTTGGTGACAACTCTGAAAGAAGCTTCAAAAGACTATTTGAAATAGAGCGGGGGAAAAGGATAGCTTTTTTTTTTTAAGTGCTGGGTATGTCCTGTGTAACTTGGGCAAGTCACTTGGTATCCATGGTCTTTAGTTCTTTACATGTAAAATGAAAGAGTTGAATTCAAAGGTTTGAGTCCCTTCCCATTATGATTCAATGATTTTAGAAAGGTGGGAAAGAATTAGGAGAAAGTAAAACCACAAATGTGTTAGAGATGACTTGCACACTGAGTTCAAGAACAAGCAGAAGAGGACTAAATGAGTGGGAAGGGGCAAACTTTCCAACACTGACATTCTGTGGTTCTGGAAATCACATGCTGTTTCGAAAATGTGGCCTTTTACCTCATAGCCTTTTTTTTTTCAACATTTTTCTCTAGCATGAATCCTCTGATGAAGAGTAAGTTTTGACCTCTGACTGAAGGTATCTCCCCATTTGTTACACTCATAAGGTTTCTCATCAATATGAATTCTCTGATGTAAAATAAATTATGACTTCCATCTGAAGGCCTTTCCACATTCACTACATTCATAAGATTTCTCTCTAGTATGAATTATCTGATGTACCTTAAACTGTGAACTCTGTTTGAAAGCCTTCCCACATTGATTACATTTGTAAGGTTTTTCTCCAGTATGAACTCTCTGATGGACAGTAAGACCTGTTCTGAAACTAAAGGCTTTCCCACATTCATCACTTTCATAAGGTTTTTCTCCAGTGTGAATTCTTTGATGCTGAATAAGGTATGAATGGCACATGAAGACCTTCCTACATACAGTGCATTCATAAGTTTTCTCTCCAGTATGAATTCTCTGATGTACAATGAGTTGAGACTTCTGGTTGAAGACCTTTTCACATTCTTTACATTTATAATGTTTCTCCCTAGCATGAATTCTCTGATGTTGAGTACACTGTGAACTTTGTGTGAAGGTCTTTCCACATTTATCACATTCATAAGGTTTTTCATCCATATGAATTTTTTGATGAAGAGTATGTTCTGATCTCCATCTAAAGGTTTTTCCACATTCATTACATTCATATGACTTCTCTCTAGTATGAGTTGTTTGATGTACATTAAAATGTGAGATCTGTCTGAAAGCCTTCCCACAGTCCTTACATTTGTAAGGTTTTTCTCCAGTATGTAATCTCTGATGGACAATAAGACCTGTTCTGAAATTGAAGGCTTTCCCACATATATCACATTTATAAGGCTTCTCTCCAGTATGAATTCTCTGGTGCTTAGTAAGGTGTGAGTGCCATTTGAAGACTTTCCAACATTCAGTACATTCATAAGTTTTCTCCCCAGTATGAATTCTCTGATGTACAATGAGTTGAGACCTCTGGCTGAACACTTTCTTGCATTCTTGACATTCATACTGTTTTTGTCCAGTATGAACTCTCTGATGTTCAATACATTGTGAGCTCTGTGTGAAAGTTTTCCCACACACGTTACATTCATAAGGTTTCTCTCCAGTATGGATTCTCTGATGTTGTATAAGTCCGGTGATCCATCCGAAGGTCTTCTGACATTCCTTACATTTATAAGGTTTTTCTCCATGGTGCCCATCAAGGTGTGAGCGCTGGCTAAAGGCCTTCCCACATTCGTTACACTTATATGGTTTCTTTCTAGTGTGAATTCTATGTTGTAAAGTAAGTTGTGAGTCTTTGGACAAAGTCTTCTCATATTCATGATATTTCTGGGGTTTCTCTCCAGTATGAATTCTATAAGAAGCAATGGGTAAATTATGGTTAATACATGATTTCTTTTAAGAACATATTTTATGATAATAAATAGGGTATTATAAATTAAGATATGATATAAGTTAAGTTTCATACATGAATTACTTAGCATATCACTTACTGGAATAGATTCTGTTACATTTACTTAAGTCTAAATAATAGACTCTGAAACTATTTCAATGGGGATATCACATTTATGGAAAACTCTTTCCTATAGATGTTGTCTATAGAAGAAAAATGATTGACCCTAGACTGAAAACTAAGCCATGTTTGTTTCTTTTATGGCTTCTCACTTTCTTATGAATTTTCCTTAGGAGGATTTCTACTTGCCTAGATGGATCTCCTCATCATGAGAGTTCTTTTTTAACTTGGCATTAGGTTCTTCCCACTTGGAGAAACAGGGATGATCCTTTATGAGCTGTTCAGGTGATGACTCTTCTGAAGAAGGGCCAAACTTTGAAGATGACTTCTTGGGTTCAGGGATAACCTCTGAATCTGTGAGGAGGAAAAGTGTAAAAATCTCTCAAACCCCTTTACCCCAGATAGCAAAAAGATAATTTGTTGCTTACTTAGTTCTGTCTTCTCTCTCCTACCTTAAGAAATTATCTTAAAAAATCACAGGTTAAGACAAATAAAAGGTCACTTTTTGATTATCATAACATTTGGAGTTTTTAAATTTAGCTGTCTGTGGATTGTCAATCTTTATTATTAAAAACTTTTATTAATGCATCATTATTTTTTCCAAGTTATTATAACATGTGAAAAGCAGATAAATATGCTCTTACAGGTCAGAGAAAATAAAAGGTCTTTATATCATTAACATATTTAAACAAAGCTCTGGAATTTGGGTGACAACAAATTCATATATAAATTAAAACTTAAAAGTCAGATCTACAATATCACTGAAAGTAGAACTTAAAATTCAGTTCTTTTCTCACTTCTTTCCCAAGAAAAGATACTCACAAATCCTAATAATGAGCTTAAACTTGATGGAGAATGTGTCAGCAAAACAAAAATGAAATCTTTTTTTGAGTTATCTGTCCTTCAGATTGAATTCCCTTTGTCCTTCTTTAGTTCACATCCACTTCCTTCAAGTTTTCCCAAATTTGTCATTCCTCAGTTCAGTTCCTGATATTCTATAGCCTCTAAGTCATCTTCATCTTCAATTCTCTTTATTCAGCCAAACATGGATTTCCTTCTCTAGTTCCCTAACCTTCTCCTTTTGAAACCTCAAGTCAAAAGCAACCCAACCTCATAGAGGGACTGATACAAATGGGTCACAGACTCTGACTTAATGATCCTACACCTAGGTCCATTGATCCCTGACTGAAAGGAAATGACAATATATTTCTTTTTTTTTAGTTTAGTTTTTTTTTTTTTGGTAAGGCAACCAGGGTTAAGTGGCTTGCCCAAGGCCACACAGCTAGGTAATTATTAAGTGTCTGAGACCGGATTTGAACCCAGGTACTCCTGACTCCAGGGCCGGTGCTTTATCCACTACGCCACCTAGCTGCCCCGACAATATATTTCTAATGGCTGGTTGAGAAATGCAAAAGCCTGGAGATGATCCAAGTGTTCAATGAAGGAATTGTGGCTAAACAAGGTCTGGCATATCCGTGCATTGTTGGTCCTTCAGGTTTGCCACAGTGACATGAGAGGGATTGACAGTCTTGGAGATAAGAAGAAAGCAGGCTCAGAGACCATACAGTGACTTTAACAACAGCAACAAAACCTTCACTGATGCCCAGGAGAAAAGGACAGAGATGTCCAAAAAGCCTTTGGGTTATTGTTGTGTAAGGAATATACACATGTGAAGAGAGAATGAACTGACAGGAGGGAGGCCAGAGAATAGGCAGTTCCAGGGATCAGTCCTGAGCCACTACTAAGGAGGGAAGTTTCAGAAGAGTGATTCCCTGCAGGGAAGAGAAGACCAAGGAAGCTCCCGGCAGAACTGGCTGGTCAGTCATTTACAAGAGCTTCTCCCACCATGGCTACCTGTTGGCCTCCATGACTCACCTGCACAGATGCTCGGGGGAACATCTCTCTCTGGCATCCAGGGGGCTTTGCCTCTCTCCAACTGGCAGATCACGTCTGGATTGGAAATGGCCAGGCCTGTTATTGAAAAGACCTGGTGTCAGAGAACTACCCAACGAGCTCAATCCTAGTCCCTTTCCCTTTCTGGGAAACACAACCTACTGGTAATGCACTGAGCATGCTCCACAGGACCACCGAAGGGTAGTACTTGGAAGTGGGAATGAGCTCCACAGTGGCTCTGGGCTCAGAAAAGGGCCGGGGCATTTGTCCCAATACCTGCTAAGAGGTTGGAGACTGCTGATGTATTCAACACCTAGGACAAGAAAGGAGTGGGGGTGGGCCATCCCCAGAGATATTAAATGCCGCATCCAGATTGCAGCTATACTTCTGAGAACAGGTTAAGTAGTTAACCTAGTAACCTCTCTCAAGGCCACGGAGGGATTAGGAATCTCTGGTCTCCAAGGAAGAGAAGGAGAACATCATTTAAAAAAAACTAGATAATTTTGATTACATTAAATTAAAAAGCTTTTGCTCAAACAGAACCACTGTAACAAAGATCAAAAGAAATATAGAAAATTGGGAAACAATTTTTACAACTAGTATTTCTTTTTTTCTTTTTCTTTTTGTTTTTGCAAGGCAAATGGGATTAAGTGGCTTGCCCAAGGCCACACAGCTAGGTAATTATTAAGTGTCTGAGGCCAGAACTGAACTCAGGTCCTCCTGACTCCAGGGCCGGTGCTCTATCCACTGCACCACCTAGCTGCCCCAACTAGTATTTCTGACAAAGGACTCATTTCTAAAATATACAGAGAACTGAGTCAAATTTTCAAAAAAAACAAGCCATTCACCAATTGACAAATAGTCAAAGGATATGCAAAGGCAATTTAAAGGTGAGGAGATCAAAGCGATCCATACTCATATGAAAAATTGCTCTAAATCATTATTCTTTAGAGAATTGCAAATTAAAGCATCTCTGAGGTATCACCTCACACCTCTCAGAACTGGCTGATATGACCAGAAAGCACAATGATCAATGTTGAAAGGGATGAGGGAAATCTGGGACACTAATACATTGTTGGTGGAGCTGTGAGCTCATCCAACCTTTCTGGAGAGAAATTTGGAATTATGCCCAGAGGGAAACAAAAATGTGCATACCCTTTGATCCAGCAATACCATTACTGGGTTTATACCCTGAAGAGATGATGAAAAAGGGTAAAAACATCACTTGTACAAAAATATTCATAGCAGCCCTGTTTGTGGTAGCAAAGAGTTGCAAATGAAGTCAATGTCCTTCAATTGGGGAATGGCTTAACAAACTGTGGTCTATGTATGTCAGGGAACACTATTGTTTTATTAGAAACCAGGAGGGATGGGAATTCAGGGAAGCCTGGAGGGGTTTGCATGAATTGATGCTGAGCGAGATGAGCAGAACCAGAGGAACACTGTACTCCCCAACAGCAACATGGGGGCGATGATCAACCTTCATGGATTCACTCATTCCATCAGTGCAACAATCAGGGACAATTTGGGGCTGTCTGCAAAGGAGAATACCATCTGTATCCAGGGAAAGAATTGTGGAGTTTGAACAAAGATCAAAGACTATTACCTTTAATTTAAAAAAAAACCAATATCTAATTATGTAATTTTGCTATCTCTTATACTTCCTTAAGGATATTATTTCTCTCTCATCACATTCAGCTTAGATCAATGTATGTGATGGAAACAAGACTAACAGCCTGCCTTCTGGGAGGGAAGAAAGAATAGGGGAAAAATCATAAAACTCAAAATAAATAAAATCTTTCTAATGAAAATTTAAAAAAATTTAAAAAAGGAATCTCTGGTCTTTGGATGCCAAACAACAGTTAACACTCAAGAAATCCCAGGGCATTTGCTAAGAGGAAAGAAAGTCCCTCCATGGGGAAGAGTTTGGGCTTCAGGAGAAGCCTGTGGTCCTTACCTAGGCAGATGAGGGTCTTACAGTTCTCCAGCATCACCTCCTGGTACAGCCTCTTCTGAGAAGGATCCAGTTGCCTCCACTCTTCTAAGGAGAAGTCTATGGACACATCCTGGAAGGTCACCAATTTCTGAAATAACAAACAGTCGAGTGCTAAACTAGGGACCACCCTTCTGATGGACCTGGGGGGACAAGGGAAGCTGATAGGATTTGTAAGTAGTTATTGTACTGCTCAGAAATTCAAGGTTCCAAACCATACATTTATTGAGGGCCTACTGTATGCCAAGCTTGTACTAGATTCTCAATAATGCTACAAAAGGAGAAGAGTGTCACTTCATGGTCTTTCTATTTAACCAAGTACTTACAACTCTGTGAAGCAGGACCTGCCAACACTCTTCATCACCCTCCCCCATTGTAAAGATGAGAAAGTTGAATCCAAGAAATCCCAGAATATCAGCCTCTACCTGAATCAGCATCCTGTCTCTCTTGTCTCCATCAAGGTGAGCCCAGGCTCCAGGGAAAAACCCTCATGAAGGGCAAAACCCTAGGAGTTGCATCCCATTGCACTGCCCAGGAGCTGGGGCCATGAGGAACCTCTTCTTTATCTCAACCTCAACTTGCTCTCTGGACGTTCCTGGAACCAAACAGAATAACCTATTGTCTCTTCCACCAGAGAGCCCTTCAGTTACTTGAAGGCAGCCATCATGGCCCCCTAAGTCTTCTCTTCCTTCAAGTGATCCTCAAACGGCAAGAAGTCCTTCGGATTCCTCCACGATCCAAGATTTATCCATGGCCTTCAGCACTGAACAGGATAAACACACCGGATGTTGTCTGATGAGGGCAGAGGCCAGAAGGACCGTGAGCTGCCCAGGCCCTGCGACCCCCATCCCCAACACAGCCTACACTGGCCTCCCACATCTCAGGGAACGGAGATGGCCCAGTTCACACGGCATGTCCTGCCAATCAGCTCTCACCTGAGCACAGCGAAGTTCCCAGAGACAGGTCCCTGCCCCAACGGGGTGGCACCCCTACTTGCAGACTTGCAGTGGTCAGCCTCCTGAAGGGATGGACTCCGACTTTCTTGGCCATCTCTTTTTCTAAATTTTTTTTAAATTTATTTAAGGCCATGGGATTAAGTGACTCGCCGCCGGGTCAGATGAAGTGTCAGGCCAGGCTGGTGCTGCACCCAGCGCCACCTGCTCCTTGCCATCTCTGGCTACACAGCACCGGTACGGGGGCCGCGGTGCGGCGGTAACAGGGTCACCCTGCTTGGGGCGCAGCCCGGCTCCCCGGCTCCCCCTGCCCCGGCCGCTTCTCCTCCACCCCGAAGCTCCCGCTCGGGGCCGTGGGGCGCGAGGCGGCCAACGCGGAGTTCAGGGTGGGGCCCCGGTTCTCCGCCCCTGCTGCGCCCCCCGCATCGCGCCTGCTCCGCGGCACCCCCGGCCTGCGCCGCTTCCCCGAGGGCTCCCTGGGGGGCGGCGGCCGCTGGGGGCCCCGGGGGGCGGCGGCGGAGGACCCGGATCGACCCGCCCAACCCAGCGGAGCTCCGCCCTGGCCACGTGCTCCGCCTGCCTCCTGATTGGGTCGCAGGCCTCACGGCCGCCTCCGGCTTGACCAATTGCCGCATGAGGGGAGGAAAGGGGGCGGAGCGGGGGGAGGAGGGGCTGGGCTGTGCGCGGCGCGCCAAGGCGTCCCCGCAAGGCTTTCTGGGAATCGTAGTCCGCGGGGCGGCCCGTCCCCGGCCCTGTGGAGCCCCCACAAAGCCTCTCCGCCCGGGGCGGGGAGTCAGGTGTGCTTCGGGGAGGGGGCCCCAGCAGGAGGGCCCAGATCCCCCCACCTAGGCACCGCGTCTCCTCTTTGTTTGGGGGAGTCCCGCCTCTGTGGGTGTTTTCGTGCCAGTCTCGTGCTCTGGCCTTGACAACTTCCTTTGGCTGGAAGTCAGGAAGGGGAAGCTTCACTTGGGGGGCTGGGAGTACCTCCCCCGCCAGCCCCCCAAGGGCTGTGGGCACACCTGACAATGAAATGCGGACGCCTGCTGGTCCCTTTCTGGTCGGGGGCTTCCCTGCCCATCACACGCATCAGCCTCGGCCTTGCAGGGCCTTGGGTGGGGGCCACCAGGGAGGCCAGACGCAGGAGCGGTCTGTGCAGGCGATGGGGAGAGGCTGGAGGAAGAAGCGGGGATTTCTCTCCTCCCGAAGCTGACGCCTGTGCAGCGGAGTTGTGCCCAGGGAGATGCCCCCTCGCAGCCGTCCAAAGCCTCAGTGACTCGAGAGCTTAAGGCCCAAGCGAGAAAGGGCAAACAATGCAGTCACTCAGGGGAAGAAATGACAGGGGAGAGGTGGTTAGGGACTTAAGGAAAGACTGAGGGGCGGCCAGGTGGCCCAGTGGATAGAGCCCCGGCCCTGGAGTCAGGAGGACCTGAGTTCAAATCTAGCCTCAGACACTTAATGGCCTAGCTGTGTGGCTTTGGAAGTCACCTAACCCCACGGATGAAACAAAAATACCCCAAAGACTGAGCTCTGGCAATGGAGAGCTGAATGGCAGAGGAACACTTTGGGAACTGGGCAGAATATGCCCATCTGCTGCAGCTGGAGGGAGGCTGCATTAGCAATTGTGAAGCAGTTGATGGTGCAGTGAATAGAGAATTGGGCTAGAGGCAGGAATGTCTGACTCTAAAATCCCTATTTTCGCATTTCCCAGCTGTGCGGCCCTAAGTAAGTTTCTGAGCCTCTGTTTGCTCCAGTTTCCTGAGCTCTGAAATGGAAATCATAACAGCACTTCACTTCTTCGGTTGTTCTTATATTTAAAAAATGCTTAGAACACGGTGCCTGGCAGATAGGTCCAGGATAGGAGCGCTGGGGCTGGTGGCGGCTACGCAGGGGTCCTGTCTAAATGCTCCTCTGCTTCCCTTCCCCTTTGGGGGATCAGAGTAAATGTCTAGCTCTCCATCTGCTTGACCTCACGTAGTTGTGGCAGGACAAGAGTTCAGGGGAAGCGGGAGAGCGTGGCCTTGAAGTCAGGCACTTCCCAGGAAGGAGGCAAGTTCAGGGGAATATTTGCCGAACCATTGACTGAGGAAATGGGGTAGGCATGGGGCCAAGTTGACGGCCAATAAAAAGGGGCAGAGGGGCGGCCAGGTGGCGCGGTGGATAGCGCCCCGGCCCCGGAGCCAGGACCCCCTGAGTTCAAAGCCGGCCTCAGCCACTTAATGTGGCCTTGGCCAAGCCGCTTAAGCCTATTGCCCTGAAAGAACCTAACAAAAAAAATAAAAGGGGTAGAGAATGTTTTTTCTGCCAAGGGTCATTTGGGTGTTTATAGGCGCTGGTGGGCTACAGGCGATGCAACAGCTGCTTCACTCCTCCGACGCTCCCAGATTCACTGCATTTCAGGTCCTGTTGCCCCGGCAACAGGCCAGCACGGCGGCTCGGAGCTTCTACACCCTTCCACCTACCAAATGGCCCTTTGAGGGGGTACCCTCGTGGGGGCTGGGGCCACAGCCGACGTGATGCCGAGGCACCCCCTCCTCCAGGGGGGCCACGGCCGTGTCAGCTGGGGGCGCTGCCGGCCCCGGCTCCCCAACAACCTCCCGAGGGCTCCCTGCACTTCGGGGCTCTGCTCAGTCTGCAGGCCGCCCCCCTCCAGGGCCAACTCCAACCCCAAGTTCGACCCGGCGCCCGCCCCGGGCGGGGCCAGGCCCAAGCTGGAGGCGGGCGCGCGGCCAAGGGGACGGCACGGCTCTGGGCATGCGCACCAGCTACGCGGTCCTCGCGACTACGTTTCCCAGAAGCGCTTCCGGGGGCGTGGCTGGGCTCGAAGCGGGCTTCCGGCTCGGCTTCCGAAGTTGGCGTCCCTTCCGCTTCTGCCCCCGCTCAGCCCGGCTCCGCCCCATCCCCCGCCCGCCTGCGTGAGTGAAAGGCCGGGCAGGGCGGGCGGAGGGCAGGGCGGGCAGGAGGGCTGGTGAGACGGGCATTGACGCGTGCGCAGTGTTGGCCGCCGGCTCCTGGGCCGGCTTCGGGGAATAGCACATCCGGGATTGGGGGGGCGGGGCCCAGGCCTGGCAGCCAATCAGCGGCGTCTCTGGTCCGCCGAGGCACGTGCGAGACGCGGCTGTGCACGTGGTCCACGAGGGGCGCCCCGGGGGTGCGGGCGGGGGTGGGGTCCCCTCCTTCGGTGGGGTGGGGGCTCCTGGGGAGCAGGCCCCGCCTCGAGGCCCGGGTCCGCCACTCGGCTTCCTTGCCCTCCCCAGCCGGAAGTGCCCGAGGCCCCGCCCCCGGGGCCGCCCCTTCGCCCTCCGACCCCAGCCTGGCCCTTGGCTTTGACCCTGGGGTCGGCCCCCCACTCTCCCTGTGGGAGCCTCTCCCGAGGTCACCCCAGATTCCGCGCTCCGGGCCCCGGGGGCCTCACCGGCAGCTTGGAGGAGGTTCCCGCCCGGCGCGCGGCCTTGACCTTGCCCTTCAGGCAGGCTCTCTAATGACCCCGGCTCGGGCAGGGCCCTGTGTGGCCCCGGGCCCCTGCAGCCGGACAGCACGGCCCGGCCCGAGCGCTGGAGTCCAGCTCGCCCAGCCCTCGGCCCGCGGCTCGGCCCGCGGCTCCGGGTTGGGACTCGCCCATTTTCCCGGCGCCTGTGTGTTGGGCCAGGTCCGGCACCAGCCCTGACTTCCTCTCACCTTCTTTCTTCCGCAGCTCACTTAGCATTTTTTTTTCTTTGGGGATTTCATTCTATGTAATAACCACCCCCCCCCCCCCCGAATTCTATTTGAACTTGTGCCCAAGCTGTTTTTTCCTCTCAGGTTTTGCTCTTAGGTGTTTTGAAGTTCCAAGCTTTTTCTGCATTTGGTCATTATAATTTTTCTGGTGGAATTCTGTTTTAGTGACTCATTCTAACAGCCTTCTTTCAGACTTTGGAATTCATGGCTAGGTACAAGGTCCGGCACACTTCAGGAAGAAATGGCTAATCAGAACTTGTGTTCTCGTAGGTCTTTCTGCTTCTGATATTGAACTTCGTGCTATTCTTGGCTTTCAGGGATAGCTTGGACTGGGGTCCTGCAGCTTTTGGTGCTTTCAAAATGATCTCACCCGGGCAGATTTCTTGGGCTGAATCCTGCAAGTTTCTGAGCTAAATTTGACTCTGAACAGCATGTCTGTGGACTTGCCCCATTTGGAGCTCCAGGACAGGATCCTGCTGCTGGATTCATCCTCTTCTCAGCTCACCAGGAGGTTCTGTTGGTTCAAATGAACAGAACTTCAGATTCCATTTGGGTCTGGAATTTCTTCCCCAATCATTCTGCTGCAGGTCTCAGACTGGCTGGGAGGTTGGAACTGAGACCAGTCCTGAACTTAGAGTCACAAAGCCACTACTGACTTCTGAACTTGTTTCTCTATCTATAAGCAAGGACCTGCAATAGTTTATACTCCATCCATGGGTATGGGACATGCTGCATCTGTGAACAGAAACTGGGTTGTAAGCCACTGAGCTCTCAGATGGTGCTTGTACATGTGTTCTGTACAAAGATCCTTCTAGTCTTTGGACTACCATCACTTCTGCTGGCTCCTGGCTTTTCCCTGTGCTGGAGTATTCTGTTTCCCAGACAGACCATACCCTCAATATCCATAGAGTTCTCTGGGTGCCAACTTGGGGGTGGAGAAATGACTCACTGTGCTTTTTTTCTTGAATTTTCCTATCAAGGTTTAGCCTTTTTTTTCCCCCTAGATCTTTCTGTAGGAGTTTTGAAGGAGACCTCAGCAATATTTCTTCCTCTTATTTTGCCATCTTGACTGCCTCCCAGGAAGATTGATTTGTCAACTGAATGGAGGATGGACTGAAGTGAGGTGAGACTAGAGATACCCAGAGGCTATTTTTAACAGTTCAGGAGTGTGGTTGTTGAGAGCCTGCACAGGGCTGGGGTGGTGCCTGTGTCATAGGAGAGATGTTATAAAGGTAGAAAAGAGTAGACTTGCCAACCAATTGAAGATGAGAATAAAGGATGGGAGAGATTAAGGAGCTGGAAGGATGGCGGGAAGAGGGTAGTGTTTGGGGGAAAGATGAGTTCTGTTTTGAGCTTGTTGAATTTAAGATGTTCAACTGACAGAGATGCCAGATAGGATGTTAGGAGGGAGGTTAGAGCTTATTCAAATAATAGGGCTGTCCAAAAGTATGTGAGGTGACCTAGAGAGGGGGTGGTTAGATAACGGTTTTCCTTCTCTGGAGCTCTTGAAGCAAAGGCTGTATAACCCCTGATGTTTGATTAAGGAGTTTTGGTTTTGATTCGCTCCTACAAAATTTCATGGTCACACCCACAAAAATAAAGAGTGTATTTAATAAAGTGATTATAAAACAGGTAGCAATAAATCAGTTTTACAGCAAAAGTAACCAGTAAGTCCTAATATAATAAAAAGAAGAGCAAAGCCTACATAAGCATAAATATTAACAGAAAACATCACCAGTTAGGGGGAACTTCAACATCTGAATATCTGAATCAATAGCGGCTGGGGAGTCCTGGGGTATAGCCTCCAGAGTCCCAGTTGGGAAGGTCCCAGGCAGAGCGTCCTCTCCATCGGTGAGACTCCAATTAGGCTGAGGTCTAATTAGATCTTATATAGCTTAAGAACAAAGAAGGCTTCTTGCCAATTTTCCTGTAGAATAATGCCAAATTTTCTTGGTTGTCCAAGGAGGGAGCCACCCCTCCCCAAACCCCAAGAATTATGGTGTTTACATTCAGGAATGGCTAGTTCCTGAAGAGATAGGCAATGTTAATCAAATAGGCCTAGAGAGTCTGGCCAGGACCAGTCAAGGACATTCAGCAATTCTTTTAAATACTCAAGCTGTTTTAAGTATGTGCATAAGAGCAATCCTACTCATCTCCCCTCCCTGTACATCAGGGGTAAATTGAGAGTCAGTAATTCTCTGTAGCTAAACTATAAGACCTTACCATGGAAAATCTTATATCTTATGTATTAACTATACACCTGATGAGTGCAGAGGGAATCTCGCTGGTCAGTGTTAAACTCAACAACTTGATGCTTCCTGAATCCTGACCCTTAGTCTGCCACTGTGCCTAGCATTACAAAGAAAGACAAAAACTGGTCCCCTGCTCTCACAGAAGATAGCACCAGCCTTGCTGAGGTCATTGGAAATTTCTAAGGTTGAGTTTGGGAATCAGAATTAGAGAGAACAGAGGCTTTCCTGAGCCTGCCTCATGTACTACTTGGGACTCAAAGCCAGCATAGTTCATGGAAAGGAGGACACAGAGAACTTGCAAGGACCAAAAAATCTTGTGGGAGTTATAGGTATGGTGAAGGGTTCTCTTTTGAGGCCACCATCACTGGACTACTTGAATGCTTGGTGCTTCTCTGGTCTGTTGATGGACTCCTTTGAGGCCTGGAGTAAAGGTTGCCTTACCCATAGGAGTTGCCACCTTGAGGGCCTGAAATAGAGCTGAAACCCTGTCAGGCCAGATTTGGAGAAATAGAGAGAAAATGTCCCAGAATAATTTCCACAGCAGACAATGAACCCAACCTGGCTATGTAACTCCAACCTTAATTCCATTTCTGACTCAAGGAGGCAACTTGTAGCTAGATAGAATGTAGGATTTGGAATCAGGAAGATGAGATTGTATTCTGCTTCAAACATTCCCTATCTGTGTGATCCTTGCCAAGTCATTTAACATCTGTCTAAATTATAAAATGGGGTTAATAATATTATTTGCCTTACAGGTATGTGTGAAGGTCAAATGAGATAATATTTGTAAAGTTCTTATTATTGTGGTCTTATTCTTACATGCCATTTTTCACTATACAAATGACTCCCTAATCTGTATTTATATTTAGCTCCAATTTATCATCAACTGCCTATTGGGTCCCACCCCCCAAACATCTAAAACTGAATTCATTATCTTTATATTCAAACCTTTCCCTCTTGTAAACTTCTCCATTTCTGATAAAGTCGCCACCCTCCTTCCAGTGTCTCAGGTTTAGCTTGACGTTGAAGGGATTCTTCATTGTTTCCTCACGTCACATCTCCTGTAAGTTTTCAAATCTTGCAATTTGAATGGTTTTCACAACTTCTCTTTTCACTCTTGTAGCTACCACCCTAATTCAGGGCATCATCACCTTTTGTTTTGATTATTCTGGTGGCCTTTCAGTTAGTCTCCACCCTCAACACTCTATAATTATTGCACTATGAAAACATCTATTCAGCAAATTTCATTGATTCCCTTTGGCTTTGAGTTCATAATAAGCTGCTCTTTTTAGCTTTTTTGGCCCTTCACAACCTTGTCTCAGCCTAGTTTACTCAGATTGTTAAAATGCTTGCATTCCTGTACTTGGTGGTCTAGCCAAACAGGCCTTTTTTCCAGCCTTCACTCCCAGAATATTTAGTCTTTAATCCTTCTGCCTTTGCCCTGGCTCCTCTATTTGCCTGCAGTCTATTCTTTCATTTCCTCCACCCCAGAGTCCATCTCTTTCCTTTGCATGTAGCTCAGGTACCTTCAGTATGAAATCTTTGCTGATCCTCCCCTAGTAGTCTATCTCCCTACTTTAATTGTGTGAATTTATATTTATGAATGTCATATTTATGCTCTAAATGTTTATATACTTGTTGCCTCCATAAGAATGTCAGCATTTTGGATTTTGTCATTCTTTTTACGAACATACTCAGTGCCTTTCCTAGTTCCAGTTTATGTTTCATAAACATAATATATACACTCTTGTATACACACAGACAACACAGAGACCCCCCCACTTATAACCACTCAGTTATGTATGTTGTCTCTCTGTGCTGGCACTTAGTAACTGCTTAGGAAATGGTAGTAGGAGAATTGGAAGTAAAGTAGATGCCCTTTGTTTGGGGAGTGGCGAAGTAAGTTTTGCTTTATGACCATAATGGAAATTCCTGTACTGGAAGAGACAATGACCATGGGGAATACAGAGAAGCATGAAAAAACTTATATGAACTGATACAAAGTAAAGTCAGAAGAATCAGGAAAACAAAAACACAACCATACAACAAGTCTGAAAGGGAAAAGAGAAATGACTGTAAAATGTGTCATAGTGTAGAGGAGAGATCATCATGGATTCAAGAATGAATAGATGAAAAATAGAAATTTGTGCACATACACTGTAGCCCCACACTGTAGTGATATTATCCCTACCCTCAAGGAATTTACATTGTAGTGGAGAGAGACAATACATAGAGGGGAGAAGTGACCTGGAAGGAATTTGCAGAGTTATTTGTCCTTCATAGTTGAAGAGGACAAATGATGTATTGACTTGTGTTTGAATTGGACAAAAACAGAGTTGTTCACAGTTGTCAGTCTCACTCTCCCTGAGTTATCACAGTCCAGGTGCTGTATAGAAGTGAAGATGACTGGTGATGGCCCAGGAAGCAGTGGATAACCTTGGTGTCTCGAAAGTTTGACCAAGCTATAAGCATCTGCTTTGGCTGTCTTCATGGCCATTAGAACATAATGTCCTCATCTGCTCATTCCTCCAGGGAAAATTGTTACATATTGGATAGATACCTCCTTAACTCACCAGTGGGTTTGAAGGTTAAATGGGAAGTTCAGGGATGAAGGGAGGGTGGGCTGCTGAGCCCCTTTCAGGGTTCTTGATCTACCTTTGGTGTCCAGCTGATCAGCCAATATTCACCTGTGGCTCCAAGAAGCTGCAGCATGGGCAGTAGCCACACTCTGCTATTGTCTTAGTAGATGGGCTACACCAGGTTTGGAAGGTTACAGGTGTGGTTGTATTGAAGGAAGAAATGGTGATGGGATTGACACTTTCCAAGAATGATAATAATACTATTTGACTGTAGTTCCGGAACAAGACTTCCAGGTCTTTGAGTACATGAAGGATGCATACATGAGAAGGTTGCTGTTAAGAAGGTGGCTGGAACCTTCTAGGAAGGGTGGGCTATGGGAAGCACTAGACATTGTGATAAGTGAGATTGTGTTTGTACCAGTGCTTTGCAACCCTGCAGGATCATATGAGTATCTCCTCTTACAGTTTTTGTGGACCTGTGGGATTCAGGATCCCTCTAACACTTGAGATTCTGAGACTGAAATATAAGTAGAAGCATATAGTCAAAACCTGTGGATAAAAAATACCTTTAATAATGAATTACTTATGTCCTTTGCTAATGTTTGGCTGGATTTGTAGAAATATTAAAAAAAACTAAGGGGGAACAGGCTGTAATGGAGATGCCTTAGCAAACATCCTTCAGTAGTTAAAGTTGTACAACTACAGGACAAGTGGTGAGAGAGAGAGAGAGAGAGTGAGTGTGTGTATGTGTGTATGTGTGTGTGAGAGAGAGAGAGAGAGAGAGAGAGAGAGAGAGACATGACATCCTCAGTGGGGTGATGTCATCTCTCATTGGGCATTATTGTTTTATATGGCATGCTTACTCATTTTGCAAATGATATAAAGCTTGGACGACAGGGTGGGGCCTAAGGATCTCAAGAAGTCAGAAAAATGGGTCACATGTAATAATATTTAGTAGTAATGTTAAGTTCTACCCTTGGGTTTAAAAATCAACATTTCAGGGCAGTTAGGTAGTGCAGTGGATAGAGCACTGGCCCTGGAGGCCTTAGGAGGACCTGAGTTCAAATCTCATCACAGACACTTGATACATACCAGTTATGTGTGACCTTGGATAAGTCACTTAACCCCATTATCTTGCCAAAAAAAATCCAAAAAATAATTAAAAAAAAATAGAAAACATAAAGGGTAATACTTGGGTTAAGGAAAAAAAAAGATAGGTAGAGAAAGGAAGGTACACCAAGATAGATGGTCATCTAATAAAAGATTTTAAGGGCTTAGTAAACCATACACTCAACAATTGTCAGTTATTATGTGACAACCAGTACAGACAGCTACATTCCCAGAGAAGCCTAGTGTCTGCATAAAGTGACAATGATCCTGCTCACCCTGCTCTCATCAGATCACATCAAGAATATTTACTGTGGGGGCAGCTAGGTGGCACAGCACCAGCCCTGGAGTCAGGAGGACCTGAGTTCAAATCTGGCCTCAAACACTTAATAATGACCTAGCTGTGTGGCCTTGGGCAAGCCACTTAACCCCATTTGCCTTGCAAAAACCTAAAAAAAAAAGAATATTTACTGTGTTCAGTTCTGAACTGTAGGAATGATATGGATAAGTTGGAAAGCATGCAGAGAAGACTAGTTGAGATCCTCATGAAGATTAGTCAGAGGATTGCTGAAGTGTATTTAGCAAAGAGAAGAGAAGACTCAGGGACTCTAGACCTCTTAGTGCTTATGGGTCTGAGATTTTGTGATTTCTGGATTCATTTTCTCATATTAAAATGGATATGATTGTGCTTATAGTTCCTGCTTCTAAGAGCTATTGTGAATAAGTTAATCTGTTAACCAGTTATTCAGTGAGCAAACATTTCTTCAGTACCTGCATTGTACCAATCATAGTACTAAGCTCAGAGAATACAAAGAAAGGCAGGAAACAGTTCCTATTCCTAAGGAACTCATAGTCTAATGGAAGGCAGCATGTAAACAACTGTGTATCAACAAATTATAGACAGGATAAATTGGAGATAGTCAATAGAGTCACAGCAATGAAGCAAAACGTTTCGCATAACTGTATATTAAAATTCTCATTTTGTTGCATTGTTCAAAATCTAAGACAATTTGCACTCAGTAGATGACTAACTTGGAATACCTTGAATCCTCAATGCTACAAGAAGTATCCCGTGCAATTCTACCAACTTCACCTCCTGAAATTCATCAGAGGGTGCTCCCTGGCAAGTACATATATATTTGTTTCAGGAACCAGTGTCATTCAAGGATGTGGCTATGGATTTCTCCTGGGAGGAGTGGGGGCAACTGGTCTCTTCTCAGAAGAAGCTATACCAGGAAGTCATGCTGGAGAACTATAAGAACCTGGTCAGTCTGGGTGAGGATCACAGGCTCCCCCCACCCCGGGACCTATACTCTGCCTAGATTAGATCCCCAATCACTCTGGGACCAAGACTACTAAAGTTACCTACTTCGCTGTTCCTAGGTGAAGGATCTCTGTACAGGTGAAATCTGGCTGTTGGATTGGGCTATCCCTGTTCCACACCTACTCTTATGTTCCTTCAGGTCTAAGATCCTTTCTTCTTGTTCCAGATACCTTGAATACATCAGCAATCCTTTCCTCCCTGCTTTGGGGTACAAGATCTAGAGCATCCTTCAGTGGTCTTGCGGACCACACTCAGGGCATTGCCAGCATGCTGTGTATTCTCAGAAGGGGAAAGGGACTAGGATTGAGTTCTTTGAGAGGTTTTGCTGATAACACATCTTTTCAATGGACAGGTCTGGTTATTTCCAAGTCTGAAGTGATCTGTCAGGAAAGAGGGGAAACCCCCTGGATGCCAGAGGGAGATTCCCCCCCCCCCCAGCATCTGTGCAGGTAAGTTATGGCAACTAACAGTTAATCATTGTAGGGGAAGCTCTTGTAAATAATTGACCAGGCAGCTCTCTTGGGAGCTTCCTTAGCCTTCTCTTCCCTGTAGGAAATCATTCTTCTGACACTTCCCTCCTCAGGACTGAACACTGGAGTCACACATGCGTCATCATCAGTCAAAAGGCATTTTGTTTATCTCTGTCCTTTTTAGTACTAATATTTTATTGCTATTGTTATTTTTTCCTAGTTACTTAGTCATTGTGTAGATTCTGAGCCTATTTTTTTTTCTGCTTCCATGAATCACTGTCAGATCATCCTTATGTCTCAGTGCTTTTCAGTGACAGGCCAGAAGAGCCAATAATGCACAAATGTGTCAAACCTTTTTTAACCACAACTCCTTCATTGAACACTCGGATCACCTCTAGAGCTTTTGTATTTCTCATCTAGCCATTAGAAATTTGTTTGCAGCCAAAGTTTTCATTTCCTTTTTAGTCACTTGCTTAGGGGATAATCCAGAGCCTGTGATCATTTATATCTAGTGCTAGGTGACTGGTTGGTTTGGACTACAGACCTCAGAAGGAGAAGGTTATAGGTCTGGAGAAAAGAAATGATAAAAGAGCAGGGAATTGTGAAGATGACTTGGGAGTTGTATAGAAGGTCAGTGGCTAAACTGAGGCATTCCACAGATTTTGGGAAAACTTGAAGCAGTTGGTTTTGAGCTAAAGAAGGACAGTGGAAATTCAGTCTGAGAGAGCAAAAGGACCCAAGGAGAAGATGTCCTCTGGGATAAATAAAGATAAGGTAGTTGCTAAAGTAAGATAAGTGAGAAATTAAATTAGTAAAGATAAAGAAGATGGCTGGATATAGTTCTTACATTCTAACACTACTGAAATCCCACTTCTCTAAGAAAGCTTTCTTGATATCCTTTAATGCTGGAACAGGGATAGGTTTTTTTTTTTCTTTGAATCCCCAGCCCATAGTCCTAACTTCAGGCCTTAATAAATTCTTGTTGACTGATTGGTTGAGTCATTGTGTCAATTATTTTCTTGGCTTTGTTGACTTCCCTCTGCATTTCCAGGCTTCTCTGTATTCATTAGATATCATATAAATGAAAATTTTAGAAATAGATCATTTTCTTTATTATATATCCAAAATCTATCA
Organism: Macrotis lagotis; assembly: GCF_037893015.1. NCBI lineage: Eukaryota > Metazoa > Chordata > Mammalia > Peramelemorphia > Peramelidae > Macrotis > Macrotis lagotis. Next base: position 701,643,328 of record NC_133666.1, read on the forward strand.
TATGAACCAAATCAAGGTAGCCAGATTAAGAAGAGAATTAAACAGAGGAAAGCCTTTGCCTCAGACATCTGTAATCTCTAATTATACTTTAATGTCTTCATATTGGGATGACAAAAATACGTCAGGACTGAGAGTTCGATAGATTAATGGACAGGATATGGATAAGCTTTTCAGAAAAATTACAAATCACAGATAACCACATGAAAAATGCTACAAATGGTTTTGTAAACATAAGGCATTATCTTTTTTTGTTCTACCCTATAACCTTTAGCAGTCATGTTTCCTGAGATGGAAGACAAAAAGACTAGTACTAAGTAAGTGGCAAATAATTTTGTTCTAACACAGAAAACCATATTTAAATAATATATTTTTAAAATTTCCAGATTGGGAAGCGATGCCTGAACCCAAGAAGTCAGCTCCAAATCTTGACACTTATATTGAAGAATCTTCTCCTGCACAGCTCACAAGGGATTATTCTTGTGTCTCTAAGTGGGGAGAAGCTTCAGAACCTGATGCCAGGTTTAAAAGGAAGCAGTGTGATGAGATACAATCTAGGCAAGTAAAAGTCCCCTTAAGGAAAACTCCAGTACAGAGAAAAGCCATGAAAGAAGCAAATATGACTTAATTTTTGGTCTAGGACCATTCCTTTTTTCTTCATTGTGGTGTGTCTATAGGAAAAAGTTCTCTATAAGTATGATACTCAGAGGAAGAGTTAGCTTAAAATTTAGTTTATAATTATAATAAGTTCATAAGTTATATTTCATATGCTCTTAGATATGGTAGGATGTGTGTTTAAGAAAAAGTTTAGAAAAGCAATGAATATGGGAAAACTTTAACCGTAGATTGTTATTTCACAGAATTCATACTGGAGAGAAACCCCATAATTGTGATGACTATGGGAAGGCATTGCTCAAAGACTCACAACTTATTGTACATCATAGAGTATATACTGGAGAGAAATCTTATAAATGTAATGAATGTGGGAAGGCCTTCAGCCAGAGATCTTACTTTGTTGTACATCAGAGAATTCGTACTGGAGAGAAACCTCATGAATGTAAAGAATGTGGGAAAGCTTTCAGATGGAGCACAGGACTTGTTTGACATCAGATTACTCATACCGGAGAGAAACCTTATAAATGTAATGCATGTGAAAAGGCCTTCAGACAGAGACCTGGACTTATTGAACACCGGAGAATTCACACTAGTGAGTAACTGTATGAATATAATGAGTGTGGGAAAGCCTTCAATCAGAAGTCAAAACTTACTCTTCATCAGGGAATTCATACTGGGAAAAAATCTTATGAATGTAAAGAATGTGAGGAGGTCTTAGAACACAAAATCTGCTTTTCATCAGATGATTCACAAAATCATAGAATCATAAAATCAACAAATTTGAAAGTTGGAAACCATCTGTTATACAGTCTTCTTCTCTTGTATAATAAATTATAACAGTAAATTCTCCGCCTCCACATTGTACCCAATCTTATTCTGACTATTTCAAGACCTTAGTCAAGTGCTTACATAAGTGCTTACAGTGTGTTAGGCATCATGCCAAATGTGGAGATATAGCCAAGAAAACCAACAAATCCTTTCCACCCTCTTGCTCTTTTTATTTTCTTTTTTAAATGAATTTATTTTTATTTTTGTACAAATGATTTTTTTATAATTACTAAAATATTTTTGTTTAAGAGTGAACATAATACCCCTTCACCTAAAGAATATAGACCCTCATGAGAAATAGAGGAAAGAGAAAAAAAATGTGCTTCAGTCTGTGTTGCAATACTACCAGCTCTGTCTCAAGTGGATCACATTCTTTTTAAGTCCATCACAAAAGCTACTTCCATATTTTTCCACCTTTGCTGTTACTGATCACAACTCCTTCCCCCACTACCATATACTGTATTTTCTCTCTCCTTTCACTCTGTCCCACTTCTAAAATGTACTGTAGGGTAGCTGAGTGGCACAGCAGACAGCACCGGCCATGTACCAAATTCTTTTCACATCCAAAATGTTACTATCATTCAAAATACATGATTTTTTTTACATTAAATGTTGTCATTTTGAGAGAAAACTGTTATGATCCCATAGAAAAAATATTCAATGCCAACCATCAGCTGCTTTTTTTTTTTTAGATTTTTTTTCAAGGCAATGGGGTTAAGTGGCTTGCCCAAGGCCACACAGCTAGGGAATTATTAAGTGTCTGAGATTGGATTTGAACCCAGGTCCTCCTGACTCCTAGGCTGATGCTCCATTCACTGTGCCACCTAGCTGCCCCTCATCATATGCTTTTAAAAAATATTTTATTACTTCTTATTTTGACAGTCATTTCTGGGAACCATTCTTCCCAAATCATCTTCTCTTCCTCTCTTCCCTGTTTCTGTCAGATACACCCAGATTTTCCAGGTTACCTAGATTCCCAGATTTGGAGCTATCCTCACTTTCTCATTTTCTTCCTCCATGTATTTGGTTTATTCTTTAACTTGCATAGCATTTCTCCCATCTCTCCCTTCTTGCCACTCCCACTTGAATGCAGGCTTTTTTCCCCCCACTTTGCAGCTAGACCATTAGAGTGGCCTAAGTCATCTCCCAGCCTCCAGAAGACTCTTCTTTCTCCAATTCATCCTCCACTCAGTCAAAAGAAGGATATTCTGGAAGCCTTGTTCTGTGTCCTTCCTTAGGTTGAGAACCTCTGGTGGCTTCCTATTACTATGAGGATGGAATTAAAACTCCACATTGACATAGACCTTCTCCTTTCACAGAACCTTCCACTCCATCTTCCATCTTTGGACCTTTGCACTGGCTGTCCCTTATGCTTGGAATATATATTTTCCTTTCCCTCTTCAATCCATTGGTGCATCCCTCACTCCCACTCTACATGTTGTCTCATTGAATGTAAACTCTGTGCTTCCCCCTACAACAGACTAGTTCTGTGTACTCAGTTCCTGGAAAATAAATGTTTATTGAGTTAAATTGATTAGGGAGCAGGTTCTAAGTGGAGAGTAAAGCTCCCTGTTCACCCCTTGTTCCCCTTGGATGAAGACTTTGGCTAAGGCAGAAAATGCAGAATCTATCTTCACCACCTTGTAAATATATTCCTGGCTTCTTAAAGCCCTCTGTCTGGTGCCCTGCTCTGGTTTTTTTGCGTCCCTCCAAATCCTATTTGCTTATGAATGGAGGAATTGGTGTTTTTCTACTTTTCCCTCTTCCCCCAGCTTCCTGCCTGAGATTGAGGCTGCCTCATTGGCTCACTCCTGATTCTTAACTCTAAAGGAGAAGGGTTAGGAACACCTTTGAGCTGGAGGCTCATGGAAAATCTTTCCATGTTTGTCCCCGTCAAATTGGCAGAGGTTTCAAGTCCCTGCCTGAATTGTTGCTTTAGGGGTCTACAAAGGATTCTTGGAGTAGCTGCTCATTAGATGAGACCTAGAAATTGCCCAAGGACATGATGCACACTTTCTATCAGAGATGTGTTGCCAGACAGATACACGTCCAAGGAATATGACTGAGAAATCTTTGAAAGTAGCAGTTATAATTACTAAGTATCTGAAAATGTGGTCAGATTCTTTAGTAATCAGAGAAATATATATTAAAATATACTCAGAGGTACATTTTTACAATATTAATAGATACTCAAAATTGTACATTCACAGACTGAGTGGCAAGGGATATCAGAGGTCTTTTAGCCTTGACTTGGGAAAAGAAAATTCCCCTTACATCATATCTGACAGATGATCATCCAGCTTCTGCTTTAGGACACGTGAATTCTGAAGTTTTACTCATCCCGTTGCCAAGGATGACAAAAGATGAAAATAGCATATGGTGAAAGGACAGTGGGAAGACAGAACCTGTTGGTGAAATTGTGAACTGATCCCAATGCTGAAAAACAATTTGGAATTCTACTAAAAGAAAATCATGGATGACCCTTGCCCAGTGAGAAAGTGTTGGTTGGGAATGTCTTCTCATGTCTCCAAGTCCTGCTTGTTCTTCATAATTCTGCAATATTCACTATTTTTGTGTGTGAATGAGGTGGTTCCATTTACTTTGTTGTAATTACTGTGTCTATTGTTTTCTTGGCTCTTCTGACTTCCCTCTGCATCATTTCATATAGATCTTAAGTGTTTCTCTGTATTCATCTTTGTATTCATTTCTTATAGCCTAGTATTTTTCCATATTCATGCATCACAGTTTATTTAGACATTCTTTAACTGATGGGCTTCTATACTGATTAAGGAATTAAGGCAGTGTGAAGTTTTAAATCACTTATTTGCATAATGCCAAATTGTTTTCCAGATGATTGTACTGATTTTCAGCTCCTCCAGCACTGCAACTGTGCCTGTTGTCTCACAACCCTTCCAATATTATCCTCATTTTTTGTTATCTTTTCCAATTTTCAGGGTATGAGGTGGAACCAGAGGGTTGTTTTGATTTGAATTTCTTTTAATATTAATGAGTTAAAACATTCCTTCATATTTGCTCATTCCATCAGTGCAACAATCAGGGACAATTTTGGGCTGTCTGCAAAGGAGAATCCCATCTGTATCCAGATAAGGAGCTGTGGAGTTTGAACAAAGTTCAAGGACTGTTCCCTTTAATTTGGAAAAAAAACCAGATATCTTATTGTCTGATCTTGTTATCTCTTATACTTTATGTTTCTTCCTTAAGGATATGATTTCTCTCTCATCACATTCAATTTGGATCAATGTACAGCATGGAAACAATGGAAAGACTGATACATTGCTTTCCATGGGGTGGGGTGGGGGGAGGGGAAGTAAGATTGGGGGAAAATTGTAAAACTCAAATAATATCTTTAATAAAGATAAATTAAAAAAATAAAAAAAAATCCTTCATTTGATTGTTCTGAAGGCCAGGAGTTAAGAGGGAACAGGATGTAATGGTATCTGGTACATACTAGATCTTACATGTTGGGGGCGGCCAGGTGGTGCAGTGGATAGAACACTGGCCCTGGAGTCAGGAGTACCTGAGTTCAAATCCGACCTCAGACACTTAATAATTGCCTAGCTGTGTGGCCTTGGGCAAGCCACTTAACCCCACTGCCTTGCAAAAAAAAAAAGAAAAAGCTGAGAAGTAGATCTTACATGTTTATTGATTAGTTGATGTCTTCACCCTGGCCTGGACTCCTCTCCTCCCATGGTCCTTTCAGATCCTGCAAGAGTTGCTTTTTCCTAGTGGAGTACCTGGTCCCAACCAAGTATTTGCTTTCCACATCACATATACCACGACAAAAGATGTGAAGATTCAGGGTTCAGCAGTGCTAAGGTTTCCACATCAGTTGCCCATAATCCCCTGCAATGTCAGTATTGAGAATCATTTCATGTAGTGGTCCTAGCAGCAGAAAGCATAGGGAGGGACTCCTTTCCCCCAAAATCCTCTTCAGTGGGTGGCTTGGAACACTTAGCAATCTCTATTGATTCTGGCTCAAAAGAAGCCAGAGGGGTGGCTAGGCAGCGCAATGGATAAAGCACCGGCCCTGGAGTCAGGAGTACCTGGGTTCAAATCTGGTCTCAGACACTTAATAATTATCTAGCTGTGGGGCCTTGACCCCATTTGCCTTGCAAAAACCTAAAAAAAAAAAAGCCAGAACTACCTTGCTGACCAACTGTGGACTGGAAGCTAATTATGACTCAGTCATATGGAAGTAGGCAGAAATGTAGGGGTTCGGATCCAGGGGAAAGTAAAGGACAAACCATCCCTCAGCCTAGTATGCTGCCTGCTTCATTCTGTCACCATTGTGGTCTGATGCTTCCTGTCCTGGCCCCTGGAGAGGAAGAAGTCAGAGACACTGATACAAGTCCTGACCTCAGGATTTCCCAGCTCCTGGTGGACTTGTACTATTCTCAAATTTTGGTTTTTTTTTTTAATCTATTAATACTAGACTTCAATATTACAAAACCAAGCTTTTTGCAGTATTTTTCCATCTGGGGTCTTTTGCCCACCAAGTCCAAATTAAGCTCTATAACTTCACATTAACTCATTTCAAAGGGAAACCCTTTCATTAAATATATTGCCATTAAACCCTATCACTTCCACAGCAGATGACTGTATGAATGGCTTCACTGGACGTATTGTCCTCTTTCATGAGACACTACCACAAAGCTAATCATGGTTGTCCTTTCCCTAAGGTCATAAAGGCCAAGGGAGGGCTCATGGGCATCAAGGTGAACAAAAGTGTAGTGACCCTTATAGGGACCAGTGGTAAGTCTACCACCCGAAGTCTGGATGGGCTGAGTGCTGTGCTTAGTATAAGAAGGATGTGTCTGACTAACAAATGACATTGTGTACCAAAGGCTGGGGATAATATACCTTCCCCACTTACCATCCTGGAGATGGCTAGTGTATTGGCCTGGGATTCCAGTAATTGCTAAAGTAATGGCATTGCCATTGAGGAGCCAGAGATCCTACCTGAAGGAGAACATGAACTGAAACATTTTCAATATGTCACTGAGAAGGACCAGATTGAAAAGGGTGCCTCCATCTACCTCAGGCCATCAAGATCTACCCCTTGTACAAGCAAAGAGTCCTGAGGTCAGGGCTCATGACATTTGTCTTCAAGACCTGGGGTAGAAAGAAGGAAAATGTCAAGGCTGCCCAGTGAGTACACAACAAGTGGGCCTCAGCTAATAGCCAGGTCTCCCGGCAAATATACCCCAAGTGCCAAGTCAGGAGTTCTGAGCCAGTCCGAAGAGGGACACTGCTAACTCTATTGTCTCCTTGCCTGGGGGCTCCTCCTTTTCTGGTCCAGTCTTGTAAGACAAGAACAGTCTTGGCAGAGGTCAGCACTAGGATTACAGAGGAATAAAATAAGCCTTTGATTGCTGCCTCTGGGGCTAAACAGTCACTTTCCATTCCCCATTCTTCTCCCTTTTAGGATGGATGACTTCCTTTGAACACTGACCAGGTAATGTCTGTCTTAAAATTGGAGCCAGAGCTGACCACAGTGTCGTGAATGAGGCCTGATCAGTGCAAAGGACAGGAGGACACTGGCACCCAACTTGACCCAAGATCCCATAAACTTTCTGGCTGCTAGGTCCCATTGATGATGCACAAGGAGCTTGTGATCCACCAAAAACCCCCAACCCTCCTAGAACTGCTGTCCCCTCTTCATGTAATGAAGTGGATGTTTTAAAATATTCAATTTCAGGACATTCTATTCCTACAGCATTCATTTTACTAGATTTTACCTGATGTTTTAGTCTAGCTGACACCCCTCCCCAGTATTGTATCAGCTACAGATCTGATGAGTTGAAATTTTTGCCCATATCAAAATCACTGATAAAAATGTTAAACAGAACCGATGTCAGGGATACTGTACTGAAGACTTCTTGCCATGTTGACACTATTCCATTAACATTCCATAAATAGTCATTTAGTCTTCCAAGATAGACTAAAATACTTGAATAGGGTTGTAATGGCTGGCATTTAAATGTTGCCTTAAATATTTTATATGTTATTAATTTGATCTTTTCAATAACTCAGGGAGATGCCATTATAATCCTAATTTTACAGATGGGAAAACTGAAGCTGAGCGATGTTCTTTGACCAGCACAACCAGACATTATCATCTGAAATAGGATTCAAACTTGGATTTTATCTGACTCCCAAGTCCAATACCTTTAACAAAAGAACCTCCTATCTAATTCACATCCTATCTTTTCTATGAGATTAGCATGGGATACTTTCTCAAAAGGTTTGCCAAAATTTAGGCAAACTCTTTAGCATTTCCATTATCTGCTAGTTTATCCTTTTAGCAAAGGAAATATGCTTGGGGAAGCCAGTCTTGTTCTTTGTGATTACTGCTTCTCTTTCTAGATACTTACTAGCCATCTGTTTTTTTAGGGTTTTTTTTTTTGCAAGGCAATGGGGTTAAGTGACTTGCCCAAGGCCACATAGCTAGGTAATTATTAAGTGTCTGAGGCTGAATTTGAACTCAGGTCCTCCTGACTCCAGGGCTGGTGCTCTATCCACTGTGCCACCTAGTCACCCCTCACTAGCCATCTCTTTAATGATCTGTTTGAAAATTTTCTCAATTACGATCATAATAATTGCATAATCATAGACTTTTTATATATCTTCTTTGGGGTCATTTGTTCTATGCAATTTTGCATCATTTAGTTTTGAATTTTTGCTTTTGTTGTCCTCATTTTTTTCAGGTTACTTGTCTCTTCTGATTTCATTCTGCAGCAGTTCATGTAAATCTTCCAAAGCTTCTCAGTATTTATCATCACATGATCTCTGTACATAGTACATAGTACATAGTACTATACTATTAGATCAATGTAACATAATTGGCTTAGATGTCATCAATCAATGGGAATTTCTTTGTTTCTAATTCTGATGCTATAAATATTTTGGCATATTTGGGACCTTTATTGACAATGATCTCAGAAATTAGGCTGGAACAAAGGAAATGGACATTTTATCCATTTTACATACGTAATTCCAAATTGCTTCCCATTGTGCTTCACAGTTCTCCCAACAATGTATTCACGTATTGTCTTTACATAACATTAGACATAACATTCATAAGGTCTGTACCCTGTCAGAACTGACAAAGATCCAGGACGTGGCCGTGACCTTCACCCCGGGGGAGTGGGGGCTCCTGGCCACCCCCCAGAAGGAGTTGTACTGAGAGGTGATTCTGGAGACCTTGAGCCACCTGGCCTGCTTGGGTGAGGCCAGCCCCTTCTGCCCCAGATCCTCTTCGGGGGTGGGGGTGACTCCAAGGCCAGTTATTTGTCTGCAAAGGGTCTTTGGCTTCTTGGGCTTGTTGCCCTTACCCACTCTATGTGTCCTCTGCTTCAAGACCCTCCCCCTTCCTCCCCATACCCCAGATGAGCTAGTCTTCTTTCTGGGCTCTTTTCCAGGAGCATCATACACTGGCATCCTTCTGAGGTCCTTAGTCCTTACTATTGGCTTTCTTACTTGATTGCTTTATAAAGGGGGGGGGGGGCTAGGATGGAGTTCAGAAGGGGTTCCCTGGTCACAATAATTTTCCACATTAATGAATAGGACTTGTCATTTCCAAGCCAGCTGTGATCTGCCATTTGGAGAGAGGAGAAGGCCCTTGGAAGTCAGAGGGAGATGCCCCCAGAGCAGCAGTGCAGGTGAGTGCATGGCTGGGAGCCCACTGCTCCTTTGGTCATCTATGGGGGAAGCCCTAATATTTTTAAAATAGAGTCTTGGACCTGGACTAAGACTGGGACTGTGGTCTGGACAAGTCACCACCACCTACCTCATTTTTCCCATTTGTAAGATGAAAATCATAGGATTGCTTCCCAGAGTTAATGGAAAAAGGGAATGAGACAATCCATGTGAAGCACTTTGTAAATCTTGAATGAAAGAGAGAAGCTAGTTCTCTTAAAGGTCAAAGAATCAGGCTTTGTAAGTGTGCTGGGTGAGAAATGTGACCCAGCTTCCATTCCTGGATGAAACAAGAAGTGGAAAATTTAATCGATTAAAAGCTAAGTACTTTTCCTCAAGGCATAAACATTCTTGTGTCATTTCCCACTCTTTCTGACCTCAGTTTTGGGGTTTTCTTAGCAAAGATACTGGAGTGGTTTTGCCATTTCCTTCTCCAGCCCATTTTACAGATGAAGAAACTGAGGCAAACTTAGGGTCACACAACTCTTAAGGGTCAGAGGCCAGATTTGAACTCCTGAAGAGGATTCTGCCTGCCTGCAGGGCTGGTGCTCTGTGCACCTAGCTGCCTTACAGTACATAGCAGGCCAGAAAGCTGATGCAGCCCATGTTCCATGAAGAGTCCACTCTGGCCTATATTTAGGTGCTATGCTGTATTTATTCTTGGATAGCATTTCTCTGATATCTTTCAACAAACGCCTGCTCTTTGCTTATACAGCAAAACCTTGCTCATTACCACTGGAGCTCCTCTTCTCATTGCAACTCTTGGAAATAATTAGGGATTATAAATTTAGAGCTGGAAACTGAGGCTATTGAATCTAGCCCTTTCATTTTGTATTTGAGGAAATGGAGGCTCTAGGAAGATAACTGATCTTGCCTAAGAGCATCTAGGTAGTAAGTATCAGAAGTTGGATTTAAACCTAGGTCCTTTGACATTAGAGCTAGGGCTCTGATTCTCTGTTTTAATCTTCTCAGTGGAAACAAGGGCTTCATATTACTTCCTCTTTGTCATGACTGTCTCCTCCCAACATCATATGGCTGTTGGGGCATAAAAATTGAAATTCATCTTTCAACTGAGGTTAGATAAAATCAAATTGCAATTTAAATTTGAAGAGAAAATCTTTGGTTAGTAAAAACTCCAGAAATTATAATTAATAATGGAAAAAGTTAACCCCAATTACCTTAATAGCAAAACAGGATAATTTTTAACATCCATTTAAAAAAAACATTGAATTTGAGTTTTTTCCTTTCTCTACTCCTCTCTCCCTTGAGATGGTAAGCAATTTGATAAAAGGGTATAGATGGGCAATCTTCTAAAAGATATTTCCATATTATTCATGTGAAAGAGGACATTGGCCAAAAAAAAAGAAAGTGAAAAATAAGGCTTCTATTTGCATTCAGACTCCCATCAATTCTTTGTCTGGATGTGTAGAGTATTTTCTTCGTCATAAAGCCCATGGAATTCTCTTGGATTCTTGTATTACTGAGAATAGCTAAGTCATTCCCACTTGATCGTTATACACTATTACAATTACTGGGTATAGTATTCTGATTCTACTCATTTTGCTTCAGTTCATCAAGTCTAATTAGTTTTTTTTCTGAAATCATCTTACTGGTCATTTCTCATAGCCCAATAGTATTCCATCACAGTCAAATCACAGCTTGTTCAGACATTCCTCAATCGACAGTTGGTCATCTCCTTATATAATATATCTCCAATATGATATGGATTCTTATGTTACCCAGAAAGCAAACTGCCTAGAGCTTTTGCAAAGTTCTCCTTGTGCTGCATCTTAGGACTTACTAGGATCATGGTCTGCTTTTTTGCAGAGATGCAATAGAGTATTGACTAAGTCACTAAATTCTTTGGAACAAAGGATCATAGCTTTCCCTCCTTCACATACTAGAGAGAAGAATCAGTACTAAAGCGCTTTAGGAATTGTAGAGAGCTGTACAAACCCAAGGTAGTGTTTTGTTTTGTTTTGTTTTCTTTTTAGTTTTTTTCTTTTCTTTTGCAACGCAATGGGGTTAAGTGGCTTGCCCAAGGCCACACAGCTAGGTAATTATTAATTGTCTGAGGTCGGATTTGAACTCAGGTACTCCTGACTTCAGGGCTGGTGCTCATCCACTGTGCCACCTAGCTGCCCCAGGTAGTGTCATCTTTATTCCATCCAACATATTTTACATTTCTTTCTCTTCACAGAGAAGACATAAGATGAACCAAAATAAGTAGATATTACCTTTCTTACTTCAGGGAAAATAGGATTATTACACTTATTATCTTTTTTAAAGTTAGAGGTGATATTAGAAACCAAGGAGTCAACTCCAAAGTTTGACATTTCGACAGAAGAATCGTCTCTGGAAAGAATCAAAAGGAAACTGCTTAGTGTCTCCTAGTTGGGAAAAAACTTCAGAATGTGAGCCTGGGTCAATGAAAGATCAATGAAAGTTTAAAAAGTCATTTAAAAATCCAATAAAATGAGATGAAATAGTAAATATATGAACTGTGAACTGATCCATTTTGGAGAACAATTTGGAATTATGCCCAAATAGTTATGAAGCTATTTACCCTGTCATCCAGCTAAACCACTTGTAGGTGTCTTTTCCCAAGGTGATCATTGAAAAAGGAAAAAAACCTATAAGATCTAAAATATTTTACAGCAGCTTTTTTTGAGGTGGCAAACAACTGGAAATTGAGGGAATGCCCATCAATTGGGGAATGCCTGAAGTTGAAGTATATGATTGTGATAGAATACTATTATGCTGATTGAGTTTATAAAAACAGGGAAAGTATAACATGAAATAATGAAATAAACAGAGCCAAGAAAATATTATTTCCAATAACAGTCATATTGTTTAAAGAGCAATTTTGAATGACTAAATTATTTTGAACATTATAAATACTCAGGTCAACTTCAGAAAAAAATGTGACCCGGGGGCAACTGGTTGATGCAGTAGATAGAGCACCAGCCCTGGAGTCAGGAGGATCTGAGTTCAAATCTGGCTTCAGATACTTAAGTACCTAGCTATGTGACCTTGGCAAGTTGCTCAACCCCACTGCCTTGCAAAAACAAACAAACAAACAAACAAACAAAGATGTGATCCATTTCCAGAGAAAGAACTGATAAATAGAAGTGTGATTGTATTTGTGAAATGGTGACCTTCTCTGGTACAGGGTGGGGGTAGAGGGACATAGCTTGGAACTTAACATATAACAGAAAATAAAATAAAATTGAAAAGAAGAGGTAAGTTTGATAGAATCTTGAGTTTACAACCATTCCTTTTTCCACAGTGGGGAATATTTTATAAAAGACTCTCTGTAAAAATGATACCTAAAAAAGTCTTAGTCTGTTCAGAAGCCTATGTAACTACAGCAGAATCTCTTCAGAGTTCTTTTGTTCCTTTTTTTTTTTAAGGTTTTTTTGGGCAAAGCAATGGGGTTAAGTGGCTTGCCCAAGGTCACACAGCTAGGTAATTTTTAAGTGTCTGAGGCTGAATTTGAACTCAGGTCCTCCTGACTCCAGGGCTGGTGCTCTATCCACTGTGCCTTAGTGGCCCCCTAGCCGCCTCCTAGCCACCCCCAGAGTTATTTTCTATAGATAGTGAATGTGTATAATAATTAAGCTGTAATACAGACCCAATTAAATATAGGACACATACTTAAAATTTATAAATGTGATGAATGTGGGAAAGCTTTTAACTACATATCATCTTTTACTTCCCTTTACAGGATTCATACTAGAGAGAAATCTTATAAATGTAATGAATGTGGGAAGGCTTTCTACCAGAGCTCATAACTTTCTTTACATCATAAAATTCATTCCAGTGAGAAACCTTTGGAATGTAATGAATGTGGGAGGCCCTTCAAACAGATCATAGGTATTATTCTGCATCAGAGACATCATACTGGACAGAAAAATTATGACAATAATGGATGTACAAAGGTCTTTACCTGGAATACATATCTTATTCTGCATTATAGAATTCACACTGGAAAGAAAACTTATGTATGTAAAGAATGTGGGGAGACTTTTCAAGGGAGCTCACAACTTATACCACATCAGAGGATTCATGCTGGAGAGAAACCTTATGAATGTCTTGAATGTGGGAAAGCCTTCCCTTGGATATCATATCTTACATTACATCAGATAATTCACACTGGAGAGAACCCTACAAATATAGAGAATGTGGGAAGGCTCTTTGAAGGAGTACAGGACTTGCTGATCATCAGAGAATTCATACTGGTGAGAAAACTTTTGAATGTAATGAATCTCAACTTAATTCAATACCAGAGTTCATGCTGCAGGGAAACATTACAAATCCAGGGAATGTGGAAAGGTGTTTAGTGAGAATGAACTACTCACCATACGTCAGAGAATTCATCATGGAGAAAGACTTTACAAATGCCACAAATGTGGCAAGATCTCCAACCAAAACTTAGACTTTATTCTGCATCAAAGGTAGAAACCTTTTGAATGCCATGATCACAGGAAGGCCGTTACTATTCACAAATTTTATAGACATAAGAGTTTCTACTGGAGAGAAACCTTATGAATGTAATGACTGTAGATAGGCTTTTTGTGTTAGTTCTCAGCTTTCTTAACATCAGAAAATTCATCTTGGGAAAAAACCTGATGAATGCAAAGAATGTGAGAACACTCTTTGGTAGAGTATACAACTTTATCAGCGTCTCATAATTCCTACCGAAGAATGCCTTTTGATTAGTAAAGCTTTGTGAAGGAAATGAATACAAGATTTTCTCTAGAGCATAAATTGGAATTTAGAGAAATGGAACTAAAGAGAAACCCTGTAGATGAAAGAACTCCAAGTACAGTTCCCCACAATGGCTTTTTCTCCTCTCCTTATGTTCCTAGCCTCCCTTCTAATTCTCATTGAAACTTCAAAGTATTCATTGAGATAGTGTAGCAATTTGACCAGAACTTCCCCTTTCCAACTCCCTTTTAATGTTCTCAATCATTACCTGCTTTCTTCCGGTCACAGAGGAAGAAATATATTTCCTTTAATGTAAATTTTTCCTGTAAATCTTTTGCCTCAAATACTTTATCCAATCCCTTTCAGTCTAACATGTTACTCAAGCAGCCATTTCCTCTCTTTTATTCATCTTAATCTAACTTCCCTTCATTGGTTTCTCTTTAACTTCTAAATATGCTTAGGTCTCACCAGTAGTCTTCTCCCACAATGGACTCTACCCAATCTCCATTCTCCAAATGCATAGACCTTTTTTTTAGAAAATTCCAGGTATTTCATGTTTTCCTTTACTCCTTTTCAATTCAGTATTTAATGTTGTTGAACCCTTCCCCACTTCCCTCCTCCCCCTGCTTTTCAGATCTCCAAGGTTTGTCTTTTCTTATATCTTTAACTGTATCTTTTCCCTTTTGTAGGGTTTGCCTTTGACAACCCTTTAAATTTGTTAGTAATGATTTCTCCTGGGTCTTTCTTTTTTACTTTCTTTCCTTTTTGAGAATTTTTTTAACCTTGATAGGAAAACTAAGGTGTTAGTTACAATAACAATTCCTACAATGTTAAAATAAGAACAACAGAAGGTAGAAGTCTGGAAAGAAAGGACTGGTTGATTTGTCATTTCTAGTTTTAAAAATTATTTAGTAGGACCAAGAAACCTGTAGTGACTTCAATAATATAAATTAAAAGAACCAGAAAAATTCATTAATCTGATACTTGTGCAATTATAATGACCAAGCATGACATTAAAGAAGAGATATGAGAATACACCTCCCTCCCTTCGGAACAGTTCTATATGATGTTTGTTATACAAGATGGTTTTCTGGACAAGGAAAAGAATCTAATGAGAAAAAAAACAAGGATGTAAAATTGAAAAAATACTAATAAACATTTCCTAGAAATTGGGGAATGGCTTAGCAAACTGTGGTATATGTATGTCATGGAACACTGTTGTTCTATTAGAAACCAGGAGGGACGGGATTTCAAGGAAGCCTGGAGGGATTTGCATGGACTGATGCTGAGAGAGATGAGCAGAACCAGAAAAGCACTGTACACCCTAACAGCAACATGGGAGTGATGTTCAACCTTGAAGGACTCGCTCATTCCATCAGGGCAACAATCAGGAACAATTTTGGGCTGTCTGCAAAGGAGAGTACCATCTGTATCCAGATAAGGAGCTGTGGAGTTTGAACAAAGTGCAAGGACTATTCCCTTTAATTTAGAAAAAAAAACCAGATATCTTATTGTCTGATCTTGTTACCTCTTAGACTTCTCTTTAAGGATATGATTTCTCTCTCATCACACCCAATTTGGATCAAGGTACAACATGGAAACAAAGTAAAGACCGATAGAGTGCTCTCTGTGGGGGGGAGGGGGGAGGGAAGCAAGATTGGGGGAAAATGTAAAACTCAAATAATATCTTTAATAAAAATAAATTTAAAAAAAGAAAAAAACCATTTCCTAGAAACCATAAATGAGTTTTAAAAAATTGATGACTTCAGTTTTGTTTCTTTTCACAAGTCATTTATCTCCAATATAAATCCTCTAACGTAAAGTTGTAGTTTCCTTCAGAGACCCTTCCCATGTTCTTTCCATCAATAAGTTTTCTCTGCATTATGAATTATTTGATAGAGAGCTGTCATCCAGGTGAAGCTCTTCTCATATATATTGCATTCATATTTTTTCTGTCCAATATGAAATGTCTGGTGTATGATCTGGTTGAAAACTTTCCACATTGATATTTCTTTCCAGAAATGTTGTGTAAGAACTGGGAAGAAGGGGCAGCCAGGTGGCACAGTGGATAAAACACTGACCCTGGAGTCAGGAGTACCTGAGTTCAAATCCAGCCTCAGACACTTAATAATTACCTAGCTGTGTGGCCTTGGGCAAGCCACTTAACCCCATTGCCTTGCAAAAACCTAAAAACAAAAGCAAAACAAACAAACAAAAAAAAGAAATGTATTGAGTGCAGAAAATCCTTCAGCCAAAACTCATAGCTTATTCTGTATCAGAGAATCAAGATTGGAGCAAAACCTGTTGAATTCAATGAAGGTAGGCAAGCTTCAGATTAAGCTGATCTATTTGTTCAGAGAGTCCATACTGGAGAGAAACCTCATAAATAGACTGAATGTGACTTTCCACTGGATCCCAGCTTTTACTCAAAAATTGGAATTCATCTTGGCGGGAAGCTTTATGAGTGTTTTGACTGTAGAAAAGCTTTCATCTGGATCACCGTCATTACTTAGCGTCAGAATGCATTGTGGAGAGAAGTCTTATGAGCATTTTGAAGATGGGAAGGTCTTCCATAATAGTTCACAACTTATTCAACACTGAAGTTCATCCTGGAGAGAAACTTTATGAATACAAACGATTTGGAAGGACTTTTCATAGTGGAGAGAAAGGAAGAGGATGTAAGAAAGCTGTTGGAACTCCCAATATACTCAATATTGAAAGTCAGTGGAGCAAAGCCTTAGGATGCCTAATGAGCATAACAAGGCTATCTTGCTTGGTGATGGTCACAGCTCTCTCAGGACCAGAGAATTAAACTGAAGAAAAAGCTTGATGAATATTAAGAATATGGGAAGAACTTAAGCCAGAGAGAATAGCTACTCCAGAAAATTCCTATTATAAGACAGATTATGGAACAACTGAGGACACCCCTTTGCCCAGATCACAGATTGTATTCAATATCAGAAAATTATAAAGAAACTTAAAGATTGTAGTGAATATGGAAAGGCCTTCAACTAGATCTCACCACTTTACATCAAAACATACTGGAGAGAAACTTTATGAATAAGAAATGTGGCAAGGCTTTCAGTCAATTCACAATGCTCATGGCCAAATTATGGAAAGGAGCCTTATGAATGTGAAGAGCACAGAAAAGCCTCATGCCAGAGCACATGGCTCATTCAATATCAGAATTCATATTGAGATGATGGGTAAAGCCTTACCAAAAAAAATGAATGTGAGAAGAATTTCACATAGAGAATTCAAAATAAAGGGAAATCCTAGAGATGAGGAAGATCTCTGCTGAATTCTTTTTATTTATTTATTTTGCAAGGCAGTGGGGTTAAGTGGCTTGTCCAAGGTCACATAGCTAGGTCATTATTGTCTGAGCTTGGATTTGAACTCAGGTACACCTGACTCCAGGGCCAGTGCTCTAGCCACTGCGCCACCTAGCTGCCCCTGTTGAATTCTTTTTTTTTTTAGGTTTTTTTGCAAGGCAAATGGGGTTAAGCCCTGTTGAATTCTTAACAGTAGTACTTTTAAATTTTTTCTTATTCAAGACCCTAGTCATCTTTCCCAAACTACAGAGATCAATGATCTCACAAGAACTTCTTTTCCAATCTAATCCCTCCTGAAGTGACTCAGTCCATGGTTGAATAACTGTGATAGCTAGGAAGTTTTTCCTGACATCAAGTCAAATTTGTATCTTTGAAACTTCCACTTTTTTTTTCCGGGATGTTCTCTGTCAGCTAGCAGAATAACTTTCCCTAGATGGCTGCCTTTCAGATGCTTGAAGATAGCTATTACGCCTGCTGTTCTCCCAGACTCATAGACAATGTTAATTAATGTGTCCCAGCAACTGTGCTAAAGTTTAGGACTATAAATAAAAAAAATCAAGGCTTATATTCATAAAGCAGAGCTGGAAAGGAAGTTTAGAGGAGCCACTGGAGTTGGGAAGTGATTTTTGAGGTCTGATTTGGGACAAGGTAAAGGAACAAAAATCTCACCTATAAGAGCTAGAGCACCCAGAGATAAGAATCCAGGGTTGTGGAGGGGCAGGCAATGAGGATGATGGCCAGAGTATAGACAGCATGCTGGGGAGATGTCTGGAAACTAATATGCAGGCTGAATTTTGAGCAAGATAGTTTTACACTCTAAGGGTGGAGGTGAGGGTAGTAGGGTAGAAGTCTCAATACACAAGTCCCTACTCAAGGTGTGCTCCCAGGATATTATGTCAACCAACCTGTAGAAATAAATTAACCTATAGAAAAGGGATGTACTGAGATTTACCAAGAATAGTTAAAAAAAAATCCCCCTGAACCTGACAGAATGCACATGAAATCCCTGAAGATCCTTTGTGGAATGGGCTCAAACTTAAAAGTACAGCAGAGGAGCAGTTAGGTGGCACAGTGGATAGAGCACTGGTCCTAGAGTCAGGAGGACCTGAGTTCAAATCCGACCTCAGTCACTTAATAATGACCTAGCTGTGTGGCCTTGGGCAAGCCACTTAACCCCGTTGCCTTGCAAAAACTAGAAAAAAAATACAATGGAGTGAGGTAATATATGACCAAATTATGCCTCTCAATTCTTGGCTTAAATCCTTTTAGCCCTTTATGGAGTCACATTGTTCTCTTTAAGTATAGCAGTCTGGGTTCAATGGATCTTTCTAAGAATCCAGAGTCAGCACTTTTTGGTCTTGAGGGATCATAATTGCTGAAGCTGCCATCCTCTTGGGGAGACTGTATTTATACCTCCAACTGTGGGCACTTTCTCTGTCACCAGCTACTACTTCTCTAACAGACTTTGCTATTGACTCGGCCTGTCAGTGAAACCTCTAATAGATTTCTGTCTCAACAGTTGCACATAAATTTTCACCTCAGAATACTTATTCATTTAAAAATCTGGTGCTGTAGAGTTTGCTGTTTTATTTGTTGTTGTACATTATTTTTATGGATATTTTATTTTATTTTTCCAATTACTTGTTATGGCTTCCTGGGTTACTCCTAGCCATTTTTTCCCAGTTTTGTCATCTTCTCTGAATGTTGTTCCCAGTCCCAAGAGGCACTGCTCCTCTTGTTGCACCTTTACCTCTTCCCTACTGCCATGAGTAAGTCTGATTCTCATCCTATTGACTTTGAAGGGAGCTGGAATATGAAATGCAACACAAGCAAGACTAATAATAGTTTACTCCCAGATAAAGAGCCTTCTGAGTGCTAGGCCCTGTGCAAGCCCTTTCCAAATATTTCCTTTGATTTTCACAACTGTCCTGGAATGTCTTATCCCTATGATTAATCCCATTTCACAGGTGAGCAAACTGAGGCAGAGAGTGTCTTGCCCAAGTCCATAGCCAATATTTCAAGATAGATCTGAACTTCTTCAAATTTTAGTGCATTATTTACTGAATCATATTGCTGCCTCTCATAAGAGAAAGCTTCAAAACAGAAAGAAAATAATGTGAGCAGGAGAAAGAGGAAAGTAAACAGTGAAGGTGGAAGTCAAAATGCCATCCACACTGCAATCTATTTGAATTCTGCAGCCTGCACTGAGGTGACTCCCAATGAGCTCCCCAGCTCCCCTGGAATAGAAGCAAACCTTGAGGAGGTGGTGCCAGACTGGCCTGTGACCATCTGGGATGTTAAGGGAAACCTCTTTGCATGGATTTACCCTTTGTGGAAGGGTGAGGATGTTCTGAGACTGCCCTCATCTACTACCTCTTATTTTTCACGTTGTGGAAAATTTAACCATGGTGAAAAAATGGAGAGGGATGACACCGGGTTGTCTTTGACTCTTTTAACATTTGCAGCATGCTATTGCCATTTTAAAACTCTCATTTTGGTAATATCCATTATTTTACATATTTAATTAGAATGTATGTGTCAGTGTATTAATATTTGACTTTCCCTCAAATCTGATTCAATTCTGCCAATTTGAGTGTTAGCAGTGAGACTTCAAACCAAGGGAAGACACAATGTGGGAGTGAAATAAATTCAAAATAATAAATTTGATCCTTATGCTTCCAAGGCTAGCACTCCTAGAGAGAGATCATTGACTGGGTCATCAAGGTACCCTATGGAGTGGCTGGCATGGGGTCTACTCATTCATATCCTTTTGACTGACTTCCTCAGTTAAACCTCACATGGGTGTATCCAGGTGCCTGGAGAAGGAGGACCATCATGATTTCACAATGAAAATTCTCTCTGGGTACTGGACACAACCAATCCAAAGTTCCTTCTTTCAGTCCATGGTCAAAAGACTGGATACTGTCAGTTCTTCAGGCAATCGATACCCATTTATTAAGTATCTACTCTGGGCAGTTGTATACTCAACACCAGAACAGGTGCTAAGGCAAAAGTTTACTTTTGAGGAGTTCTCTGTCTTTGGACTTGGAACAAATTCTCTATATTCAGGGGAATTTGGAAATCATCAATAGAGGGAAGATAATAGCATTAGGAATCATTGGGAAATGTTTCAGAATCCCTGTAGCCACTCTGAGGCAGAGATCCAGGCCCTCCATTATACACCATCAGAAATATCCAGAAGCTGAGTCCCCAGTCCACACCCCGTATGCCATGCACCTCTAACTGTCTGGGCAGCAGGTACGAAAGCCTGTATGATGGGGTTCTCATTAACTGATCCTTTGTTATACTTCTCTTTACCTCATGAATCACAACTCAAACCCCCAAGTTCCTATCATTCAAAATGCTTTGCTAACTTTGGCAGTTTCTAAAGCTGCTGCCCTCTTCTAGCTACCCCACCCCACCCCCACTTCATGCGTCCTCTGCAGGAATTTCTTGTGCATCATTTTGAGAACATTGTGCTTAAAAGAGGTCATAGAACCATTAGTTCTTATTTCTGGTTTTCTTGTACAAGGGAGCTCAAGGGCAGGATTTGAACTCAGGTCTATGAAATCTGCAGCCATTGCTCTGTTCACAGGACCACACCGCTTCTTTGGCAGAAGCTCTTATATTATCAGACTCTAAGGTCTCTTAGTGCTGAATCCCTGATCAGTCTAGAACCACCCAGGATGCAGATTCCCGTTGTTTGGAAGATACTTTGTAAAGGAGTTTGTGATTTTCTCTTGCAGGCAAGGTCATTCATCTCACAGAGGACAGAAAAGTGGCATTTTCATTTTAAGACTGTCAGTACCAGGTCCACCCTTCTATTGGGGACAATGTGGCAGTAGTCTCCCCTTGCACTGAGTTGTAGGAGACCACAAAATGTGTTGGAGAAGGAAGGTCACAGAAAGTCTCTTTAGGTAAAATAACTTGTGCCTCCTGGGACCCCACTTGTGGAGACCTGATACTAGTCTTGATAGAGGAACAGTTGAGTCTGAAGAAAGAGGACCTCTGGGTGTGAATGTGTCACCTAGTCATACCAGCTGCAAAGGGCATGGGCTGGCAAGAGGAGGTTTTTGTCTCAGTTCCTCATCTAAGTCTCTCTCAACTGTGCTGAGGACCATTATAATGTAAGCTACAGTAATAGTCAATCTTGTCCTCAGGCTGGGCCCCCTTGATGGTGAAGGCAGCTTTGTCCCCAAGGAGGAACCCTGAGAACCAGGCAGGGACACCTGAGACCAGACTAATGCTGAAATAAGTAGGCTTAGTAGCCAGAGGTGACCACCCTTGTGGCGAATGAAGGAAAAACATCAACACAGATTGCACAGGAGGACAAGTAAGATGAATACTGGTACCTGCTTCTCTTTGGGATCTTAGCACATTTTGTGATCCACACTGTCCAAGGCTTTGTAGCTGAAGTAGACTTTTTGTCTGGAACTCCTATTTCTTTGCAATTCTCATTTAAGCAAACTATCTCTGAGAATTAGATTGAGTCACCTAATCTCCCCCCTGCCGCAGCTCCTCAGCTGTAAAATGAAAGGATTGGACTTAATGATTTCTGAGCTCCCTTCTAGCTGCAAATCTGTGATTCCATAAAGACAAAAAACACTGATGTTGTGTGTATATATGTATATTTTTATATGTCACAAATATAATCTCATTAAAGGGTTTCACTGGAAAATTTGTGGGTGGTCACAAGGAACGGGAAAGGGTTAGAACAGTTAGAAAAGGGTTTTTGAAGATTTCCAGTACAATGAGATCATCAATTGATTATTGGCTAAAATGGAGGTGATATCAGTAGTGATATTTTACTCATAAATATACAGGCTAAACCTTGATAGGAGAGCATATGAGGTTTGGACATTCAGAACAGTTTTCCCCTCATCCCTTATCACAACCACATCAAAAATCTGTCAAGTTCTAATGACCCTTACCTTCTAGGGCCATTATGAGGATCAGATGAGATCACAGATAAGGAAGCCTTTGCCAATTTTAAAGAATATAAAGATTACTAGTGATATTACAATGGAGATGGTATGTAGCTGACACTGGAGGGATGAAGTTGGGTGAGCTATTCTTGAGGATTGTCACCAGGGGAGGGGAATGGGATCCCTAAGCCACTGCCCAAAAAAGATGAAGCCATGGAACAAGAGGCCTGTCACAACCAGGACTTGTCTTGAATTATTTATCCTTGGTGTTTTCTCATTAACAAGAAATAGCTATGGGCCTTGGCTCCAGCAAGGTTGCTGTGGGACTACCACGGGTACATGATGACAGAGCATGATCACAGCCAGAGGTGGATTGGTGGTTCACGGAGGATTGCTTGTCCTACAGCTATGTCATGACTCCACCCAATGGGACCACCTCAGGGCCAGGTCAGAATCTGCCCCACCTACCTCAGTATTACCTCCAGAGTCAGTAGGTATCCCAATAAGTAGAATTTGGAGAGTTCTTTGCATGAAGGGATGCTCCAGTCTCCCAGGATGGTGTGGAATTTTAGGATAAGAGGACCTAGAAGGAGCCCAGGAACCCACACCATGAGGGAAGTGTTGCCATGATAGGAAAGTGAATTAAATTTGAGTGATGGAGGTTGTGCCAAGTCACCAGCCTCACTTTCTCCTCTGGAGTTATCTGGGTCCAGTGACCAATTAAGCATCAGGACTGAAGATGGCCCTGAATGGGGGGGGGGGCAATCAGGGATAAGTGACTTGCCCAAGATCACACAGCTACTAAGTATCAAGTGTTTGATGTTGAATTTGAATTCAGGACCTCCTAACTCCAGGGTGCCATTGCACCATCTAGCTGCCCCAACCAGTATGGGGACCATGAACTAAAAGTTAGAATTGAACATGGAACAACTGATTGGTTAAAAATTGGAAAAGAAGTACAACAAGGTTGTACTTATATTTATTTAATGTTTATGCAAAGTACATTAGCAAAATGCCAAGTTGGAGCAACCCCAAGGTAGAATTCAGGTTGCCGGGAGAAATATTAGCACCATAATGGAAGTAGAAAGTGAAGAAGTTAAGAAGCATGTGGATGAGGTGAAAGAGGAGAGTGTATGGGGCAGCTAGGTGGCGCAGTGAATAGAGCACTGACCTTGGAGTCAGGAGTACCTGGGTTCAAATCCAACCTCAGACACTTAATAATTACCTAGCCGTGTGGCCTTAGGCAAGCCACTTAACCCCATTGCCTTGAAAAATCTAAAAAAAAAAAAAGAAAGATGAGAGAGAGTGTAAAAGCTGACTTGAGAGGGCAGAGGCAAGATGGCAACAAGAGAGGTTCATCTCTTAGGCGCTCTCTCATAAAACTTATAAACTAAGGACTCTAAATTTTCGAGAGGCAGAACCCACAGAGGGACCCAGTGAGGCAGTTCTCCTACTCAAGGTAACCTGGAAAAGAGCAGAAAGGCTCCGCTCCCTGGGGTTGGAGGGGCGGCCTGCCAGAGGGGTGGCCCGCCAGAGCCAAAGAACTTAAGCCTCCCAGAGGCAGCTGCAGGGCGCTGGGAGCCCCAGATCACAGCAGCGGGGGAGTTTCCTGAGCTACGCCCCGGGGAGCACTGGGGACAACTTGGGGGAGCAGCAGGGGACCTCTGCTAGAGCGAGAACATGAAGCCCAGTTGTGGCCACTGCATTCCAGATCCAAGAAACATAAACAGGTGGAGCCAGTAAGCAGGAGCTCCCAGGGCATGAGCCCATTGAGCTGAGGGAGGGGAGTGAAGAGAGACTGCTGAGTTCTTTCCTCTGCCCCTGGAACAGGATGCTGGGGTTCTGACCACATTCAAATCCTGATCCCAGTCTAGGCCCCCCCATAGAACAGCAGGGTGCCCCCCACCTCAGCCCCATGGCAGAGGGGGCGCATATGGTCATTCACGGATCAGGAGGGAGGACAGAGCCTCACACACTGAGATCCTTGTGGGAATGTCCCCAAAGCTCAGGAAGCACCCCCAAAACAAGCTCAGGCTGGAAAAATGAGCAAGCAGAGAAAAAAAAAAGGAACACCATTGAGAAATATTTTGCCTGTGAGCCCAAGAAGGATCAAAACACTCAGTCCGAAGAGGAGGAAGCACAAGCTCCTGCATCTAAAGACTCCAAGAAAAACAGAAATTGGGCTCAGGCTATGACAGAGCTCAAAAAAGACTCTGAAAATCAAATGAGGGCGTTAGAAGAAAAACTGGGAAAAGAAAGGCGAGCGCTGCAGGAAAAACATGAAAATGAAGTCAGCAGCCTAGTCAAGGAAATCGAAAAAAATGCTGAAGAAAATAGCATGCTAAAACCCAGCTTAGGTCAAATGGATAAAACAGTTCAAAAAGTTATTGAGGAGAAGAATGCTTTAAAAAGCAGAATGGGCCAAATGGAAAAAAGAGATAAGAAAACTCTCTGAGGAAAACAAATCCTTCAGACAAAGAATAGAACTCAGGGAGATTGATGAATTTACGAGAAATCAGGACTCAATACTTCAAAACCAAAAGAATGAAAAATTAGAAGAAAATGTGAAACATCTCATTGAAAAAACAACTGATATGGAAAACAGATTTAGGAAAGGTAATTTTAAAATTATTGGAATACCTGAAAGTCATGATCAGGAAAAGAGCCTTGACATCATTTTCAGACAATTTTTTTTTTTAGGTTTTTGCAAGGCAAACGGGATTAAGTGGCTTGCCCAAGGCCATGCAGCTAGGTAATTATTGTCTGAGACCGGATTTGAACCCAGGTACTCCTGACTCCAGGGCCAGTGCTTTATCCACTACGCCACCTAGCCGCCCCTCTTGACATCATTTTCAAAGAATTACTACAGGAAAATTGCCCTGATATCCTAGAAGCAGAGAGCAAAATAGAAATGGAGAGAATCTACCAATTCCCCCAAGAAAGAGATCCCAAAAAACCAACCCCCAGGAATATTATAGCCAAGTTCCAGAACTCCCAACTCAAAGAGAAAATATTACAAGCAGCCAGAAGGACACAATTCAAATACTGTAGAGATGCAATCAGGATCTCACAGGACTTAGCAGCAACTACATTGGAAGCTTGTAGGGCTTGGAATATAATAGGAATATAATTGGAAGGCAAAAGAGCTCAGAATGCAACTGAGAATCAACTACCCAGCAAAACTGAATGTGCTCTTCCAGGGAAAAAGATGGACTTTCAATGAACCAGGGGAATTTCAAATGTTGTTGTTGGAATGGCCAGAGCTGAACAGAAGGTTTGATCTTCAGATATAGGACTCAGGTGAAGCATAGAGATTGGAGGAGAAGGGGAAAATATGAGGGACTTAATGAAGATGAACTGCATGTATTCCTGCATAGAAAAATGACACTGATAATACTCATATGAACCTCCTCAGTTAATAGAGCAGGTAGAGGGAGCTTTTATAGTTGAAGCACAGGAGAAAGCTGAATTCGAAGATAAAATATGGTGTAAAAATGGAGTCAGTAGAAAAAAGGGAAATGTAATGGGAGAAAGAAAAAGGAGAGGGGGAATAGGCTAAGACAGTTCATATAATAAGATTTTTCTTTATTACAATGAGCTATTGCAATGATATGGAAGGGGGAAGGCAAGGGGGAATGAGGGAATCTTTGCTCTCATCAGAGGTGGCTAGGAGAGGAAACAGAAAATATACTCAATGGGGTATAGACACCTGGAGTAAGGAGAGAAGCAGGATGGGGGAAGGGGTGGGGGTGTGAATGAAGGAGAGGGTGGACCATGGGGGGACAGTGGTCAGATATAACACATTTTCTTTCTTACTTCTTGCAAGCGGCGGGGATTGGATGGTCTGTCCTGGACCCTAGGCCCAGGTGGATGCTGGGCCTAAGGGGTGGTATGGGGGCTCAGGGCCTCTTGGCCCCAGGACCAGGGATCTGTCTGCTGCGCCACTCAGCTACCCTACAGCAGAGTCAGAGTGAAAGAAGAGAGAAAATATAGTACATGGTAGTGAAGTACGAGGGGAGGGAGTTGCGATCAGCAATGGCAATGGTGGAGAAGTATGGAAATGACTTTTGTGATGGACTTATCATAAAGAATGTGATCCACCTGTGACAGAGTTGGTGGTGTTGGAACACAGACTGAAGCACATTTATTATTATTATTTTTTTGGGGGGGTACAGGGCAAATGGGGCTGGGTGGCCTGCCTGGGGCCACATAGCAGGGTGATCCTTTGGTGTCTGAGGCCGGATTTGGACCTAGGTGCTCCTGGCTCAAGGGCCAGTGCTCTGTCCACCACCCAGTCACCCCTACTATTATTACTATCTTATTTTGGGTCTTTTTTTTTTTTTTTTGGTTTTTGCAGGGCAGTGGGGTTGGGGTGGCTTGCATGTCACACAGCTGGGTGATTGTTGGGTCTATGGGGCTGGATATGGGCTTGGGTGCTCCTGGCTCCAGGGCTGGTGCTCCATCCACTGCACCACCTGGCCATACCTACAATTATTACTATTATTTTTTAACTTTAATTTTTTTTCTCTCCCCTTTGCTTTATCACTCAAGCAAGTCTATATTTTTTGGGGGGAGGGGGTATTTTGTTTACTCTTAAACAAGAACATTTTATTAATGTATAAAGAAATATTATTTGTACAAATGAGAATAAATATTAAATATAAAAAAGCTGACTTGAAGCTTAATATCAAAAAAAGTTAAGATCTTGGCAATCATATCCATCACTTCTAACATGGAGAAGAAATGGAAGCAGGATCAGATTTTCTATCCTTGAGCTCAAAGATCACTGCAGGTGGTGACTGTAGCCATGAAATTAAGACACCTGCTTAGTGGAAGGAAAAGTACTAAAAGAATTATGATTTCAAATTGATCAATATGTGTAATGAATTTACTAATAATTTAGTTTCTAGAGAGTCTTCCCAGGCAGAATCAAGAAAACCAAGCAGCCTGGAGTAATACATTTATTCTGACAAACCTGCATTCTTTCCCTTGCATGTGAAAAGTGAGAAAAAAGTTAAGTGAGAGAAAGAATAAAGCTCTGATTTCTTTCCTTCACCAAATATTTTCCCCTAGTTGTCATATTAAAAGAAATACTTTTTCTTGTTCAAAGACATTCTGTTTTTGAGAACATTCAATTGTGTCCTTTTGTTCAATTCAACAATTTGTGAAACTCTTTATCCCATTTAAATGCTTTTCATCATTTATTATAGTGATAAGATTTTTTTCCTAATATGAATTCTCTGATGGGAAATAAGGGTTGACTCATGTCTGAATGCATTACCATACTGATTACATTTATAAGATTTTTCTCCATTGTGGATTCTGATTTTAATTTAAAAAAAAAGTTCTGTGTAAAAACCTTTCCACATTAATCATTTTTATAAAGTTTCTGTCTAGTGTGTATTTTCTGATGTAGAGTAAGACGGTACCTCCGAGTATAAGCTTTACCACATTGATTACATTCATAAGGTTTCTCTCCAGTGTGGATTATCTGATGTTCAGTAAGATGGGCCTTCCGAGTAAAAGCCTTTCCACATTGATTACATTCATAAGGTTTCTCTCCAGTGTGGATTCTCTGATGTACAATAAGCCGAGTCCTCTGAATAAAAGCTTTGCCACACTGATTACATTCATAAGGTTTTTCTCCAGTGTGGATTCTTTGATGTACAATAAGACGGGACCTCTGAGTAAAACCTTTTCCACATTGATTACATTCATATGGTTTCTCTCCAGTATGGGATCTCTGATGTGTAATAAGACAGGACTTCAATGGAAAAGCCTTTCCACATTGATTACATTCATACGGTTTCTCTCCAGTGTGGATTCTCTGATGTTCGGTAAGACGGGCCTTCCAAGTAAAAGTCTTTCCACACTCATTACATTCATAAAGCTCTCCAGTGTGGATTTTCTGATGTGCAGTAAGACTCAACCTCCAAATAAATACTTTTCCACAGTGATTACATTCATAAAGCTCCTCGCCAGTGTGGATTTTCTGATGTGCAGTAAGACTTTCCTTCCATGTAAAAGTCTTTCCACACTGATCACATTCATAAGGTTTCTCTCCAGTGTGGATTCTCTGATGTGTAATAAGACGGATCTTCTGTACGAAAGCCTTTCCACAGTGATGACATTCATAAGGTTTCTCTCCAGAGTGGATTTTTTGATGTTTACTAAGACTTTCCTTCCATGTAAAAGCCTTTCCACAGTGATTACATTCAAAGAGTTTCTCTCCAGTGTGGGTTCTCTGATGTTTAGTAAGAGAGGTCTTCTCTACAAAAGCCTTCCCACACTCTTTACACTCATATGGTTTGTCTCCAGCATGGATTCTCTGATGAAAAGTAAGACATTTCTTCCATCTGAAAGTTTTTTCACATTGATAACATTTATAAGGTTTCTTTGTAGTGTGGATCCTCTGATGTGAAGTAAGACTATTGATCCGTGTAAAAGCCTTTCCACACTGATTACATTCATAAGGTTTCTCTCCTGTGTGGATTCTCTGATGGACAATAAGACCTTCCTTCCTAGTAAAAGTCTTTCCACACTGATTACATTCATAAGGTTTCTCTCCAGTGTGGATCTTCTGATGTGTAATAAGATCAATATTACTTGGAAAAGTCTTTCCACACTGATGACATTCATATTGTTTCTTTCCAGTGTGAGTTTGCTGATGCCTAGTAAGAGAGGTCTTTTGTGAAAAAGCCTTGCCACATTGATGACATTCATATGGTTTTTCTCCAGCATGGATTTTCTGATGTGTAGTAAGTGTTCTCCTCTCTCTAAAGGCCTTCCCACACTGATTACATTTATAAGGTTTTTTCCCAGTGTGGATCCTCTGATGTGCAGTAAGACTAAATCTCCGAGTAAAAGCCTTTCCACATTGATTACATTCATATGGTTTCTTTCCAGAATGTGTTTGCTGATGTCTAGTAAGAGAGGTCTTCTGTGGAAAAGTCTTTCCACACTGATTACATTCATATGGTTTCTCTCCAGCATGGATTTTCTGATGTGCAGTAAGCGCTTTCCTCTTTCTAAAAATCTTTCCACATTGATTACATTCATAAGGTTTATCTCCAGTGTGTATGCTCTGATGTTTAATAAGAGAGGTCTTCTGTGAAAAAGACTTGCCACACTGATTTTTTTCGTATGGTTTCTCTCCAGCATGGATTCTCTGAAGCACAGTAAGATCTCTCCTTCCTTTAGAAGACTTTTCACACTGATTATAGTCAAAAAGTTTCTCTCCAGTTTGGATTCGCTCATGTGTAGCACAGAGTTCTCTCTCCGTAAAATCACAGGGATTGTCATTCATGATTCTTTGGTTGTGAGTTTCTTTCACAGAAAGCTTTTTCTGTCCAGTAATCTTTTTCATTTCAAATCTGATCTCTTTTTCTGAAAGAAACAAAATAAATATATAGATATTACATACATACATACACACATACATTCCCTCCATTGGCAGAATGTGAACTCATATACTTTTTATTTCCCCAGGTAAAGGAAAAAAAAACGCATTGACCTTACATGGACAGAACCAAACACTTAAAATTCCACTTGCTCACATCCCAAGCAAAATATGATTTATAAAGCAACACACACAAACATATTGACACTATCTTGACATCTTGGTCACACAGGTGGGGCCAACATTCTCATGATGTTCATAACTCAGGCTAGGAGCTCAGAACAGTCGAGTGACTTGACACAAACAGATGACCCTAGAACACAAACCCCATGAATGGGCATGCTCTGTTCACTGACTCAACAAATATCTCCACTTTCAGTCTTTCCATTTCTCTTTCATTTTCTGTACTTTCAATCCTTTCTAAAGATGTGTCCCATATGCTAAACAGCTAAATTATTTGATGATTAATCCCACCTGTAAGCATAATGCAATTGATGAACACTTTCAATCATATTTTTTTCTCTTGGAAGACTTGAGGTCACATGCAGAATCCCAGTGACGTTTCTGTATTCACTGAGGCATGAGATTTAGTTCTGACCCATTACTTTTATGGCAAAGCCATTATTTCTTTTTTAAAAAATTACCTTTAATTGTTCCAGCTCATTAAAATGAAAATCACCCTAAAAAACCCAATATTTTAAAAATGATTAGCATTCCCCATGTCTGAAAATATGTCTCATTCAGGAATTAGAGTAATCATTCTTTTGTAAGGAAGTTGTCAGTGTGCTTCACTACTAGTTCTCTTGCAGCCCTTCCCATTTAAAATTCACACATCCCATGAAGGATTGAGACACTGGTCCAAGGGATTTGAGCTAAAAATTTGTAAGAGGCAACCTAAACAGTAATTAACTGTCCAATTTGGTTAAATATTTTTATCCTCTGGGACAACAACTATGTGTGTATTTCAACTTTAACAGCTTTGGTTCTGCAGTGATTCCAAACTATCATGATCAGGAATACACTGCTTCTGAGGATCAATGGGGGCAAATAAAATGCCCTGCCTACAATAAAAGAGACTAAGGCAGAGCTCTGAGCCAATGGCACTTTATGAAATGATCCATGGCTTTCTCTAATGAAGTGCATCTCAGATCTTCCTCAGGATCTGAGATGTCCTCTCCTTCCAGGGCCCTACTTTTAATAGGAGTCAGTATCTTAAATACAGAATAATTTCATTGGTTCACATATGATGCACAGGCTAAAATATGTAAAATAATGTCAGTAGGTGGTCATAAAATGTACGGTTTTCTAGCTGCGTGGCCTTGGGCAAGCTACTTAACCCCATCTGCCTTGCAAAAAAAACCTAAAAAAAAAAAAAGTATGTTTTTTATATAGGAGATGACAGACTATACATACTGACCAAATGGCCATATGATGGTCATAAGACAGTCTTCTGCTTTTGTTTAATGAGAGTGAAAGTCCAGAGGTACAAAAATAAATTGGGACTTTCCATGTATCTCAGTCAGCTCTGTTAAGCTGTGCTTTGTCACCAAGACAAGGAAAACAAGTGTGGAGTCCTCTACCTAGCTTCCTATGATTACACAAGTGATCTTAACATCTCCCCTACACAGTTCTGAGACCCAATATTGATACAGATTATCATTTGAGGGGGGGTCTTTACTCATTTAATCAACTTTCTTACATGCAGTGATTACATAATATTCTTTTTCTAAGTGCCACATAGTCTTTTACTTTCTCAACTTAATATCAAATTATTTCCAAATTTCCAGGAAGATTGGACATTTGTGTGCAAATGGTCACAGGCATGCAAAGACCTCAATGGCAGGCTGTCACTGCACCAGAGTAGTCTTTTCATTCATGACTTACCTTGTCATTGCATCTCATCAAACCTACAATCACCAGATCAAAATTGTACTTGGGCTTACATTCTTGCAGCAGTGATGGCAGGCTATTTGAAAACCATGGTCCAAGGCATGCATAGTAGAGGTTATCATGAAATCATCATGGACCACCACAATCTTTCTACAAAACCAGGCTTTACTCAAGTACTACTACTTATTGAAATGCCAGATTGTTTTCTAATTTGAACTTATCCTCTGTTTATGTTGCTCTTCTATCTTATGGTTTTTTGGGTTTTTTTTAGATTTTTCAAGGAAATGGGGTTAAGTGACTTGCCACACGGCTAGGTAATTATTAAGTGTCTGAGGTCGGATTTGAACCCAGGTACTCCTGACTCCAAGGCCAGTGCTCTATTCACTGCACCACCTAGCCACCCCTATCTTATGGTTTTTCAAAGGAATTGGCTAGCAATATGAGTTAATCATTCAGTAGACTTTCAGTGAAAGGTTAGTAGTCAGTTTAATCAGTGGAAGAAAAAATTCTGTTCTTTCAAAGATTGTTTTCTAAAGGAATATTATTTTTTAAAAATGAAAGCAAATTTGCAATTGATCAGCAAGTACATTTATCAAGTATACTACTTGTCATGGGCCAATAGAAAAATAAATGTTTTTCATAGTAATTAGCAAGTTATTTTCACTGGTTTGAGAGTTTGAAAAGGAATTTCTATCCCTCAACACAAACTTGTCCAATTCTTCATCCATTTTCCACCTCATACATGTGTGAACAATTTTACTAAATACTGTTTAAAAAGTAGACTACATAAACTAAAAAGAAAAAAATCAGACTACAACTGGTGGTGTAGAGGATACAATGCTGAACCTTGAATCATCAAGACCTGAGTTCCAATCCCAACTAAGAAACAGTTTCTTTGTCTATAAAACGGGCATTATAATAGCCCATAACTCCTAGGGTTCTTATGAAGATAATATTGAGTCAATATTCATACAGGGCAGAACACATAGTAGGTGCTGTATAAAAACCAGGTTTTACTTTTATTTGATTTTGACTATTTTCTCCCCAATTCTGCCCCACCCCCTTCTTTAAGCTTATTACTCATTCCTGTAGTCCCTTATTTCTCTGGTGCACTACTTTTCCTTATATCAGCTCTTGTTTGTAAACTAGATTCTGAACTCTGGGACAGCAGAGACTATCTTTTGTCTTTCTTTGTAGCCTCATAGCTTAGCCTGTAACAGAAGACACATCACAGGAGCTTTTCCAAATCTTTTCATCACTCCTAAAGACTCTGTTAAGGCTGGTTTCCACTACTACTCCACCACTGAAACAACTGGAGACTTATCAAGGGCTATCTTATCCACTTAGTCTCATATAAATCAGAAACTTTCCTCTCCTATTTGACCTCCATTTTGGATGAAAAATTTATTCTTCTGTCCGCTAATATTACATGTACATATAATCTCATTCCAAGCTCTCAACTACCCTAAATGCATATAAAATGATTCTATATATATTTCTGTTTATCATTTCATTGCCTGTAGATAGCATGTAGATAGCATCTTTCTTCATTTGTCCTTCATATTTAATTTGACTATTTATAAGTCAATAAAAAAATAGAAAAAAGAATCCCTGCAACCTAGTTCCCAATTTCACTGTTTGATTGAAACACATCTCTTGAAAATTCCCAATAATCTCAAAATTGGTAAATTCAATGACCTTCTCTTGATTTTCATCCTTCTTGACTTCTCTGCAGGCTTTGGCATTGTTAATCTCCTCCTTTTCTCAATATTCCCCTCTCAAGATTTTAGTGACATTAATCTCTCCTGAGATTAAAAAGGAAACTCATTCTCTTTCTGCCAATCTTGCCATCTTCTTCTATTCCTGAAGCTCCCCAAGACATCTCCCAAGAGTTGGGTTAAGAAATGAAATGCTATTCAATCCTTCTCAACTCTTACATTTCCACTCCTGACACATGTATTCCATCTGTTGCAAAGTCCTATCGATTATGCCTTTGAAATATCTTTCACAGATAACCCTTTCTTTCTCAATTTTCTAACTGAAGGCAATATAAAATACTTGGGAATCTACCACCCAAGACAAACCCAGAATTATACAACATTTTTCACACTGATAAATTAGAATTAAACAATTGGAAAAAAATATCAATGCTCATGGTCAGATTGAGTTAGCATAATAAAAATGAGAATTCTACCTAAATTAAATTACTTCTTCATTGCCATATCAATCAAGCTACCAAATTATTTTTAAGAGCTAGAAAAAAATAGTAGTGAGGAACAAAATAGTGGAGGAACAAAAGGTCAAGAATATTAAGGAAATTAATGAAAAAAAATGTAAAGGAATGTGGCCTAGCTATACCAGATCTAAAACTATGTTATAAAGTGGCAAAATAGAGTGGTGGATCAGTGGAATACATTAGGTACAAAAGAAACAGTAGTAAATGACTATAGTAATCTATGGTTTGATAAACCTAAAGATTCCAGCTTCTGGGATTAAAAATACTATTTAACAAAAACTGCTAGGAAAACTGAAAAATAGTAAACTTTCTTTCTTAGTTTTTCTCCCCTTAATTCTTTTTGGGTAATTCAAGGTAGAGGGCTCCACACAAGTCCACAGCTTGACTAATAAAGAAATTTTACATGTACAACCTATATCAGATTATTTGCTGAGGAGGGGGATGAAAAAAAATGTGGAACTCAAAAGCTTGCAAAAGATGAATATTGAAAACCATCTTTGAATGAAATTGGAAAATAAATAAAGGAGAAAGAAAATGCTAAAACACTGTCCCTTTCTTTGTTCAGATACCAATCACTTCAAATATTTTAAGTCTACTCCCAGTCCAGTCATTTCCCAACTCAATGGTCAAATTCTTCCTCCCAAAACTCTCAGCTAACCATGTCACCACTCAGTAATCTACAGACCTATTCTCTTCCCCACCAGACTATGAGGTTCATGGGAGCATAAGTTCCTTGAATCTATTTATGTGCTCAGAGATTTACAAAGGGTCTGGACCTTTGTAGGGACTTAGATGTTTGTTGACCTACAGAAGGTCTAGGAAAGAACTCCTCTAGATAGCCTAATATGTTCTTGCACTTTCAGAAGCATTCCTACACCCAGATTCCAGACAATGACTTCTTTTAAGATCATAAATTGATCCCTGGCAGGGAGCTGAAAGGCCATGGAGTTCATCTCCCTAATTTGACAGGTGAAGAAACTGAGGCTCATTGGTTCGGTAACTGATCCAGGTAATTACTACCAGGAAAATCTGAAAAAGAATCCCAAAAATCCCCAAATCTAGAACTTCACTGTAACACATAGAAGCCTGAGCATCACAGCTCTCATAGAACTGCTTTCCTCACTCACCTGGACAGAATTTCCTCAGGTCTTCTTGTTTCAGCTTCCATGGAGCTTCCTTTTGCTCAAAATAAGAGATCACATCTTGTCTGGGAACTGGAAGCCCTGGGCAGGGAAATCAGTTGAGGATGAAGATGGAAATTTGTAGTTTAATTCTCTTTTTGGCAAAAGGGTTTAAATACAAAGCTGTTGCATTTTGGCAATCACTCCATTTTGTTTACACATTCAAGCCTGGACTCATTCATTCATGCTTGCAATGTAAGTAGACCAAAATAGGATGTGTTGTCCCAAATGTACTGAAAAATAGCTACCCCCTCCCTCCCACTGTCCTATCAAATTCCCTTCTGGTAGGATAGCTTCATTCCCAAACTGGGTAAAATGGGGGATTGTGCAAGGCCAGCCTCAAGCCCCAGAAACAGCTTCTGCCCTGCTCTTTTCCCTTGTTCCCCATCCCTAAAACATAGAAACCTGTGTACTCTTCATCTAGGGTGTCTTTGCCACCTTAGGTTAACTCTCCTCCCGGCAAACTCAGTAAGTACTAATTGTTCCAAATGTTCTTTCTTGGCCAGGCCGTCAGGGTAGTTATTTTTCAGGGCTATGGGGAGAGGTGGGAGAGAAGATCATGGAATCATGTTGGAATGAGGAAATCTGGTCTTGGTGTAACTTCTTCATATAAGGATGACATCATCACACTCTTTCTAATATCTAGAAATCAAAGGCAGATGATAGTGCAGTGCAGCAAGCCCTGGGCTAGAGTGAGGGTTACAGCTTCAGATAGTCACTAGTTGTTTGTCACTGGACAATCACTTGACTTCCACTTGCCTCAATTTCCTCAACTGTCAAATGGTGATAATAATATCATGCTAACTTGGGCATTTAATATTATTATGAAAGGAAATGATACCGTCAAGAAAGCACTTG
This sequence comes from Macrotis lagotis, assembly GCF_037893015.1. NCBI lineage: Eukaryota > Metazoa > Chordata > Mammalia > Peramelemorphia > Peramelidae > Macrotis > Macrotis lagotis. Next base: position 701,679,018 of record NC_133666.1, read on the forward strand.
TCCTAGCATCTGGTAAACAATAACTGAAAATAAATGCTTATTCCCTTCCCTTCCTTTCCCACCATCTGTGATAGAATTTTAGTGTCATATCGAGGAAGATTAAGGACAAATTGCTACACAAGGGACTACTAAGCTTCAAAGTGACGCTTGTTGAAAAGAAGAAAATTTCAAATACCAGATCATTCCAAAGAGGAAGGGGTTGTTATAAGAAAAAGTTGAACGGTTATCAGAGATTTGGCAGGCAAAATTCATGTGGGGGTAAATAACCTCTGAGATTGGTTCTACATCTGAGTGGATTCCACATTGATTTGATCTTTGACCTGAAGCTACCAAAAATCCGTAAGAGATAACTTCAGGAACAACAAAGAAGACCCTCAGCTTCCTATCACACAATGCAAAGATATTTTACAAGAAAATCAGCCTGTGGGAGGACCCTGTCTCTTAGACACAGGAGATCTGCCCTTTCCCCACTCTAAATTGATCAGTGCTCCAAACCCTCTATAGTAAAGAATGAAGATGTTCCCATTGATTGCAGACTCAATGTTACCAGGGGAAGGATCCTTACCCACGGAATGCAGATTCCGGGCATTCTCCAGCATGACTTCCTTATATAACCGTTTCTGAGAATGGTCCAAGAGCCTCCATTCTTCCCGGGTGAAGTCCACTGCCACATCCTTGAATGTCACCATCTCCTAGACCATCAAAAGGCATCAGGTATAGAGCTGAAAGACTCTTCAGAATTAAACAGTTCAGGGGGCAGCTAGGTTTTATAGTGGATAGAGCACCGGCCCTGGAATCAGGAGTGCTTGAGTTCAAATCCGGCCTCAGACACTTAATAATTACCTAGCTATAAGGCCTTGGGCAAGCCACTTAACCCCATTGCCTTAGAAAATCTAAAAAAAAAATAAAATAAAAATAAATAAATAAAAACATGTTATTAAAAAAAAGAATTAAACAGTTCAGTCTTCACTAATTCTAGGAGGAAACTGAAGCAAGGGATTTGCCCAGAGGTCATGAGAGTCAGAGTCAGCTCTATTACCCAAGGTCTTTTAAGAGCCCAATGGAATTTTGAGAAAAGCATTTTAGGTGATCAGTTAGAATAAAATGTCTCACAAGATGGATGTGTGGAGAAGAAAGAGAGAAGGTGATATGAAACATCTTCCTTCTCAGACCTGATAGGAGATGAATTCTGGTAAGATGACAAGGTAGGTCAGAAATTTCCAGACTCTTCTGATTTTTCTCACCAAACTTACTGAAAATCTTCATAAAATGAACAAAAATAAAGGGGTAAAGTCTTAGGAGGACATCTTGAGAGGACTAGAGAAGACTCTAGGGGCTGAGGTTTGGCCTGAAGGCAGTATAGACACTTCCACTGGATCAGTAAATAGGAAGCCTTGAGGAATACAGTAAGAAATTTCACCTCAGCCACTTTTACCTCAGAAATTTTCATCTAAAGCAAAGCTAATGCTGAGTTGGGGAATGATCTCATGATGTTCTGGATGTCCAGTCTGGTATTGCTAGTCAGACTCTGGCTACAGCTATGGGGAAGGAGGAGCGAGTACCACAGGGAGTAAGATTATTTTGGGGATACCTTGGCTGGAATTGAGTGAAGGAGTGGAATCCATGAGGTTAAGCTCCAACAGAATTTAGAATACAACAGTAGGAAGGAGTTGAGGACTAGGGCAAAAATTTCCACAACTCAAGTTAAAATTTGATAATTATTAAACTGCTAAAAATAAAATAAAAATAAAGATAAAAATGAATAAGCAAAGAAAAAAGAACCTGACCACTATTAGTAACTTTGGTGTAAAAGAAGATTTGGGATCATATTCCGAGAAGAGTGAAGTTAAAAATAAAAGCCACTCCTGCACTAAAATGGACACAAATCCAAAAAGAAATCTTCAAAGAAATTAAAAAGGAAGTAAAAAAATCAAATCAGAAAGAATGAAAAAAGTTAGGGGGAAAAAGTATTTCAAGAAAATTATGAGAAAAAAGTTAACCAATTAGAAAAAGAGAAAGAAAATTTTAGAAACAAACAAAAAAAAGAAATTTAAAAGTCAAGTAGGAACAGGGAAAAAAAATGAAAAAATTAATGAAAAAAATTACCAATCTGAAAAAGAGATATAAAGTTTTAAAGAAGAAAATTACTCCTGGAAAATTTGATTTGAGCAAGAGGAACTGAATGTTACTTTAAATCACCAATATATAAAAAGATGAGGAAAAATAAGAGAATCTGAAACATCTCTTTGGAAACCACTGATCTGTATTGTGTCATTTTGTTATCTCTAATATTTTCTTTTGGATCTGATTCTTCTCTCACAACATGTTCAATATCAATCTATGTTTAGCATGGTTCAAATGTTAAACCTATGTCAGATTACTTTGTCTGGGGGAATGGGAAGGGAAGGAGGAAGAAAAATTGTAAAGTTCAAAACCTTGCAAAAAATGATTGGTAAAATCTACCAACTGTATGTAGTTGGAAAAACAAAACTATAAAACTATAAAACTATATATATATAACAACTGATCTATACAACAGATCAAGCAGAGACAATGTAAGACTTGTAGGACAACCTGAAAGTTATGATCAGAAAAAGAATCAGGATACAATATTACAAGAGATTATTAAAGAAAATGGCTCTGAATTTATAGACCAAGAAGTTAGAACAGAAACATAAAGATCAGGGCGGCTAGATGGCACAGTGGATAAAGCACCAGCCCTTGAGACAGGAATACCTGGGTTCAAATCTGGTCTCAGACACTTAATAATTACCTAGCTGTGTGGCCTTGGGCAAGCCACTTAACCCCATTTGCCTTGCAAAAAAACATAAAGATCACTGCTTGAAAAAGATCCCAGGAAGAAAATTTAAGAGCCAAATTTCAAAATTCTCAGGTTAAAGAGAAAATATTTGAAGTAAAAAGAAAAAAAAATTTAGATGCTGTAGAAAAACATTCAAGGACTGCACAAGACCTAGTAGCTGCTATACTAAAAGACTATAGAACATTGTATTTCAAAGAGCAAAAGAGCTTGGGTTCCATCAAAAAAAACAACTTCTCATTCAGTGAGAGATGTAAAATGGTCCTAAACATAAAGAGTTTTTTGAAGAACTTAAAAAGATTTTAATTAAGAGGGGTGGCTAGGTAGCACAGTGGATAGAGCACTGGCCCTGGAGTCAGAGTACCAGAGTTCAATTCCCGACTCAGATACTTAATATTTACCTAGCTGGTGACCTTGGGCAAGTCACTTAACCCCATCTGCTTTGCAAAATCCTAAAAATAAATAAAGTGAAAAAATTAATTAAGAGAGATTAAGGAAAAAAAGTAAAAAAAATGTGAATCACTTCATCAGAAAAGCAGCTGATCTGGAGATCTGATTGAGAAGAAATACTATCAGAATAATAGGACTACAAGAAAATTATGATTGAAAAGAATATGTATCTTGATATGATAATAAGAAATTATTAACAATGAAAATTGACCTAAGGTTCTAGAACAAGGCAAAGCAAAAATGAAATAATCCATCAGTAGCTAAAAGAGAGGAAGAAAGTTTGCTAGGAGGAAAACTTACAGGAATGTCATAGCCAAGTTTCCAAGCTCCCAGGCTAAGGAGGAAATATTGGAAACAAGAAAAAAAACAATTTAAATGTCAAGGAGCTACAATAAAGGTCAGATGAGACCCTGCATCTATCATATTGAAGGACTGTATTTTGTGGAATGCAATGTTTCATAGAGCAAAAAAGCTGAACTAATGACCATGGCTAATTTACCCAGCAAAGTATAATCCTCTGGATTATGGGAAAAAAAGAAAATTTAATAAACTCAAGGTCTGTCAATTTCTGTGACAAAAACATCAGGACTTAAGGAAAAATCTGACATATGACAACCAGGAGAACTATAAGGCGCACATTATAGACCAATTGTTTGGGACTCACTAAGATCAAAATGTTTACTTTTCATATGTAAAAATATTAACAATACTCTTATGACTGTCATTATTATTTGGGTTGTTTGCAAGAAGGAACTGACCTAAGTAGGATGGGATGATTCTAAAAAATAAAAGTGTGTAAGGAGAGATTAAAAAAGAGCAATTATGGGGCGGCTAAAGCACAAGCCCTGGAGTCAGGAGTACCTGGGTTCAAATCCGGCCTCAGACACTTAATAATGACCTAGCTGTGTGGCCTGAAACATCAGTGCCAAAATGCAGAGTTTCAGGTCAAGGACCTAAAGAAACAATTCATGTACCAAGAAATCATGCAGAAGAGGATCTCCATGAACTGGGGAATGGTATAACAAACTGCGGATGATTCTGATGGAATATGATTGGGCTCCAAGAAATGATGGGGAGCATGACTTCGGTGGAGACTAAGATGGAAATGTTTTATGGGACTGCACAAATATCCTGTAAACCAGACTGCTGATCATCTCCGAGAGGGAGGGAGGAGGGAAGAAGAGAAGGTGGAGCTCCAAAGTGTGAAAAGATATTAAAACATTGGTTTCAAATATAATTGGGAAAAAGAAAATATGATCTTACTAAAAAAGAAATGGTAAAAGGGAGATCTTGGAAGGCTTATGTGATCCGAGGCCGCAGCGTCCGGGAGATCAATTTTTGTTGGAGAAGACTGCCAAAGCTGTGTTTGTGAGTGGTTCTCTGGCCCTTTGGTGGGTCCGAGGAGAGGTTGGGGAAAGAAGCAAGAGACGCGCATGTGTCTGTGTCTGCATGTATGTGCCTGTGTGTCTGTTTACATGTGTGTCTCTGTGTGTGTGCGTGTCTGCATGTATGCCTGTGTGCATGCCTGTGCCTGTGTGTATCTGCATGTATGTGCCTGTGTGTCTGTTTACATGTGTGTCTCTGTGTGTGCGTGTCTGCATGTATGTCTGTGTGCATGCCTGTGCCTGTGTGTATCTGCATGTATGTGTCTGTGTGTGTGTGCGTGCCTGTGTCTGTGGGTGTGAGGCCATCCTTGAAGAACTGCTGCCCAGAGGGGGCTGGTGCGGGCTGGTGCGGGCTGGTGCGGTGGCACAGGGCGCCGCCCTGGGCAGGGACCAGCCCCGGCGTGCCCGCCCCCCACCCGGGGGCTCCGCCAAAGCCCCGCTTCAGGGGGCAGGTGTGGCTTCCGCGCCCGCCCCTCCCCCCAGGGCCTTCTGCCTCTCGGGGGGCGCGCCGGGGGGGGGCTCGGGGACCCCCGGGGGAGGCGCCCCCAGCAGCGCGGCGGCCGGGGGCCCCTGGGCGACACCTGGGGGGCCGAGCCGGGCCGGGGAGCCGCCCGGGGGCTCGGAGCGGGGCCCGGGGGTCGCGGCCCACGTGACTGTCGGCGGGCGCCGGGGGGGGGGGCCGGGGACCCCGCGGGGGTGGGGGGCGGCGCAGCCCGAGGCCAGGCCGCCACGTGGCCCCCCTCCCCCGACCTACCTGGGCCGAGCGGGCGCTTCCGGGGGAGCCGGGGCGGGGCGGGGGCGGGGCGGGGCCAGGAGGGGCGGGGCCGGGGGCGGGCCGAGACCCAGGCCGCGCCGCTCCCCCGCTTCCGGCTTCCTGCCGCGCCGCGCCGCCCCGCCCCGGCCCCGCCCCCGCCCCGCTTCCGGCTTCCTGCCGCGCCGCCCCGCCCCCGCCCCCGCCCCCGCCCCGGCCCCGCCCCGCCCCGCCCCGGCCCCGCCCCGCCCCGCACTCTCCCGTCCATGCCAGGGCCCAGCAGTTTTTCATCCTGACAGGCGGACGCGCGGACGGACGTACGGGCGCACGGGCGCAGATGGAGGGCAGAGCGGCTGCCGCGCCCGGCAGGAGGCGGACGGCGCAGGGAGCGGGCGGGGATCGCCAGGAGCGCGGGCCGCGGGCCTCGGGCCTCCGCCACCTGCTCCGTGCCCGCGCCGTCACGCACGCCGCACGGACCGGCGCCGCTCTAACGAGGACGTGCCCGGGTCGGGACCCCCAGCTTTGCAGCTGCTGGGCTTTCCGAAGGGAGTCCGAACAAACTGCGGGGATCGTCCCTTTGTTCCTCGGGCAAAAATAAACATTGAGCTTGACTTGCAAAGGAATGCTGAGGCTTGCCAGTCCGGGCCGACCCCTGGGCCTAGTCCGACAGAGTCCTGCTCCGACGCCAGGAAGACCCGAGTTCAACTCCTGCTCCAAACCCTTTGTCAAATGTCTGTTCACTCACCCGTAAGACAGACATAGTAACAGCATTGATGGCAAAAGGGTGTCGTGACGATCCAGTGAGATAACACAGAGAAAACTTTCCCAAACCTAACACGCTATGCAACTCTGCGGGACTCCAATGTTTTCTCCTCCTTGGCCTGGTGAACCTGCACCTACAGCGGTGACCCTTCTCCGTACACACGCACACACCCTTCTCACTACTGATAGAACCAAAACCCGTCTTCTTTGTATGTCCCTAGGTATAAAAAAGATAACTTTAACTTTACATGGGCAGAACTAATCATTCAAAAATACCTCTAGGGGCGGCTAGGTGGCACAGTGGATAGAGCACCGGCCCTGGAGTCAGGAGGACCTGAATTCAAATCCAACCTCACCCAATAATGACCTAGCTGTGTGGCCTTGGGCAAGCCGCTTAATCCCGTTGTCTCACAAAAAACTAAAAAATAAATAAAAATAAATAAAAATACCTCTAGCTCACACCCCAAGGATAATTTAATTTACAAAGAGTTGCACAGATAATCACATTGGATCTAGACAGTAAGCATGTAACACTGGCAGGGTTGGCATTCCCATGACATTCACAATTCAGATCATGAGCTCAGATTGGTTCAGTGACTTGACCCAAGTCCCCATTATCTGAGACTAGAAAATAAGTTCTGCTCTCTTCACAGTACTCCACAAATGGGCTCCACTTTCAGTCTTTCCATTCCCTTTCACTGCTTTCATCCCATTCATTCACTGTCAATGCTTTCTTCATAGACACAATGACATTTGGTGCACATATAAATTTCATGATCCATCCTACCTGAAGCATAACGTAATTTCCCTGGTGATCACTTTCAATCTTTTTTTCTCTTTTAATATCTGAGGTCACCAGTCCTGTTTTTTGTAGAAGAGATTTTGTTCTGACCCATTACTTTTTTTCTTAGGTTTTTTGCTAGGCAACGGGGTTAAGCGGCTTGCCCAAGGCCACACAGCTAAGTATGGACCAAGTGTCTGAGGTCGAATTTGAACTCAGGTCCTCCTGACTCCAGGGCCGGTACTCTATCCACTGTGCCACCTAGCCGCCCCTGACTCATTACTTTTAAGGGATAACCATTATGTCCTTATTTTTTTAAAAATATTTTAAAATGAAAAAATTATCTTTAAATGGTCCAACTCACTAAAATAAAATTGAAAATTTTCAAAAATAATTTTTAACAACATATGGCATTTCCCATTTTTGAAAATATGTGTCTCATATGGCATTTTGAGTTCATATCCTTTTTTAAAAAAAAAGTTTGCAAGGCAATGGGGTTCAGTGAGTTGTGGAAAGTCATACAGCTAGGTACTTATTAAATGTTTGAGACCAGATTTCAACTTAGTTCCTCCTCACTCCAGGGCTGGTGCTCTATCCACCGCCCCACCTTGCTACCCAATTCATACCCTTTTGTAAGGAAGTTGACAACAGGCTTCACAATAGGCAAGTGCTCTTGCAGCTCTTCTCATTTAGAGGTTCTCACATCCTTGGACAGATTGAGATAATAGTCCAAGGGATTTGAACTAAGAATTTCTCATTGGGAACTCAAGTAAATGTCTGGTTTGATTACCAAGATATTTATCTTCTGGTACAAATCTGTGCATGTTTCATCCTTAATGGCTTAGTCTCTGCAGAGTTGCCAAACTATCATGATCAAGAATATACAACTCTTAGGGGTAGCTAGGTGGCGCAGTGCATAGAGCACTGGCCCTGAAGTCAGGAGGACCTGAGTTCAAATGTGATCTCAGACACTTAATCATTACCTAGCTGTGTGACATTGGGCAAGTTACTTAACCCTATTTGTCTTAAATAAAATATTTTTTTAAAAAGAATACACTGCTTTCGAGGATCATGTGTAGCAAATAACTATACTGCTTACAATAAAAGAGAATAAGGGAGAACTCTGAGGCAATGACTCTTTATTAAATGGTCCATGGCTTTCTCTAATGAAATGGATCTCAGATCTTCCTCATGATCTGAGATGCCTTCTCCTTCCAGGGCCCTAATTTGATAGGAGTTGGTATCTCAGATACAAAATAATTTGATTGCTTGATAGATGATCCATTATATTTTAAGATGTAGTAATAATCAGCCTCATTCTCAGGCTGGGTCCCCCTTGATGGTGAGGGTAACTTTTTTCCCCAAGGAGGGCCCCTGAGAATTGGGTAGGAGTACCTGGTGAAAGATTGTTGGTATAGATGAGAGGTCTGGGAAGTTGACCAGATTTCTGCTGGAACCAGGAAGGATAGTGCCCAGAGGTAACCGTCCCTGTGCTGGAGTCACAGGTCACAGTGACTGTTCCTCCTGGAATCACTATCTTGAGTCACCACAGCCTGAGAATTCACCCTTGAAACCAATAGGACAGGCACATAAAACAAAATTAGAGACAGGAATAACTCTGCCAAGACCCCAGTTTCCTGACCAGATCAGCCCCTTCTTCTTACCCAAGAGCCCAGAGCATCTGACCCCAACCTTTGCAGAGAGTAAGTAGGACAAGGAGAAGAATCAAGGCCATAGTGTGGATGCTCTGCTTCCTGGAACCCCAGAGCTTGGGCTGGACTCCTACCAGTCCTTCCTACCAGTCCCCCAACTCAACCCCCTCCTGGGAGGCTGGAGCATTCTTTCACGTAAATAATTCTCCAAATTGTACTTTTTGATGCCCTCAGCTGGGGCCCCTGCTGGCTCTAGATTCAATATTGAGATAAGGAGGGCAGACTTGGCCTGGCCCTGAGGTTACCGACAGGACTCAAAGAGAACACACCTGCAGATGTCCAAGCATTGATGGACACCCATTGTCAACTCTGGTGGTGGCTGCAAGATTTCTCTGCCGTGAGCATGTTTTGCCAAAAAGTAGTCCCACAGATACCACTGCAAGCCCCAAGCTACTGGGTTTTTTAAAATTAAATTAAATTAAATTTTTCCCCAGTTACATTTAAAAATGATTTTTTTGGCAGGAACATCTATTTATTAGGTCAAAAAATTCATTTTAAGCAATACAATGAGAATATCACAATGCTAGATACAAGCATAAAATAAAATTTAACATTCATTTTTTAACCTTTGAGTTCTGGATTCTCTCCCTTCTTCCCATCCTACTGCTGGTCATTGAGAAAGTCAATTATTTGATAAAGGTTAAAATTGTGTAGCCATGTAAAATATTGCCATAATAGTCATGTTGTGAAAGTAAACATAGATCTTTCCTACACTGCCCCTCCCCCAAAAAAGAAACCTCAAAAAAAAGAAAGTGGGAGGGGGAAGTATGCTTCAATCTGTATTTCAGATACCATCAGCTTTTTCTTTGGGAATGCATTGCATTCTTTATCATAAGTCATCATCATCATCATCATCATCATCATCATCATCATCATCATCATCACCATCAGGGCCAAAGCATTACTAAGAAAAGGTAAGTCATCCACAGCTGATCATCCTACAATATGGCTATTACTTTGTATACAGTATATTTCCCATGGCATCTGCTCATATCTTTTCAGGTTTTACTGAGAGCATCCTGTTCATCATTTATTATTGCAGAATAGTATTCTATCATAATCACATACCACACTTTGTTCAACCATAGTCCATTGATGGGTATCCCCTCAATTTCATTTCTTGACACCAGAAAAGAACTGCCATAAATAATCTTATACATGTAGGTCCTTTTCCTTCCTGTTTTACCTCTCTTCTGGAATATAGACCTGGTTGTGCCATTGCTGGGTGAAAGGGTGGGCATGATTTTATAGCCCTTTGGGCATAGTTGCAAATTGTTCTACAGAATTGTTGAATCATTTCACAACTCCTCCAACAATGCATTAATGTCTCATTTTCCCTACATCCCTTCCAATATTTGTCATTTTCTCTTTCTGTCCTATTAGCCAACCCAACAGGTATAAGGAAAGCTGCACAATTGTTCTAATTTACATTTCTCCAAACATATCCTCATTCAACTTCCTCCAAATGTCTATCATGTCTAGGTATTCTAACATTCCGTTTGCCTCCTTAACATCCTTCTTGTTTATTTTGTGGTTAGATTTATCTAAATCCAAGAGTAGGAGGTTGAGGTCTCCTACTAGTAATGTTTTGCTGTCTATGTCTTCCTGTAACTCATTCAGCTTCTCCTCCAACAATTTGGATGCTATTCCACTTGGTGCATACATATTTAGTATTGAAATTGCTTCATTGTCTATGGTACCTTTTAGGAGGATATAGTTTCCTTCCTTATGTCTTTTAATAAGATATATTTTTGCAGCTGCTTTGTCTGAGAAGCAAAATATATTTTGCTCTAAACTTTTACCTTTATTCTATATGTATCTCTCTGCTTCAAATGAGTTTCTGGTAAGCAGTATATTGTAGGCTTCTGGTTTTTAATCCAGTCTGCTATTTGCTTACGTTTTATGGGAGAGTTCATCCCATTCACACTCAAAGTTCTAATTACTAACTCTTTATTGCCCTTCATGCTATCTTCCCTCTGTCTGTAGTTTTCCCCTTTTCACTTTATTCATATTTCCCAGTATTTTGTTTCTGAATATCACCACCTTCAGTGTGTTTGCCCCCTTGTATCCAACACCTTTCTTTCCCCTTTTCCTTTGCCCCTTCTTTCTTCTATTAGTTCCTCTTTTCCTCCCCCCCTTGCACTTTCCCCTTTTAATACTTGAAAGATAAGATAAGTTTCTAAATTTAACTGAATGTGTGTATGTTAACTTTAGATCCAATCTGATGAGAGTAAGATTCAGGCGGTTCTCATCTCCTCCTTTCTTCCCCTTTATTGCAATAGGTCCTTTGTACCTCTTTATGTAATGTGAATCACCCCATTCATTCTCCTCCATTCTCCCATCTCTTTACTGTCCCCTCTTTTTAAGCAGACATTGTTTTTAAATCATTCTACCAGAGTCACAGATAAGTCATGAATGTCCATCACTTCTGGCTAAGTATATTATCTCTAATAGAGTTATAATTCTCAAGAATTAAGAGAATCTTTCTCTCAGGTGGGAATATGGCCAGTTTCATCTTATTGGATGGTGGTTTTTTTCTTTACCCTTTTTTTACCTTTTCATATATCTCTTGAGTCTCCTGTTTGATGTCTCAATTTTCTATTTAGCTTTGGTCTTTTCATCAGGAAAAATTGGAAGTCTCTTATTTCATTAAATGTCCATCTTTTACCCTGGAAGAGAAGGCTCAGTTTTTGCCAGATAGTGGATTCTTGGCTGCATTCCAAGCTCCCTTGCTCTTTGGAAGATCTCATTCCAGGCTCTTTGATCCCATAGTGTTGATGCAGCTAGGTCCTGTGTAATCCTTACTTTGGTTTCTTGGTATCTAAATTGTTTCTTTCTGGCTACTTGCAGGACTTTCTATTTTATCTGATAGTTCTGGAATTTGGCCACAATATTCCTTGATGTTTTAATTTTGGGATCCCTTTCCATAGGGAACTGATGTATTCTTTCTTTCTTTCTTTCTTTCTTTCTTTCTTTCTTTCTTTCTTTCTTTCTTTCTTTTTTGTAGTTTTTTTTTTGCAAGGCAATGGGGTTAAGTGACTTGCCAAAGGCCACACAGCTAGGTAATTATTAAGTGTCTGAGGCTGGATTTGAACCCCAGGGCCAGTGCTCTATCCACTGTACCACCTAGCTGCCACTCGATGTATTCTTTCAATAACTATTTTTCCCTCTGGTTCCATGATATCAGGGCAGTTTTCCATCACTCAATCCTGTAATATTAAGTTCAGACTTTTTTCTCTTCAATGTTTTCAGGAAACCCAAGGATTCTTAAGTTGTCACTCCTGCATCTATTTGAGAGGTCAATGCTTTAGCTGATGAGGTATTTTAAGTTTCCTTCTATTTTTTTTCAATTTTTTGGTTTCATTTAATAGATTCTTGCTGTCTCATGAAGTCATTAGTTTCCACAGATTCCATTTTTCTTTTCAGTTTTTGCAAGGTAATGGGGTTAAGTGGCTTGCCCAAGGCCACACAGCTAGGCAATTATTAAGTGTCTGAGGCCAGATTTGAACTCAGGTACTCCTGACTCCAGGGCTGGTGCTCTATCCACTGTACCACCTAGCCACTCCTATTCCATTTTTTTAAGAGAAGAATTTTCTTCATTTACCTTTTGCAACTCATTTTCCAATTGGTCAATTCTATTTTTGAAGGAGTTTTTCATTTGCCCAAATGTAGTTTTGAGAGGATTTTCTTTTTGCATTTGCCCAATTAAAGATTTGAGAGAATTATTTTCTTTTTTGTATTTGGCCAATTGTATTTGCCAAAGATTTGTTTTCTTGTTGTGAGATGTTAATTTTCTCTTGAGTTTTTTTTCCCAATTTCTCCAAATGATTTTTACCCTCCTTCCTGATTTCTTCTAGGAAGTCTTTCTGGGCTGGAGACCAATTCATAATCTCCTTAGAAGTTCTAGAACTCTCTGGGTTCAGATCTGTGCTTCAAAGTAGCTTTCAACAGGCCCCCTTTTCCTTCTTCATTTTCCTAGGATCTTGTGTTGGGGCAGGGGCTGGTTCACAGAGGTTTGGTTTTGAAAACCCTAGAGGCTTTGCTCACTGAGTTTAGTAACTGCAAGTGAGCTGGCCAATAAGGGTTGCTAGAGGTTTTCTCTGGAGTGTCTGTGGCCTTGATTTGAGGCCCTCTCCCTAGGCCTGGAAGAGGTGGGGGGGGGAACAGCAGGGTCTGAATTTTCCTTGAACAATATGGGCTGTGCCCTGGGGAGAGAATGTTAATCTCCCTATTCAGCTGAGGGAGCTCTGCTGCCCATGTCTGAGCCTGGGGGGCAGGGGGAGTTGGGGGGCTGTTATTGTGTCCTGGGAAGAGGGCTCTGATGAAAGTATGGAGCTCACTGCCCAGGCTGAGTGGATCAATGTCCAGCAGCACTCTGCAGCTCTCTGTGCTGGAACTCGCCCTCTAGCTCTGCTGGCTTTCCCCGACCACTGCTACCTCGGCCAGAGACTCATACCCTGGCTTCCACAGTCAAAACCTCCACAGCTAAGGTTGGTCCTTTGGCTTCACCCTGCCCCCACTGGCTCTCTACTCTCTGACCCTGGTTCCCCCACAATCCCAGAAGACAGATTTTGAGGTAGATTTTCCTCTCCTACCTTCTCTTTCTGGGTTTTGTCAATTGGATTTCTGTTAAAAGATTTCTTTCATATTATTTCTGAGGGGAAGCCAGGAGACTTTAGCACAGTGCCTGTCTTCTCTCTGCCATCTGGCCTGGAAGAATTCATATTTTTCTTGGAGATTTTGGATTTAGAATCTTTAATTTTGTTTTCTTCTTCTGAGTATTTTGATTTTCCTTATCCCCATAAAAGTCAGATTTTTTTCCTACTTTTTTTGGTTCATTTCCCCAGCCTATAACATGATTTTAACTCTTTGTTAATGTGGAGTTTTGCTTCCAAAGGGTAGGGTTCAGTGTCCCAAGTTTGGGGGGTTTTTTTGAAGCTATTTTCAGAGATACTTCTAGGAACTTGCAAGTTTTCAATTCTTCCTAAGGAGGGTTTGTATCACTCTTCTGACCTGTGCTCTGGTCTGTAGGTGACCACAAGCATTCCTTTCTGTCCTGGAACCATGTGAAGATTCCCAGCTCTGCTGCAGCTGTAAGCTTTCTTGTACTTCTGCCTTTTTTTTCCCTGGGATTGGGTCCCCAGACTGTGACCCAGATCTGGGTATGGATCAAGTTACAGAGTCCTGCCTCGGTGATAGCAAATTTCCTTATGATCCCCTTACTATCTGTGGTCTGAGAGTTCTGGCAGCAGTGACTGCTACTGATTCAGAGATCCCTTCTGATCTGCTGGGGTCTGGGCTGGGCTACTGAAACCTGTGCTGAACTGCTCTACTCTCACCTCAGTGTGGCAGACTTTTCCTGTTGACTTTCCAAATTGTCCTCAAAAATCTCTGGGCTGAGGTCTGGAAACCACCACCACTGCCACTGACCTAGTCATCCTGTGGTTTGTTCCGATTTCTGGGGCTGGTTTGCTCAGGTGAGGCCTGCATTGTTCTGTGTTTATTTCTCATCTCAGTGCAGGAGACCTTTTACTGTCAAATCTTCTGAGTTGTCCTGGGCTGGAAAATTGTTTCACTCAATCTTTTTATGAGTTCTGCTACTCTAGAACATGTTTTAAGTCATTATATAAAGGTATTTGGAGTGGTTTGCAGGAGATCATCAGAGAATTTCTGCCTTTATTTCTGTTATCACTTGTTAATGAGAAAACACTAAGGATAGGTAACTTGTGCCAGGTCCCTGGATATGCCACACATCTGGTTCCATAGAACCATCTCTTGGGTTGTGGTCTTGGGATCCCATTCTCCTCCCCTAGAGACAGTCCTCAAGAATAGACCAACCTGCTCACTGACCACAGTCACCAACTCTATTCTTCCACTATTAGATACAAAGCATCCCCCATATTAATAGCATCACTAGAAATAGCCATCATATACCACTTTAAGGTTGGCAAAGCATTCCTCATCTATGATCTTATGTCATTCTCACAATGACCCGGAAGCTAGGAGTCATTAGAAATAGAAGATTCTTGGTGCTGGTCAAATCAAGGATGAGGGAATTCTTCTCTCCAGGCCCAAACCTCACCAGTTGCTGACATAACTGTGGAAGCCACCCTTCCATCAAGCTTATATATAATTACATATTTCTGAGAAATATCAATACTGGTATTGTCGTCTGCATTTTAGGTAGTAATTATTATTCTCTTTGTACAGGCAATCCTTTTCAATTGAAAATTTATTTTATTTGTCCAATTATATGCAAAACTAGTTTTCCAACATGCATCCATCTGCAAATTTCTGAGTTCCAAATTTTTATAACACCCTCCCTTTCCTCCCCTCTCCCCAAGGTGGCAAATAGATAAAAATCGTACATGTGCAATTGTGTTTAATATATTTCCATATTAATTATGTTGAGAAAGAGGAATTAAAACTATGTAGAAAGAAAAAAAATATGATGAAGAAAGAAAAAACCCAGAAGAAGTTTTTAAAAAGTTTACATGGTATACTTTGCTCTGCATCAAGACCCCACAGGGGTCTGAGTTCAAATCCGGCCTCAGACACTTAATAATTACCTAGCTGTGTGAACTTAGGCAAGCCACTTAACCCCATTTGCCTTGCCAAAAAAAAAACCCAAAACCCTAAAAAAAATAAAATTAAAAACCACCCCTGATTTCTTACAGAACAATAGAACTCTATTACATTCATATACCATAACTTGTCCAACCAGTCCCCAATAGATGGGCATCCCCTCAATTTCCAATTTTTCCACCACAAAAAGAGCTGTGATAAATATTTTTGAACATGGGGGCCTTTTCCCATTTTGTATGATTTCTGTGAGGTATAGACCTAGTATGGATATTCCTGGATCAAATGGCATAATCAGTTTTATTGCTTTTGGGGCATGGTCTGACAATCTTCTAAAACCCTTTTCTATCTATTCCAACCCTCCTCCATTCATGGTGACCTCTCTCCTGGTGTGAGGAAGGGGCTAGAAAAGGTGCCCTAAAAATGTCTACTCAACCAACCCTGGCCTCATTACCACAGCATGATGGAATCCCACAAAAAAGTGTACAAAACCTTCTTCAAATGCCTCTCACCATTAGTGCATGAAATATGCACACACTCATAGACAACACAAGATCCAATAGACCTGAAGTAGATTCTTACAGCTATTACTGTAAGAGAACCCAGCAAGTATCATTCAAATAGCAGCCCTGAGTGAAGCAAGGCTGAAAAATGAAGGCCAGATTACTGAAATCAGAGCTGGATACATGTTTTTCTGGATCAGGTGCAGTGAAGGGGAGCATCATAAAGCTGGGGTAGATTTTGTAATCAAAACTAGTCTAAGGGCAACTAGGTGGCACAGTGAAAAGAGCACCAGCCTTGGAGTCAGGAGGACCTGAGTTCAAATCCAACTTAGCTGTGTGACCTTGGGCAAGTCCTTGCAAAAAAAACAAAAAAATTAAAAAAAAACCAGTCTAGTCAACAAGATTGTATATCTGCCAAAAGAAGTGAACCACAGGCTCATGACAATGAGATTGCCAGTTCCAGGAAAATGCCAAGCCATCATCAATCATGTCTATGTTCCCACCATGGCAAATCCTGAAGAGGTCAAAGACAAATTTTATGAAGACCTTATTATTAATGTACCAAAAAATGACAAGTTTACAATTCTGGGTGACTTTAATGCTAGAATAGACTCAGATTACCTAATATGGCGGGTAGTCCTTGGGAGGAATGGAGTTGGAAACAGCAATGGTCACCTAAAACTGAAGACTTGTGCATCTCATGACCTTTTCATCATAGAGGCTGTTTTCCACTTACCTAAATGAAATGAAACTTCTTGAATGAATCATCACAGAAAACACTGGCATCTAATAAACCATGTGATTGTAAGGAGAGACAGACAAGATAAGAGAGTGATGAAGACAATGTATGGTAGAGTGCTGGACTGATCACAGACTCATCCTATCCAAGCTAAATTTTCATATTCAACCAAAGTGGTGGCCCCAAGGCAAAATGAATACTAGAAGAATTAAAGTCTCTGAATTAAAGTTGCTAACTTGGAGGAAAAGTTGAGTCAAAACACAATTGGCAGGGGTAGCTAGGTGGCACAGTGGATAGAGCACCGGCCCTGGAGTCAGGAGTACCTGAGTCCAAATCCGACCTCAGACACTTAATAATTAGGCCTTGGGCAAGCCACTTAACCCCATTGCCTTGCAAAAACTAAAAAAAACAAACAAACAAAAAACCACAATTGGCAACAGTGGAGCAGAATAGAAGTGCTCAGCTTACAGAGATCTGCTCTTCATTTCAGAGTGGAGCACTGCATTTCCTCATCTGGGTCAGGAACTCCAAAACATCAAGGCTGGTTTGATGAAAGTGATGGGGAAATACAGAAGCTGCTAAATAAAAAACAACTCCACAGGGTTTATCTGTAGGACAGTTCATGAATTTCTAAGAAGGCAGTATTTAATTCCATCAAAAATAAACTATAAGTGAAGCTTAGAGAGATTCAGAATTTTTGGCTCAGGAGGAAGACAGATGAAATTCAGTTTTTTTGTTGATATTAACAATCCAAAATCCTTTCATGACTCCCTGAAAGCTATTTATAGGGCAAAGTTATCAATGATGATTCTCAACTACTCACTGCTGATTGAGCCACATTGATTAGTGATAGAGACATGATCCTAGAGATATACATAGAGTTTTTAACAGACCATCTTCAAGCAGTGCAGAAGCTATTGACCATTTATTTAACCTCAAGTTGAAGTCAATTTATTCCTAACTGAAGGTTCAACTGAAGAAGAGGTTTTTGAATGCCATTAGGCTCCTTTCATGTGGCAAAACATCTGGTGCTGATTCTATTTCACTGAGATTTACAAGGTTAGGGAGGGAGGTTCAAATGTCCATACAAAAACTGACTGAAGTTTTTCAGTTAATATGGTGTAAGGATTGTTATCCCCCAAGAATTCAAGGATGCCATCGATTTTTATTTGATAATGGAGGACAGGAACTAGCCAACCAGAGGTTTTTCAAAGTGGCTGACCAAATCACATTCTTTGGATTATGAAGAAATCAAGGGAGTTCCAAAGAAAAACTCTACTTTTGCTTCATTGACTGTGTGCATCACAACAACTAGGTGAGATAGGAGTGCCAAATCATCTTACTTGTCTCTTGAGCAACTTGTATGAGGGCCATGAGGAAACAGAACCGAACATAAAACAATTTATTGTTTTGAGATTAGAAAAGGAATAAGAGAAGATTGTATATTTTCACCTTATTTATTTAAATTTTCTGCAAAGTGCATCACGTGAAATGCAAGGCTGGAGGAATCAAAAGTTGGAATTGAGAGGAGAGTGTAAAAGCTGACTTGAAACAACTGGACCCATTTAATTCCAGAAAACAGAGGGAGAAGAAATGGAAGTAGTGTCATATTTTTCTATCCTTGGGTTCAAAGATCACTGCAGATGGTGACTGTAGCTATAAAATTAAAACACCTGCTTCTTGGAAGTAAAGTGTTAAAAGAGAATTGATGTTCATATTGATCAATATGACATATGTAGTGAATTTACTAATTTACTAATAATTTAGTTTCTAGAGATCCTTTTCAGACTGTCCTGGGAATCAGAGAAACAAAGCAGTGTAGAATTTGTTAATCCTGACATGACTTCATCCTTTCTGTGAATAGTACTTGCCTCTGTTAAGTGAAGTGAATCAGAAAACTGTATGACCTGTTTTGTACCCAAGCACAATAATGGGGTACTCTCAAGACTATATAATCAACCTGGGCATTCCCACAGGATTTGAGGATCCCTATATTGTCCTTCTTTTGTGACCAAGTCTCCCAAAACCTGCTTTACTTGTATTTTCCTACACTAGTGGGCTTATCCTAAGAATATCACTCAAAAACTGATTGTTTTGTGATTCACCTTCCCCCTATATTCCCACTTATGATCATGTATATAATCTCTGCTTCTACTGCAGAAAGGTAGAGATATCCCAATTTGTAAATCTATTTCTTGCAATGAAAATAATTATTGAATTACTCCATGATTACTGGCTCTCTGTGTCTGGCCTTTTCTCTTTTACACAGATTAGAGACTTGCTCAGTAAAATTTTGTTAACAGAAGCTATGGCAAATCTGGACAGTATATGAAAAATTAGAGCTATCCTCTTGCCAACAAAGGTTCTCATAGTTAATGCTATAGGTTTTTCCAGTAACCATGTAGACTTTCATTATAAGGAAAGATGAGTGCCACAGAATAAAAGGTTTTGAATTGTGGTGCAGAAGACTTTTGAGGGTTCCTTGGCAGCCAAAAGATGAAATCAATCAATACCTCAAGAAATTAATTTCAACAATTCACTGGGGGCGGCTAGGTGGCCCAGTGGATAGAGCACTGGCCCTGGAGTCAGGAGTACCTGGGTTCAAATCCAGTCTCAGACATTTAATAATTGCCTAGCTGTGTGGCCTTGGGCGAGCCACTTAACCCCATTTGCCTGGCAAAAAAACCCCCCTAAAAAACAAAACAAAAAAAATTCACTGGAAGATTGAACACTTAAGCTGAAAAAACTATAACCACATAATTAGGAGAGAGGGGTCATTGGAAACTAACCTTATGTTAGGAAAGGTAAAAGGTAAAAGGTAAAAGGAGAGGGTGGCTAGGTGGTGCAGTGGATGGTACACTGGCCCTGGAGTCAGGAGTACCTGAGTTCAAATGTGGCCTCAGACACTCAAGAATAGCCTAGCTGTGTGGCCTTGGGTAAGCCACTTAACCCCATTTGCCTTGCAAAAACCAAAAACAAACAAACAAACAAAAAAAGCTTACAGCCTTCTTGAAGATGAGACCAAGGGCTGCTAGGTGCCACCTCACCACACCACATAAGAGTAAGAACGTGGAATCAAGAAGACTCAATTTCATGGGTTGAAGTCCAGGTTAAGATACTTACTAGGTTTGTGATCCTGGCAAATCACTGAACCCTGTTTATCTTAGTTTCATCATCAGTAAAATGAGCTGAAGAAGGAAATGGCAAATCTCTCCAGTATCCTTGCCAAGAAACCCCAAACCCCATCCCCAGTGGGGCCATGAAAAGTCAAGACAAAAATGAGATGACTGAGCAACAAACAAGGCAAGATTGTCATGATAACTTTAAGCAATCAGGTCTAATTTGATGACAATGGTTTCCATAAGTCACAGCCTTGTTTTATGAAAGATTGCATTAGTCATTTCAAGACCACTGAATCTAATTGTCCAAAGTAAAATCCAGTCAATGGAGGTAGAAAACTCTGAGCATTAGTAGTTTATTAATTAAGCATAAATGTACTAATAAAGAGGGCCAATGGTTTTCCCATTGAACTAAGAACTTGAAGAGAGCCCACCCTCATTTTAAGGATATAATAAAGAACCAAAGTTGATAGATGGAGAAAATAATGTAATTGATTAAAAAACTGATTGCATCATGGGGGCAGGGATACTATGCTTATCTGAAAGTCTGTTAAAAACTCCTCTTTCCATCTTGAAAATGATATACTCCTTTGATTAAATTTTATTCCTATGTTGTGCTATAACATAGCACAATAAAAATGGTGATTGCAAATGAAACTGCAAATCTACTATGTACCACTTGCTACTTCCTTCAAATATATCACAGAAATATTATAAAAATTTCTTTTTTCCTTCCCTCCCTTTGCACTAGAGATGGTTATAATTAGACAAAAATTATTCTGTATACAGTTTAACTTATCAGCTCTGTCTCTGGATGCAGATAAATGTCTTTCTTCACATGTCCTATATAATTAATATGGGTATTCACCAAGAGTTATGGATGGAAAATGAAAATTTAGACAACACATCAGGAAAAAGTATACTAGTAATGAAGTGACCAAAAAAAGAAATGTTGCCTCTCAGGGTAGTTCATGTCCATCAAGGTATTCCAACAAGATTGTTTTAGTGTTTGGGGATTTCTTTTTGAGGATGTTAAAAAGAAACCCAAACTCTATCACCACATCATATCAATTACTTATATGAGATTATTTTTTACCATTACTTTCCTGATTGATGTCAACTTGTATGCTTAAAAAGTAGGCTTAGTCACTGGCATCTCATTAAAGGGACTTGTCACTCCAATGTTTAGGAAAACACCAAAACAAAAATCTAAGAAATGCTTTTCAAAGGTAGATTCAAAATGGCTGAATGGTTTTTAGCATTTTTGCCTCGCTCACTCACTGTCTCTAAACATTATGCTAAAGAATTCCAGGATAACTTAGAAAATATGCTAGAGCAAATTCTAATCAGGAAATAAAAGCATTAAAATTAATTATTTTTTGTACTTATCGTGGGTTAGGATGATAAACAGAAAGGTCTGTGAATACTAAGATGGAGGCTGCCCAAGAGTAAAGACCATTATTAAAGTTACCATTAGTTGTGGGAGTGTTGGGGAATCATGAGAGACTGTGCCCTGGGATATTAAGGATTTTGCCACTGAGCAGGCAGTACCAGAATAGAAAGAGATTCCAAGTAACTCCTGAATCAGCACAGGGGACAGCTAATGATTCTGTCTTTTATTATCTGGTCAGTTCTTGGGTGGAAAGGAATAGCTGGGAGCAAGAGAGTGTGGCAGCTGTTTACTGAACAATGAAAAAGGTACAGAAACAGACTCTTTGGCAATGAGCCCATGAACAAGATGTTGACTAAGTTCTCACCTTCAAGCTTTTTACATAAAAGGGGAGTCATAGGAGCCAGCAGTTCAATCCCTCTGAACATAGAGAATCTTCAAGTAGGCTAATGGTGAGAGAGTTCAATAGCAATCTACTGAAACTCAAGTGTAAATTATCCAAATGTGGATCAGAGACATTTTGAACTTGGACTAGAAGGGCAGGGAATAGACCTCCCCTTGGATCACATATCACTTGGATGGAGAAAATAATGTAATTATTTAAAAAAACTGCATCATGAGGTAGGGACAGTATACTTAGCTGAAAGTCTCTTAAAAATTCCTCTTTCCATCTTGAAAATGGAAATGCCTGCCAACATGCATGGTCCTAGACTAAGCTATGAAAATAGCAGAAGGATATTAATAGTCTGACATCTCGCTACCACCTCCTCTTAATACAAGGACAAATCCAGTCTTTAGTTTACAATATCATAAATTTCTGCAGATTGGGGAAAAGCTTTCCATTCCACTTATATATTTCTTGTCTGCCTACCCAACTTGAGATGTGTAAGTTTAGAGTAACCACCCCAGTGTTCACATGGACTATTTGTGCCTGACCTTTGGCAGTGCATTCTGAGCTTGTATTGGTCTGATCAGCTACAGTCAGACACACTGTAATTTGTCTGAGAGATGTCATTTTGGTCGTCTTTGATAATGAAGGACAAGAATCAACCAACCCAACTTGGCCAAAGTTAGAAAAACAGAGACTATCTCTTGTTAATTCTTTCAAGTTTCATAAAAAAGCTTTTTATTCTCTTTACGCCTTTTTTCCTTTGGTTGATAAGACCAAAGGAAAAGGTCAGTTTGGTTTTACCAAGATACAATACTGCCTCCTCCAAAGGGGTTGTTGAATGCCCCATTTGACTATCTAAAACCCCTGAATACATGTGACAGATGCCTCTTATGTAGAATAAAGTTCCCTTAGATTCCCCTTCCTGATGGGCAGAGCAGGAGCAACAAAAGACTTTTTAGAAAGAAAGTGCAAGACTTCTTAACCAGATTAGTAGTGGATACTTTTTTTTTTCCTAAAAAATGTTCTACTCTGCCTTTTGTTCATCGGAATCCACTCCTCGACATCATGATCTTTGCATCATAGCAATCTTGAGGCAGAAACTATCTCAGATTACTGAGAAGTTTCTTGATTGTCACAAGCAGTGACCTGGATGTATTCTAAATACACACATACAAATTTCCTCTAAATTGCCTGAATTTTTATACCCTTGGGCAAACAACTCTGATTTCTTCTCTTCACCAAACATTTTCCCCCGGTTGATATAATATTAATAGAAATTCTTTTTCTAATACTAAAGACATTCTGCCTTTTAGAACAGTTCATTATGTTCTTTTCGGCAATCCTTGTTTATGAAACTTTGCATTCCATTTAAAGGTCTTTCGTCATTCATGTTAGTGTTAAGGCTTCTTTTTAATATGAATTCTCTGATGGGAAATAAGATCTGACTTTTGCCTGAAGGCTTTACTACACTGATTACATTCATAAGGCTTTTCTCCAGTATGGATCCTCTGATGTGTAGTTAGACTGGCCCTATGAGTAAAAGTCTTTCCACACTGATGACATTCATAAGGTTTCTCTCCAGTGTGGATCCTCTGATGTTCAGTAAGACTGTATCTCCAAGTAAAAGGCTTTCCACATTGATTACATTCATAAGGTTTCTCTCCAGTGTGTATTCTCTGATGCTTAGTAAGACTTTCTTTCCATGTAAAAGCCTTTCCACAGTGATTACATTTATAAGGTTTCTCTCCAGTATGAATTCTCTGATGTATAAGAAGACAGAACTTCCATGGAAATGCCTTTCCACATTCATTACATTCATAAATTGTGTCTCCTGTGTGGATTCTCTGATGTGCAGTAAGACGGGCCCTCTGAGTAAAAGTTTTTCCACACTGATCACATTCATAAGATGTGTCTCCAGTGTGGATTCTCTGATGTTCAGTAAGACGGGCCCTTCGTGTAAAAGCCTTTCCACATTGATTACATTCATAAGGTTTCTCTCCAGTGTGGATTCTCTGATGTATAGTAAGACTGTCCTT
Organism: Macrotis lagotis; assembly: GCF_037893015.1. Classification (NCBI taxonomy): domain Eukaryota; kingdom Metazoa; phylum Chordata; class Mammalia; order Peramelemorphia; family Peramelidae; genus Macrotis; species Macrotis lagotis. The sequence continues at coordinate 701,702,437 of NC_133666.1, forward strand.
CCATGTAAAAGCCTTTCCACAGTGATTACATTTATAAGGTTTCTCTCCAGTGTGAATTCTCTGATGTGTAATAAGACAGGACTTTTGTGGAAACAGTTTTCCACATTGATTACATTCATAAGGTGTCTCTCCAGTGTGGATCCTGTGATGTGCAGTAAGACTGGCCCTCCGAGTAAAAGCCTTTCCACACTGATTACATTCATAAGGTTTCTCTCCAGTGTGGATTTTCTGATGAGTAGTAAGATGGCCCCTCTGAGTAAAAGCCTTTCCACATTGATTACATTCATAAGGTTTCTCTCCAGTGTGGATTTTCTGATGTGCAGTAAGGTGGTACCTCCGAGTAAATATCTTTTTACAGTGATTACATTCAAAAGATTTTGCTCTAGTGTGAATTCTCTGATGTAAAGTAATATTATTCTTCCATCTGAAAGTCTTTCCACATTGATAATATTTTAAAGGCTTCTTTCCAGTATAGATTCTCTGATGTTTAATAAATGAGATCTTTTGTGGAAAAGCCTTATCACACTCATTATATTCATATGGTTTCACTCCAGGGTGGATTCTCTGATGTAAAATAAGACTCTTCTTCCATCTGAAAGTCTTTCCACATTGATAACATTTATATGGTTTCTTTCCAGAGTGGATTCTCTGATGTTTAATAAGAGAGGTCTTTTGTGGAGAAATCCTTCCACACTGATTATATTCATATGAATTTTCTCTAGTGTGGATTCTTTGATGTGTAGTAAGATTGGACTTCTGTGTAAAAGACTTTGTACATTGCTTACATTCATAACGTTTCTCTCTATTTTGGATTCTCTCACGTGGAGCACAGAATTCTATCCATGTGAAATCACAGGGAAGATCCTTTTTGACTCTTTTCTTGTGAGTTTCTTTCACAGAAAGACTTAGTTTTTCAATAGTCTCCTTCATTTCAAGTCTGATTTCCTCTTCTGAAAAAACAAACAATAAAACAAATAAACACAGACACTATGCTCACATATAATTTTATATTCCCTTCCTTTCATTAGTAGAAGCAAAAATCATTTTTTTTATTTCACCAAATAAGGAAAATAATATCACGCTTACACAGGCAGAACTAATCATTTTTAAATGCCACTAGCTCACATCCTAAGAGTGATTTAATTTAGAAAGTACATTAAGTTCTGACAATGAACCTGTGACACAGGCAGGGACAGCATCCTCATGACATTCAAAACTCAGATCGTGAACTCAGGATGCTTGAGTGACTTCACCCAAATTCCAAAAAGTGATTCTGGGTCTCAAACTTTGTCAATGGACATGCTCTATTCACAGTACTCAACAAAATAGCTCCATTTTCACTCTTTCCATTTCCCTTTTATTGTCTTCATTTTTAATCCTTTCTGCATTGACACAACACCATTTGGTGCACATATACCATATAAGCAATTTATTTCATGATCCATTCTATCTGTAAGTGTAATGTAATTTCCCTGGTGATAACTTTCAATCTTATTTTTTCTGTTGCAGCATCTGAGGTCACATGCAGAATACCAACCCTGTAGTACTTTTTTTTTAAGGTTTTTGCAAGGCAAATGGGGTTAAGTGGCTTGCCCAAGACCACACAGCTAGGTAATTATCAAGTGTCTGAGACCGGATTTGAACCCAGGTACTCCTGACTCCAAGGCCGGTGCTTTATCCACTACGCCACCTAGTCGCCCCCATTACTTCCTTTTAAAAAAAAAGTTTAAATAGTCCAGCTCCCTAAAATCAAATTAAAATCCCTCTAAAAAAAACAGATTAAAAAACCCATGGCATTTCCCATGTCTGAAACTATGTCTCACATGGGAATTAGACTGAATCATCCTTTTGTAAGGAAGCTGTCAGCCTGCTTCACTATTAGTCCTCTTGCAGTCCTTCCTATTTAGAGTTTCACAAGGGGGCAGCTAGGTGGCACAGTGGATAAAGCACCGGCCTTGGAGTCAGGAGTACCTGGGTTCAAATCCGGTCTCAGACACTTGATAATTACCTAGCTGTGTGGTCTTGGGCAAGCCACTCAACCCCATTGCCTTGCAAAAAAAAGAAAAAGAAGAATTTCACACAGCTAATGAAGAATTGAGGCTATGGTCAAAGGGATTTGAGCAAAAAATTTGTCAATGGTAACTTAAGCAGTAGATAATTGTCCAATTTGGTGATAACAATATTAATCCTCTGAGACAACAAGAATTGCATGTTTCAATCTTAATAGCTGTATTTCTGTAAACTATAATGATCAAGAATACTTTGCTTTTGAGAAATAAATTGTCCTGCCTACAATAAAAGAGACCTAGAGTCAGAACTCTGAGTCAATGGTACTTTATTAAATGGTCCATGGTTTCCTTTAATAAAATGGATCTCAAAGCTTCCTCATGACCCAAGATGCCTGTCCTTCCAGGGTCATACTTTTATAGGAATTAATATCTCAAATACAGAATAATTTCATTGATTGATGTATGATGCTTAAGATAAACCATGTAAAACAATATGTAAGCAGGTGGTCACAAAATGGATGAGCACTTCTTAGGTTAGGCAGGAGGAGAAGGCACAAGCCTTACATATTGACTAGGTGGTCATAACATTGTCATCAGATAGTCTCCTGCTTATATTAGATGAGAGAGAATGGTCCAGAAATACCAAATAAATTGGAACTTTTCATGTTATAATGTCAACTCCGTCACACTGGGTTTTGTCATCAAAACAAGGAAAACCAAGGGTGGAGCCCTAGTTAGCTTTCTATTATTGTTCAAGTGATCTTAACATCTGCACCTCACAGTTCTGGGACCAATTATATTGATTGACACTGATTAGAATATAAGTAGGGGGTCCTCATTCATTAAATCAACTCTCTTACATTCAGTGATTACATTAAATTCTGACTGTTTCTGGTCAAGTGCAACATATTCTTTTACTTTCTCAACTTAATATCAAATTATTCCCAAGTTTTCATGTGCAAATGATCACAGGCAAGCAAAGACCCTCAGTGACTGTCTATCCCTGCCCCAGAGGAGTTGTCTGGCTTATTCCTGGCTTATTTTGTAATCACATCTCATCAAACCTTAATTAGAAGATTAAGCCTTTCCTTGGACTCATTTTTATAGCAGTGATAGCAGGCTATTTGAAAACCATGATTTCTACACATGCACAATAGAGATCATCATGAAATCATCACGGCCTATGCCAACGTTTCTACAAAAACACATCAAAGTGTTACTCAGTAAAATGAAAGGTTGTTTTCTAATTTTAATTTATCCTTTATTTAAATTACTCTTCTATCTCTTGGCTTTTTAATGGAATTGGTTGACAACAAGAGTTAAAAATTCAGTACAGTTTCAGTGAAAGAGTAGCCAGTTTATCAGTGGAAGAAAAGACAAAATTATATCTGAAGAAATTTTGTCTTTTCAAAGGTTGTCTGGTACATAAATATTACTTAATTAAAACACAGAGCAATATTTACAATTGACCTGCAAGTTTGTCAGATACACTACTTGTCATGAGCCAAGGAAGAAATCTTTATTACTTAATAAATAGTTAAATAGTTATTATAATTCATTTTGGCTAGTTTGAGAGGTTAACAAAATCCATTCCCTCAGAGGGAACTTGTCCAATTCTCCATCCATTTTCCATCTCAAACATGTGTCAGCATTTTCACTGATTTCTATTTAAAAAATAAGACTACTAGGACGGCTAGGTGGCGCAGTGGATAAAGCACTGGCCCTGGAGTCAGGTACCTGAATTCAAATCCGGCCTCAGACACTTAATAATTACCTGGCCGTGTGGCCTTGGGCAAGCCACTTAACCCCATTGCCTTGCAAAAACTTAAAAAAAAAAATAAGACTAGGGGGGCGGCTAGGTGTCACAGTGGATAGAGCATCGGGCCTGGAGTCAGGAGCACCTGAGTTCCAATCCGACCTCAGACACTTAATAATTACCTAGCTGTGTGGCCTTGGGCAAGCCACTTAACCCCATTGGCTTGCAAAAAAAAAATAAAGACTACACTTGATGTTGTAGTGGACCTTGAATGCTGGATCTTTATTTGGGAAGACCTGAGTTTCAATTCCAACTCAGAAAACTTACTAGTGCTATGACTATAGGCAAGTTACAGGACCACAGTTTGCCTCAGTTTCTCTATCTATAAAATAACAATAGCCACCTAACTCCCAGAGTTCTTATGAAGACAAAATGAGATAATATTTATATAGTGCAGGAAACATAGTTGGTGCTATATAAATGCTGGCTATTACTTTTATTTGATGTTGGTTAATTGCTCCTGAATTTTGCTCTCGTACTTTAACCATTATTATTCTCACTCCTTGTAGTTGCATCTTTCCCTGTTGTATCAGATATATTCCTTTTTTTTTTTTTTTGTTTTTAAAGATTTTATTTGAGTTTTGAGTTTTACAATTTTTCTCCCAATCTTACGGCCCCCTCCCCCCATGGAAAGCAATCTATCAGTCTTTATAAGCTATATTTCTTAACAAACAACCTCTATTCCCTGAATCAGTTCTTTTTTGCTGACTAGATTCCATCTTTTGCCTTCATTGCAACCTCATGGTTTAGCACTGTGGCTGAAACTGAAGATACATCACAACTTTTTCAAAATTTGTCATTGCTTGCCAACCCTGTATGAAGGCTTGCTTTTATCAGCACTCCATCACTGAAAAAGCAGGACACTAACCAAGGGTTAGCTTATCTTTTTCATTTTGCATAAATTAACTATCTTTTTTGACCTCCCCCTATCAGATGAAGAGAATATTCTTCTGTTTGCTGAAGGAAAACTCTTTACATGCACAAATAACTTCATTCCAAAACCTCATCTTCCTATATCTATGTAAAACTATTCTATACATATTTCTATTAATTAATTCTTTCTCTGTAGGCAGAGAATATCTTTCTTCATTTGTCCATTATACTTAATTTGGATATTTATAATAGTCAAAGGAAAAAAAGGGGGGGGGACAAACTGTCTGCAATCTAGCTCCCAATTTGACTGAAACACATCTCTGGAACATTACCAATAATTGTCAAATTGCCAAAATTCAATAGCCAGTTCTTCCATACTAATGATTCTATTCATATTCCCACAAATAAAACCATTTCTCTCTACTCCTTAAAGCACTCTCACTTGATTCATACACTCCCATGAGACTGATGTCTAATATTTTTCCTCCATTTCATAGTTAAAGAACCAGAGACAGTTTTTTCCAATTTCTGTCTCCAGTTGCTTTCTCTTACTTTCCTTGAAACTCTTTTTCCCCCCTTTTTCTTTTTTTTCCCTTTTGGTACTCTTCCCAGGCCCCAGTCCAATGTCTGACTACCATTAGACAGAAACAAGCATAACTATGTAAAATTATTCTCTCTCTCCATATAGATATATATATATATATATGTTATACATACATATATATTTCTAATTATCAATTCCTTCTCTAAATGCAATACCATCTTTATTTGTCCTTTATATTTAATTTTATATTTATAATATTCAAAGAAAAAATTATCAATAATCTTAAAATTGCCAAAATTCAATGGTGATTCTGAATTCTAATCCTCTTTGACTTCTCAGCAGGATTTAGCACTGTCAGTCTCCCCCTTTTGCTAAGATGTTCCTCTCTAGATTTTTTTTTTCAAGGCAAATGGGGTTAAGTGGCTTGCCCAAGGTCACACAGCTAGGTAATTATTAAGTGTCTGAGGTCGGATTTGAACCCAGGTCCCTCCTGACTCCAGGGCCGGTGCTCTATCCACTGCACTACCTAGCTGCCCCTCCCTCTCTAGATTTTAATGATATTACCCTCTACTGATTTTACTTCTACCAAATCAAAAGAGAATGCATTCTCTTTCCCCCAACCCTCCCATCTTCTTATTCCTAATATTAGCAAAGGTATCTCCAATAGTCCAAAGCCAGTTACTACTCATCAATTCTCACGGAGTCCCTCTCTTGACCCACATATTCAATCTGTTGCAAAGTCCTATTGATTTTGCTCTTGAGACATACTTGATATATAATCTTTTCTTTCTCAAGATTGTCATTTTCTCGTTCAGACACACCAGAGATATTGTAAAAGCCTGAGGCATAGCTGCCTCAGTCTCCCTTCAGTCCAGTCATTTCTCCACCCAGTTGTCAAATTCTTCTTCTTCTTAAAGCTCTCACCTGACCATGTCACCACTCAACCACTCCCAGTGGCTCCCCAGCAAATGAATCCAATACAAAACCCTCTTTAGGGTTGTTAAGGAGCTTCATCTCCAGTCTTTATTCTACTTCTCTGATCTTCTTTCATTCTATTTCTCCCCAATGGCAGTAGTGTGGCCCTCCTTTTTGTTCCAAGAACAGGATGTTCCATCTCTGGACTCCCTGGCTTTCCCTTGCCATCCCCATTGCCTAGAATTCTCTCCCTGACTTTCCTGATGCCCCAGTTAGAGACCACTTTCCACAATAAGCCTTTACCAGTTCCACTTAATTCTAGGGCCTTCCTTCTCTTTACTAGTTCCAATTTATCTTGTCTATAATAGATTTCTACATAGTCACTGGCAAGTTCTCTGTCCCATCACACTGTGAGCTCCTTCGGAGCAGGGAAAGTCCCTTATGTCTACTTATGTACTTTGTGCTTTACACAGGGCCTAGAACATCAAAAGCACTTCAATGTTTGTTGACTTGAAGAAGGTCTAAGAAAGAGCTCCTAGAGGATAGCCTCACCCCCTTTTCACTTTCAGAACACTTCCCTGCTCCCAATTCCAAACAATGACTTCTTTTAGTTCCATAGATTGATCCCTAAACTGAAAAGCTTTGGAGCTCGATCCCCCTCATTTTACAGATGGAGAAATTGAGGCTCAGTGTGGTTCAGTGACTGACCTAGGAAGGCACTGCCAGGAAATATCTGAAAAAAAGAATTCCCAAGGCAGGCCTTCATGTCCCCAAATTAGCACCTGCTCCATTATAACTCTCAGAAAGCTAGCATCAACGGTCTCAGTTATCTGCTTTCCTCACTCACCTGGACAGTGGCTCCTCAGGCCTTTCTGCTCCAGCATCCATGGAGCTTCCCTTTCCTTGAAATAAGAGATCACATCTTGTCTGGGAATTGGAAGCCCTGGGCAAGGAAATCAGGTGAGGAAGAAGATGGATTTAGTTTTCTTTTGGGAAAGGGCGGTGGATACAGAGCTGCTGTATTATGACAATAACTCCAAATGGTCCAAAATGGTCATGCATAGGAGCCTGGACCCAACCATTAGTGCTTTCAAAGCAAGTAACCCCAAATAGGATGTGCTGTCCCACCTGTTCTGAAAATGGCCAAACCCTCTGTCCCTACCCTTCACCCTCCATCCTATCAAGTTTCATTCTGGTAGAAACCTCTCATTCTAAAACTGGATGTAAAAAGCTTCTTGTGCAAGACCAACCTCCAGTCCCAGAAGCAGCTTTTGCCCTGTTCTTCTCCCCTGTCCCTCACTCCCTGAACCAAAGAGAAACCTTGGGTACTGTTCACTTGGGCAGACTTTGCCTCTTCAGGTGAGATTCTCCCACGGCCAAACTCAATAAACTTGAGTTGTTGCAAATTCTATTGCTTGACCAGTCTGCTGTGGCTGGTGACGCCAAAAACATGCAAGAAGGGATCCCGGGGTGGGACCCAGGCCTCCTAAAGTACAATCTCAAAGCATTTATTTTTGGAGCTCTGGAGAGGGGTGGGAGAGAAGATCATGGAAGCAGGGTGGAATCAGGAAATTTGGTCTTGGCACAACTTCTTCCTAGAAGGATGGATTCACTGCCCATTTTCTATTATTTAGAAATCAGATGCAGCTGATAGGGCAGCAGAATGAGCCATGGGCTAGAGTGAGGAGTGCCAGAATCTAATCCGGCCTCGGACATTACTAGCTATGGGCCCCTGGACAAATTGCTTTAACCTCCATTTGCCTCAGTTTCCTCAGCTAACAATTGGGGATAATACGACCTAACCATAAGGTTCTTATCAGGAAAAAGTGACATAATATGGTAAAGAAAGCGCTCGCCATAGCACTTGCAAACAACAAGTGAAACCAAATGCTTACTCCCTCCCCTTCCTTTCCCACTATCTGTGCTAGGATTTCAGGGTCAAAAGACAAGGGACGACTAAACTACAAGCGGATGCTTGTTGAGAAGAAACCTGTTCCAAATGCTGGGCTCATCCCAAAGAGGCGGGAAAAGCTGCCCGAGCAGTTTTTCGAGCTGGCAGGCAGAATTCAAGTCCAGGTAGATGGTAAGCTAAATAACCACTTCTGAGATTGGTTCCACATCAGAGACATGCCCATAGTGATTTGATCTGAAGCTCTCTAGAATTTGTTAGAGATGGCTTCAGGAACAACAAAGGAGAACCTGAGATTTGCCCAAGGTCACATCGCTAGTAAGAGCCGCACAATGCAAAGATATTTTACAGGAAAACTAGCCTGTGGGGGAATCCTGTCTTTTGGACCAGGAGACCTGCCATTTTCTCTAAATTGATCAGTGCTTCAAACCCTTCACAGTAACGAATGAAGAGATTCCCATCGATTGCAGACTCAGTATCACCAGGGGAAGGGTCCTTACCCACAGAGAGCAGGTTCTGGGCATTGTCCAGCATGACTTCCTTGTACAACTGCTTCTGACAAGGGTCCAAGAGGCTCCACTCCTCCTGGGTGAAGTCCACAGCCACATCCTTGAATGTCACCAATATCTAGACCATCAAAAGTCATCGGGTGTAGAGCTGAGAGACTCTTTAGAATTAAAGCATCCATCAATTTTAACGATGTTTGTCCTTCATTCTCAAAGAGGACCATGACATCAGGGAGATGAATTGAGCGAGGGGCTAAGTCACCAGCCTCACTTTCTCCTCCAGAACCATCTAGATCTAGTGGCCAAATATGAATCAGGACAACTGGAGATGGTCCTACATGTAAGGCAATCAAGCTTGAGTGACTTGCCCAAGGTCACACAGCTAATTGTTAAGTGTCAGAGACTGAATAGAGCACTGGTCTTAGAGTCCTCAATTCTAAAAGGAAATTGAAGTACAGAGAAGGGATTTGCCCAGAGGTCAACCAGTTACAATCAGGGCTAGAATTTAGTTCAATAAGAATTCGATGGAATTTAAAAAAAAAGCAATTTATGTGTCAGTTGGAATAAAACTGATAAATGACTTACAATGAAATGTGTCTCCCTGTGGAATCATGGAGAAAGTTTGTGTTCTACCTGTGAGGTGGGCGGTAGATATGTGCTGGAAAAAGAGAGAAAGTGGTGAGAACCTTCTTCCTCATTACACCTGATAGGAGATGAATTCTGGGAAGATGGTGGTAGAGGGTCAGAAATTTCCAGGTTCTCCAGATTTTTTTCCACAAACTGACTAAAAATATCATGAAATGAAAGTCAAACAGCAAAATAAAGGGGTAAGCTCTGAGGAAGACAACTTCAGAGAACTCAGAGTAGAGGCCAGGGACTGAGGTTTGGCCTGAAGATTCTCCACAGAATCAACAAACAGAAGTCTTGAAGAAAGGCCAAAGCCTCAAGAAATTTCACCTCAGTCACTTTTCCCTCACAAAAGCTTCCATCTAAAGCTAAGTAGATGATGAGTGAGTGGGGAAAGAGTTCTGTTTCTGGAAGCCATGCCTAGCTCTTCTGAGCAGGCATGATACCAACTGTGGTTGTGGGAGAGGAAGAACAAATGCCCCAAGGAGCAAGAACATATTGAGATAGTGTGGCTGAGGCTTAGTGGAGGAGAGGAATCCTGGAGGTTGAGTCCCCAGATAGAATTCAGAAAAGAACTGTAAGAAGGAAATGAGGACTAAAGCAACATTAACCACAGCTCTAGATTGGAACTTGATAATAAATTGGGCCCAAAAAGAAACCTTGAGAAAAATTAAAAAGAAATTAAAAGATCAAATCTGAGAAAATGAGAAAAAAAATGGGAAAAAATAAACAATTCAAGAAAATGAAATAAGAAAAAATCAGGAAAAATAAAAAAAAGCAGTCAAAAATTATGAAAAAAGTTAACCAATTAGGAAGATATACAATCTTTTTTTAAACTTAAAAAATTTTTAAACTGAAATACAAAAATAAGAAAGTTTCATGTGCTCAGTAAAACATAAGATAGAAATCATAATATAAAGGAATAAATTTCCATTTCAGTAGTTCGTTATTGTCCTTCCTTATCAAAATGCCAAGGGGTGGCTGGGTGGGGCAGTGGATAGAGCGCCGGCCCTGGAGTCAGGAGGACCTGAGTTCAAATTTGACTTCAGACACTTATTAATGACCTAGCTGTGTGGCCTAGGGCAGGTTGCTTAACCCCATTTCCTTGCAAAAAAAAATGCCAAAATGACTTCACTATGTTGGAATCAAATTACGATGTACCCCATTGTGGTTGATCAGAGGATGCTCTACCACAGGTCAGATACAAAGATGTGAACAACTGGGGTGTTTACTCTAAACTTAAGTATCTCGTGTTTCCTTTGAACTGCTTCAGAGGGCACTGAAGAGGGCATGTCATGCCGGGCAGCTAGCATCTCCCATGCCTTACAATCAGTTCCAAAGTTCTCAAGAGAGACTGTCTTCTGTGGGCCCTTGCCCTGTGTGTGGTATCTATAAAATAAGGTTTGTCAAAGACTATGCTATCAGGGAGGTGAAGTCAGAAGTATATGAATTGGATTTGAGTGGGGGAGGAGGGGCTGTGCTGTCATCAGCCTCACTTTCTCCTCCAGAGCCATCTGGGTTCACCAGTTAGAAATCAGGGTAACTGGAGATGGCTCTGGAAGTGAGGCAATCAGGGGTTAATTGACTTGCCCAAGGTCACACAGCTAATAGAAGCCAAATATTTGAGACTGCATTTAAACTCCTGTCCTGACTCCAAGGCCAGGGCTCTATTAATTGTTACACAAGCATACATTTGAGTTCTGACCCACTTGGCCAGTCCATCTGTAGTAACTTTTGAATGCCAGGCAGTTTAGCTCAAGAAAGGACCTCAGTGTCTGGTATCTTCTACCAATTGATCTCAGAGTCTTCCTAAGACAATTTAAAAGGAAGTGATTCAGTTTAATGACATGGTGCTGGTAGACGGGCCAGGTTTCATTAGGCATATAGCAATGAGGTCTACACAATGGTGCTGTAGACCTTCAGTTTGGTGGTCAGGTTTTCTCTCCCACACTTTCCTTCAGAGCCTCCCAAACACTTTGCTAACTCTAGTAATGCGTGTATCAACTTCATTATCAATGTGAATATTCCTGGAAAGGACACTACCTAGGTATACTTAAAATCAAATGGGGGGGCAGCACCAGTCTGGGATGTGGGAGCTTAGTGCTCAATACTTATTCCCCACCTTCTCCACTTGCTGTAATGATGGTTCCACTTATGGGACAGTTTTGGTATTAACTGTTAGACCAAAATGAGCACAAGCAGCAGAGAATCCATTCATACTTTGTGGCATCTCAGTTTTAGAGGCTGCATGGAGGGCACAGTCATCTGTAAAAGACCCTGCACCAACACTCCCTTCACTTTAGGTTTGGCTTGTAGACTTTTTTTTTTTAGGCTTTTTTTTTTCAAGGCAATGGGTTTAAGTGGCTTGCCCAAGGCCACACAGCTAGGTCATTATTAAGTGTCTGAGACCGGATTTGAACCCAGGTACTCCTGACTCCAAGGCTGTGCTCTATCCACTGCGCCACCTAGCTGCCCTCTTGTAGCCTTTTCAAGTTGAAGAATTTACCATCAGTGCAGTAGCTAACCTCAAAACTATGTATACAAGGAAGGCATAAAAACATGCTAAAAGGCATGAGAACAAGCATACAATCTTACATCACTTTATTGGTGAGAGCATTAGCCATTATCCAGCACCAAGACAAGTGTGCCAACCACCAACCATTATAAAATCAAAGAGCTTTTGCACAAATAAAACCAATGTAATCAAAATCAAAAGGAAAGCAGAAAATTGGAGAAAATACTTCACAATAAATATTTCTGATTAAGGCCTCATTTCTTAAACATGCATTTCTCAAATGGTATTCTCCAAGTGACAAATAATCAAAGGATATGAACAGGTGGTTTTCCGTCAAAGAAATCAAGTTTATCTATAAGGATATCAAAAATGTAAATAAAAACAACTCTGAAGTATCACCTCCCATCTGTCAGAATGGTGAAGATGACAAAAAGGGAAAATCATAAATGTTGGAAGCTATGTGGGAAAGCTGGGACACTAATGCATTGTTGGTGACTATGAGCCGATCCAATGGTTCTGGACGGCGATTTAAAACTATGCCCAAACTGTGCATATTCTGTGATCCTCTAATATACCACTGCTGGGTCTAGATCCTAAATACAATAAAGAAAAGGAAAAGAAACTAGTTGTACAAAAATATTTAGAGCAGTTCTTTTTGTGATGGCTAAGAGCGGGAAATCAAGAGAGAGCTGTCAACTGCAAAATGGCAAAGCAAACTGGTATAAGGTTGTTATGGAATAGCGTTGTGTTACTAGAAATGAGAAGCAGGATGACTGTAGAAAATGGCCAATAAGGAAGTGTTTTCCATGAATTGCATGTAGATAACCAAGGCAGATTGCTTCTTATTTCAGAGAGGATGGGAAGCAGGGAAAGAAGGGAAAAGGAGGGAGGGATAGAATATAGAACTCCAAACATTGCTTCAACATTTAATTGGGGGGAAATATTATATTTTAAAAAAAGAAACAGTAAAAGAGAGACCTGAGAAAGCTTGGGTGATCTGAGACAGAAGGACATGAGCCGTACACGGATCACAATTTCTACTCTGAAGCCAAGACCCAAAAGGACCAAAACGGATTCTACCTTCTGAGCTCTGTAGGCTTATTTGCATTTTCCTGGTTCTTGAGTTGCTCCAGGGAGAGCTTGACCAAAGAAACAAAGAAGAGGCTGGAGAAGGGAAGAGAAAGAAAGGATGAGAGAGAGAGAGAGAGAGAGAGAGAGAGAGAGAGAGAGAGAGAGAGTGTTCCTTGAAAATTAACTGTAATGAGGGAAAACTTAAAAACAAACAGGGAATGCCACCAATTTGGGGTGTGGGGGCTTAGTGTTCAAGAAACCAAGGGCCCAAAGAATGCTTAAAAGTCAGATGAGAGTAGGGCAAAGTTATTACTGCTGTGTTCAATTTCAAGTCTATTTTTTGGTAAATATCCATAAGGAAAGTGGGGCAGCTAGGTGGTGCAGTGGATAAAGCACTGGCAGATCTGAGTTCAAATCCAACCTCAGACACTTAATAATTACCTAGCTGTGTGACCTTGGGCAAGTCACTTAACCTCATTGCCTTGCCAAAAAAAAACTGGAAGGTATTATCAGTTTCATAGACCATTCCCTATGTCTATGGCAATAGATCTGATGACTCATGTTGGTTTAATCTGGGGACAGACTGCACTCACCTGAGGTGGAGGTCTGGGGCTCCCAGGGGCCATTCCATCTGAATCCAGGGTCCCTGTGGAGGCAGCAAAGGAGCAAAGTAACTCCATTCTGTCAAGTTCTTTATCTAGCTTGAAGTTTTGCTTCCCTTTGTGGATCCACTAATGTAAACTGCAATCAAAACTCTTACTAAAACTAAGAAAGGTTTAAATTCCGTGCCTTGGGGGGCGGCTAGATGGTGCAGTGGCTAAAGCACAGGCCCTGGAGTCAGGAGTACCTGGGTTCAAATTTGGTCTCAGACACTTAATAATGACCTAGCTGTGTGGGCTTGGGCAAGCCACTTAACCCCATTTGCCTTGCAAAAACCTAACCCCCCCCCTAAATTCCATGCCTTGCTAATAAGCTGGGGGCAGTCTGGAGCCCCTGGAAAGTCCCTCCCTTCTACCCCTCCATAGAAAAACCAGTCTTCCAGAATCCATCACCTCAGGCCCAGGCTAGCTGCTCAGGATCACTGCTTGGGAGCCTTTACCATAAAACTCCAAATGTGAAGTCTGGCTTTGACTCAGGACCTGCTTGTCGCAGGTCTTGGTCCTCTGCAGCCTGAGCTGGGGAGGGGGAAGGATCCCAGAAGAGAGGGCTTTCCCTTCTCTTCCTGGGCAGGAGACTGGTCTGCAGGGATTTCCGTCTGGCCTAGCCTGGCCTAGCCTGGCATTCAGGGTAGAGGCCCCAACCTGCAAAGGGAGGGAGGTAGCGGGGAGGGTCTGGATCATTGAAAATGAAGATGGTCTGCACAGGAAGACAACTTCCCTCCGTCCTCAATCTTTCTGTTTGTCCCTGTCCTGTATCCATCCTCTTAGAGAGATCCAGGAGGCAGAGTGGTTAGGGATCCCAGACTGGCGGAGGCCAGGCAGGGCCTCAGTGCTCCCTGAGTCGGAGCTCTCCCCCAAGCTCTCCTTTTGCCTTCCCAGCACCTCCACCCCGCTAACACTATCTAGACAACAGTCGCCGGACTTGATCTTGGTGGGAGAGAGGCTAAGGAAGGTTCGGGATGGGGAGGCCCTGGAATGGAGCCGCGATCGGGGGAAATCTCGGACCCCTCAGGGTTCTGAGGGAAGTAGAGGCAGGGAAGCCGGAGGCCCAAGGAAGGGGAGCAGGCATGGGGCAAGCCATTCTAACCGAGCTCATGGCAGGGAGGTCAGGGACTCCAGACTAACAAAGGGCTCCCTAGCCTGGGAAGGCCAGATGATTGCGTCCTGAAGTCTTAACCAGGAGGCAGGGAGGCCCGGGAGAGCCGAGGCTAGGAAACTGGAGCTGGGGCCGCGTGGCTGGGAGCGGAGCAGAAGCAGCCCAAGAGCCATGAGTTCAGGCCGGGGGTGCAGGGAAAGAGCTCTGAGAACTGGGAAGGCGGCCCTCTTGGGCCCTCAAAGGGGCGGCTCCGAGGGCAGGACAAGGGAGAGGCTGGAAAGGAAGACAGGACACCTGGGTCCTGAGAGGAAGGCCGAAATCCTGACTCCCAGACTCCTGTGGGCAAAGCCTGAAGTTGGGGAAAATGGGACCCAATGAGTCTGGGCAGGGTGAGCTGGGAAGTTTGGGAAGTGCTTGGGGGTCTGGAGAATGGGGGGGGGGGGCTCGTCCAGGAGCCAGGCTTGGGAGGAAGGGGTGCCCAAAGGCAAGGGCAACCAGGAGAGGCCAGGAAACCTGGGCAGGGGCTGTGGCTCCGACCTACCTGGGCCATGCAAGCACAGAACAGGAGGGAGGGGGCTCCCAGGCCCAAGAGAGGAGAGGACAGAGCTCTGACACCCAGGGAGGGCCAGGCGGGCTCGATTCAGGGACTTCCTGCTTCCCCTCGGGAAGGGGGTCCCTATTCCCAAGAACTCCACCCGGGGCAGCCCCTGAGGCCTCCAGGATCCGCCAATCACACCCAGGGCCAGGCCTCTAGGACCCTGGCTGCCTCTCCTCCCTAAACCCAGCCCTGCATTACGTGCCAGGCCTTCTCCACCACAAAGATCCCTTCTTCCGGCCTTAACTCCTCCCCAAGTCCAAGTGCAACTCACTCCACCTCCAGGGCTGAAACTCCACCCAGCAGGCTGGCCCTGCCTGAGAGCTCCTCCTCCAGCCCTGCCCCGGGAGGAAGGCCGCCTCTGCTCTGAGGCCTGGCAGCACATGGATCTTGGGCAATCTGGGGAGCTATAGCTCCCCTTTGTAAGGGAGGTCCCTGATGGAGGCACCTGAGTGGTGCCCAGGCAGCTGTGTTCTCCCATTGTCGCTGTGCTGAGGCCCAGGTGGCCAGGCCAGGTTGGAAAGGACCGGATGAGGAGCTGTGAGAAGAGGGATGAAGCTCATTGGATCAGAGGCCATGCGGTGACCGGGGCACTGGCCTTGGGTTCTGGAGGGCTCCAGACACTTAACCCTGATTGCCTCCCCTCCAGGGCCCTCTCCGGGCATCCCGATTCGTTCCTGGCTCCTGGATCCAGTTGGTTCTGGAGGAGAAACTGAGGCTGGTGACTTAGCATGGCACCCCTTCACTCAAATTCAGTTCGTGTGTTTGTCATGACGTCACCTCCCTGATGTCACAGTTGTCTTTGAAGTTGCTAGGTGGTACAGTGGATAGAGCACCGGCCCTGGAGTTGGGAAGATCTGAGCCCAAATCCGGCCTCAGACACTTCATAATGACCTAGCTGTGGGACCTAGGGCAGGCCACTTAACCCCCTTGCCTTGCACAAAAAAAGAAAACAAAAGGACAAATATTATTGTTTCTGTGTAAGATAATTTAGAAAAGCATTGAACAGAAGCGAAGCTCATGTTTTCCATCTACAACAGTTTGTTATTATTATGCTTTGAACTTTTCTTATATTATTATTTGAGAGGCCATTTTAGAATAAATGCTGAAATTTAGGGGCGGCTAGGTGGTGCAGTGTCTAGAGCATCGGCCCTGGAGTCAGGAGGACCTGAGTTCAAATCCACCTCAGACACTTAATAATGACCTAGCCGTGTGGCCATGTCTGCCTCTGCAGGACCGCTTAACCCCATTTCCTTGTAAAAACAAAACAAACAAACAAAAGAAATGCTGAAATTTGAAAAATGACTTCTAGGTGGTAATATTGAGTGTGGCCTTGGAAAATGAAATCCTTTTCTGATCTGGATGTGATGAAATTAGGAATTAGGCTATAAGAGAGTGCAGTTAAGGGTTAAAAACGGTTCTATCTTTAACCAGATAGATTTTATTTTAGGCAAAAATAATAACACCCTTTGTGAAATAACAAAGGACCCTGTAAATTCCCCTTTTCAAATTAGAGCTTTGGGAACGTACCAAGTAATTGTCTTGAGACCTTCTCTTTGGGCAAGGGCATCGCATTTTTTCAGTTCTAAAGAAGTGTCCAAAGAAGGCTGTCAGTTTATTAAGTAAAGGAAAAGCATTGCCCAACAAACTAGGACCAGACCGCTTCAGCATAGGCCTAACCTCAAATACAAGGGAAACAGATGAGTAAACTTTTTTTTGCAAGGCAGTGACTCCAAGGCTAGTGCTCTTTCCACTCTGCCACCTACATGCCCCTAGATGAGTAAACTTTAAAAAGAATTAATCAAATAAGACCAATGAATAAAAAAAGGAAATAATACAACACTAGGGAAACTGACTTTTAACTGGATGAAAGATTAAGGACTATTCAAGTCTAGGAGAGAGAGCAAACACCTGCAATTTCCTGAAATCAGCAAAGAGGTGTCCCAGTCCCCAAAGTTTCTAGAAAGAAACAAAGGAAAATGAAAACTAAAACTGACTCATCACTTGTTCCTGTTTAGCCATTTTTCAGCCATGTCTGCCTCTTCAGGACCACTTTTGATGTTTTCTTCACAGAGATACTGGAGTGTTTGGCATTTCCTTCTCCAGATCATTTTGGATATGAGGTACTGGGGCAAAGAGGCTGAAATGACTTGCCCAGGGTCATATGCCTAGTAAATGGCTGAGGCTGGATTTAAACTCAGGTCTCCCTGACTCTGGAATCAGCACTCAAATAATGAGCCACCTAGCCGTCCCCATTCTATTGTTTGAAAACTGCCTATTCATATCCTTTGACCATTTATCAATTGGAAGATGACCTGTATTGTACCTTATAAATATGAGTCAATTCTCTATATATTTTAGAAATCAGACCCTTATCAGCATTCCTAGGTGTTTCTCAGCTTTGTGTTTTCCTTCTAATCTTGGCAGCATTGGTTTTATTAGTGCAAAAACTTTTTAATGTAATATAAAATGTACTCTTAATTTTTGTTTAGTCAAAAATCTTTCCCCTTTTCATAGATCTAACAGAACATTTCTTGATCTCTCTCTCTCTCTCTCTCTCTCTCTCTCTCTCTCTGGAGGGGAGGGTGGGGTTTGCAAGACAATGGGGGTTAGATGACTTGCCCAAAGTCACACAGCTAAGTAATAGTATCTGAATCAGGATTTGAACTCAGGTCCTCCTGACTCCAGGACCAGTGCTCTATTCATTGTGCCAAATTTCTTGCTCTCTTAATTGGTCTATGGTAACATCCTTTGTATCTAAATCCTGTACCCGTTTTGACCTTATTTTGGAAAAGGGTGTGAGATGTGGGTCTATGCCTAGTTTTGGCTATACTATTTTCCAGGTTTCTCGACAATTTTTGTGAAATAGTGAGTTCTTATCCCAGAAACTAATGACTTTACCAACCCCATTAGGGCCATGCTTTTACAAGGAGCCAGAAAGAAAAGTATCACATAAAAAATAAAGAACTCCAATTATCATACAGTCCATGAATGACAGGAATAGATAGGAAATTATATTTTGAAAATCAAGAACATTAAAATTTACCCCCAAATCCAAGATCTCTAAACTGAACATGTTTCTCAAGGATCAAAAGAGGAATACTTAAGAGCCCACAATAATTTCTTGCCAGCTTTTTTAGCCCACAATAATTTCAAGAATTTGATGCAAAGCCCCAGTCTTAAATCAACTTTTCAATTTTGGGGGTGGGGCGTTGCAAGGCAACGGGGTTAAGTGATTTGCCCAAGGCCACACAGCTAGATAATTATTAAATGAACTCGGGTCCTCCTAATCTCAGGGCTGATACTCTATTCTACTTGCCCCTTAAATCAACTTTTAAGAGAAAAACTCATTAAGGTCACAGAAATTTCAATTCTTATAACAATAGAAAATGTTTTGCAAGGTAGATTCTCTAGGAATAGTAAGGCATCTCTTCCTAAAAGCAAAATAACTTGGAAGATGACATTTAGTGGGAATCAGAGACCTGACATGGATTCAGCTAAGACCTGAGTATTAATCCTTCAGGAAAGTGATCCTCAGTTTCCTTATCTCTAAAAGGAAGAATACAACCTCTGTTTTACCTTCTTGTTATTCTGGGTATGAGAGGAGCACATCCTAATCTTGAAGGGCTAAAGAGAGGGGTTCCTTCCCCAGGGCATCCTACAGTACTGGTGCCTCTCTGGGTCTGCCCTTTTGGAAGTCCTATATTCCTTCAAGACTCAGCTCAGATGAAACTTGCTTCATGAGACTTTTCTTTAACCTTAGACTGTCTCCACGTGCAAACTTACCTTGCATTTGTGTTAAACGCACACATATGTTTATATGTTTATGTCTAAAACTACAAACATAAGCATATACATAAAAAGCAGAGATTTAATGTTTAGATGTTATTTCATCTTATATAGATAGGACTTCCTAAATGCAGGGATTGTTTTATTTTGGGCACATAATAGGCATTTTCCAAGGTCCTCTTTACTCTTCTCATCATGGTTAAGCACTGAGTCTTGTGTGATTCTTCAGGATGCCATAGATGAGAATACTTCTGGTCCTTCTTTCCTATTCTATCTCCCAGAGTCTGTCCAAGGTCATGTATCTTATCATCTACCACACTCCCCTTTTCCTTTTGATTTCAGTCTTTCTCAGCATCAGGGTCTTTTCCAATAAATATTTTCCTCTCATTTGGGGGCTTAATATGTAAGCTTCAGCTTCAGTATTTGACCTTCCAATTAATGTCTGAAGGAATGTCTTTAAATATTGACTGATTTGCTCTTCTTGCTGTCCAAGGGTCTCTCAAAAGTTTTCTCCAGCACCTGATTCAGAAGCATTTCATCATAATCCAACTCTCAAGCCATACATTGCAACATGAAAGCCTAAGGCTTTGATTATATGGATCTTTGTCGGCAAGTATACTGTCCAGATTTTCCAGAGTTTTCCTTCCAAGAACAAGTGTATTGATTTCTTGTCTATAGTCACCATCTGTAATGGTCTTTGAGGCCAAGAACATCAACTATGACACTACTTCCATTTATTCTTCTTCTGTTTCCCAGAAAGTGACTGAACCTGGTGCCATGATCTTAATTTTTTTTATTAATTTTTATTGATTTATTTTGATTAATGTTCATTGATTGATTTCACCAAAAGGGGGATATTAAAGTAATATCACAATGCTCAAAATTACCAGAGGAAGAAATGAGAAATCATATGTTTAAATAAAGCATGACTGCTGTGCAAAGGGAATACAACTGTTGAATATGTATTAATCAGCCTATTTACAGATCAGTGTGCCACTGGAAACTGGCATCCATGACATTATCAAGGAAAGGCAAATGAGCAAGTCAATTCAGTATCATTGGAAGAGTCCAACACAAACACCCAACAATTCCATCTGTGACGGCAACAGAACTAAGGCATGTCCTCCAGCAGGACCAGTGGCTACAGTGGCTTGAGAATTTGAAGAAAGAACTAGTCATATGTTCACTAAAAGGAATTTAAATCATTGACCTAGAGCTAAAGGGTTCCCCCTTCTCATTCAATGACGAAGAATCTGAGGCCCAAGGAAGGCAAATGCTTTCTCAAGGTCACAGAGGCAAGTGTCAAAGCTGGATTGGAATCAGGTCCATTCACTCTAAGTTCTACCCTCTTCACATGATCCTTCAGGATCCTTTAAAGAGACTAAGCAAAAATCCCTTCTTGACATCAAGCTTCTTTATGTCCCTGTTTGAAGTCAGCATTGTCTATAATGAGATTCTCTCAGAAAACACTCCCATTCTAGCTTCCTGAGTGAACATCATAGGGACTAATTCATCAGTATGTACATTTTGAGGAAATGCTACCATTGGAAAATGAATGTATTCATTATTGAATAAGAGGAAGTGACAGGGCCAGATACCCTCTGCGAAATTTGGCAGTGATTTATTTCAGGGAAGTCTAAGAATTTACATTAGTGTTGTATTTTTCCCCAATTACAAATTAAAACAATTTTTACATTATTTTCAAATTCTTAGTTGCAGATTTTCTCCCTCCCTGCCCTACAATGAAAAGGCAAACAATTTGATAACTTTATTTCCATATTAGTCTGGGTATAAAAGAAAATAGACCAAAAAAACACTCTAAGAAAAATAAAGTAGGGGCAGCTAGGTGGCGGGTGTAGTGGATAAAGCACCAGCCCTGGAGTCAGGAGTACCTGGGTTCAAATCTGACCTCAGACACTTAATAATTACCTAGCTGTGTGGCCTTGGGCAAGCCACTTAACCCTGTTTGCCTTGCAAAAATAAAAAATAAAAAAATAAAGTAAAGTAAAATAAAGTAAGCTGCACTCAGACCCCATCAGTTCTTTCTCTGGAGACGGATAGCATTTTTCATTATATATCCCTTAGAGTTGTCTTGGATCATTGTATTGCTAAGAATAGGTAAGTCATTCACAAGTGTTCATTATTGTTGTTATTGCATAGTGTTCTCCTGGTTCTACTCATTTCACTTTGCATCAATTCATGTAAGAAATTCCAGGTTTTCTGAGAGTATGCTGCTCATCATTTCTTATAACGCATTTCCATTACAATCATATAATGAAACTTGTATAACCATTCCCCAATTGATGACCATCCCCTGAACTGTCAACAGAAGAGTTGCTAAAAAATTTAGGTACATGTAGGTCCTTTTCATTTTGGGTTTTTAAAATCTCTTTTGTAATAGTTTTTGCAATGGTATGGAGATGACGGGGAATGAGAGAGCTTCATTCTCATCAGAAATGGCTCACAAAGGAAGCACATATACTTAATAGGACATCAACTATGTAAGTAACTGCTCTGATGGACTTATGATAAAGAATGTGATCCACCCCAGAGACTTTGCTGATGGCATCAGAACACAGACTGAAGCATATTTTTTTTTCTCATTTTTTCACTTTATTTTTGGTAAGATTTTCTTATTTTTGTAAGGGGGGGATTATGTTAACTCTTACAACAAGACTATTTTAGTAATGTATAAATAAATTTTTAAAAAATAAATTAAAAATCTTTTTTTGTAGTGGTACTGAAGGATATACATGGTTTTATTGCCCTTTGGGCATCGTTATAAAGTGCTCTACAGAAAGGTTGAATCAGTTCACAACTCCACCAATACATTAGCAGTTCAGTTTTCTCACATCTCCTCTAACAGTTATCATTTTCTTTTTCTGTCCTGTTAGGTAGTCTAATATGTAGGAGCTAGTAGCTCACAATTGTTTTAATTTGCATTTTTCAATTGAGATTCAAAGCATTTTCATATGACTAAAACTAGCTTTGATGACTTCATCTGAAAAGTGACTGCTGATATTTTCAACCATTTATGGACTGAGAATTACACTTATTTCCTAAATTTACTTAAGCTGTCTGTATATATTTGAAAAATGAGGGTTTTTTTCTTTTAGAAAGATTTTATTTATTTTGAGTTTTACAATTTTTCCCCTAATCTTGCTTCCCTCCCCCCATCCCACCCCCTCACATTGTTTCCATGGTATACATTGATCTAAGTTGAATGTGATGAGAGAGAAATCATATCCTTAAGGAAGAAAAATAAAGTATAAGAGAGAGCAAAATTACATAATAAGATAATGGGTTTTTTTAAATTAAAGGTAATAGTCTTTGATCTTTGTTCAAACTCCACAATTCTTTCTCTCTATATAAATGATACTCTCCATCACAGATACCCCAAAATTGTCCCTGATGGAATGAGCGAGTCCATTAAGGTTGATCATCACCCCCATGTTGCTGTTAGGGTAGACAATGTTTTTTCTGTTTCTGCTCAATTTACCTCTGGTAAACAGAGAATCACTGAACCCCAATTCACCACTGATGTACAGGGAGGGGAGATGAGCAGGATTAATCTCATGCATATATTTAAAACAGCTTGAGTATTTAAAAGAACTGCTGAACATCCTTGACTGGTCCTGGCCAGACTCTCAAGGCTTAATATTGCCTATCTCTTCAGGAACTAGCCATTCCTGAATGAAAACACTATAATTCTTGGGGTTTGGGGAGTAGTAGCTCCCTCCTTGGACAACCTGAAAAATTTGGTTTTATTTCACAAAAATTGGCAAGAAGCCTTCTTTGTTCTCAAGCTATATGAGATCTAATTAGAGGGGTGGCTAGGTGGAGCAATAGATAGAGCACCAACCCTGGAGTCAGGAATACCTGAGTTCAAATGGGACCTCAGACACTTATTACCTAGCTGTGTGGCCTTGGGCAAGTCACTTAACCCCATTGCCTTGAAAAAACCTAAAAAAAAAAAGATTTAATTAGACCCCAGCTTAATTGGAGTTTCACCCATGGAGAGTATGCTCTGCCTAGGGCCTTCCCAATTGGAACTCTGAAGGCTGTAATCCAGGACTCCCCAGCTGATGTTGATTCAGATGTTAAAGCTCCCCCTGATTGGTGATGTTTTCTCTTTATATCTATGTTTTTGTAGGTTTTGCTCTTCTTTTTATTATATTGGGACTTACTGGTTACTTTTTCTGTAAAACTGATTTATTTCTACCTGTTTTATAATCACTTTATTAAATATACTCTTTTAATTTTGTTGGTGTGAACGTGTCATTTTGTAGGAGTGAATCAAAACCAAAATAAATCCCTTAATCAAACACCTTCTATCAGCCCCACATCAATTGTTTTTTATCCCCTTCCCCTGCTATGCTCCTCTATGGATAGATTTCTATATCCAACTGTGTGGGTATTTTACTCCCTTTATCAATCATTTTCAATGAGAGTAAGATTCCAGGATTCCTTGCCACCTCCCCCATCTTCCCTATGGTAAAAAGCTCTTTGTTGCCTCTTTTATGTGTGAAAATTTACCCCATCAACCTCTTCTTTTTCCTTTCTCCCACTACATTTCTCTTTCTCAACTCTTAATTTCATTTGTTTAGCTATCATCCCATCATATTCAACTCACCTCTGTGCCTTTTTTATAGATAGTCCACAGCACTCTCCTAAAAATCAAAATATTGTTAGGAATTATAAGTATCATCTTTTCATGTGCAATGAAATAATTTTACTTTATTGTGTTCCTTAAAATTTCCCTGAACAACATTTAAGCTTTGCTAGAGTCTTGCATTTGAAAGTCAAATTTTCTATTCAGCTCTGGACTTTTCATATAGTTTAAAGTCCTCCATTTCATTGAATATCTATTTTCCTCCAGTTCAAATGCACAGAGTTGGGAGAGGGATTGTTTTCTTCAAAGAATAGCAAGGAGACCCCTGGCAACCCACAGACTCCTTTCACTCCTGTTTATCATGTGATCCCACTGGTGTTCAGACTTGGGACATTTTGGAGGGGGTTCATTTGTAGGAATCTTGGGACATTAGAGAAGGAACCTGTGCTTGTTCTGGGCCTTTCTTGCTCATGCTACCTGCAACCCTAGTGTTAAATGCCTCTTCATTAAGCAGGAACCCCCAGTGTTTCTGCAGTGATTTGATCTAGCCCAATTTGGGTTTTAGATTGATCTGGATAGAGAATGAGAAAGTCATTGTTGGAGAATGGGAATTGAGGAGCCAGGAGAATGGGGATAAATTGGACTGAATGTGGGCAGGAGAATCACCAGAACTTAGGATTCAAGGAAAGCAAATTAAAGAATCAATATGCTTATTGATTTTGCATTCTTGGGGCAGCTAGATGGGGCAGCAGATAGAGCACTGGCCCAGGAGTACCTGAGTTCAAATCTGACCTCAGACACTTAATGATTACCTAGCTGTGTGGCCTTGGGCAAGCCACTTAACCCCATTGCCTTGCAAAAACCTAGGAAAAAAAAGAAAAAAGATTTTGCATTCTTTTCCCTCTCATCAGGCCCTTGAAAATCAACTGTAGAGCTTCTGTTCCAGGAGGGATCCTAGACAACTATTCCCATTTGTTTTAACCAGATAACAGTAGGGAAGGGAGGAAAGATGGGAGAATGATTGGAAGTGACTGAAATAGAACAGGTGCAAAAGTCAGGTGTAAATTACAGAAGATGTGAAAGTCAAAGAGTAAATCCCAAAGACCTGTAGGGTTTGGTAAGGGATTGGATTTGGGAACAAAAAAGAAATCAGTTTTAGAGGTTTTTTAACATCTAATGTCAGTGAAAGATAGATTAGTTCTTTGTAAGAAGAACAAATTGCAGAGTTCTGCTGCTCATAGTTTTCTGAGTTTTGGAGGCAATTCTTCAGTGTGACTAGTGGTATAAAATTCAACTTCAATTATTTGATTAACATGTTTCATTCTGCTTTTGTTTCTCAACTACATATATAACCTCTCTATCCTGACATGAACAACTTGCCTTTGGCAGCTAGTCATGAACTGTTCTTTTCCTGGTATTTCTCTTATCTAGCATTCTGAGTGATTTTCTGGTTGAGACTGGGATTTAGAACCCTTGCTATCCTGTTTCATCAGTGATGGCTGGGCGGTGGGGGGTGGGGGCACGTCAGGCTGTGAACTTTAGAAAACCATACTGGACAATGTAGATGCTCTAGTACTTGAATTCAAATGTGGGTATCTGTAAGAACAGTAAAACAGAGACAAATTGAGAAGGCAGGAGAGGAAAAATGTTTCTGGAATTCATGCTAAAAAAAGTACCAGATACATGTGGAAACACAAGTCTCAAGACTAGCAGCACAGTACCTTCTGTCATGAGATTATGTTCCCAACTGTCCAATCTACAGGCCCAGTAGTACAGGCCCTGCATTTGTTTTTTAGGTTTTTGCAAGGCAAATGGGGGTAAGTGGCTTGCCCAAGGCCACACAGCTAGGTAATTATTAAGTGTCTGAGTACGGATTTGAACCCAGGTACTCCTGACTCCAGGGCCGGTGCTTTATCCACTGCGCCACCTAGCCGCCCCAAGGCCCCGCATTTTTATCAGTTTTCCTGAGAAATAATGATCACTAACTGGAAACACATAGATTACTGTGATCACCCTGCTCACACAGGGCTTACTAACAAACATTTAATTTAACATCTTGGACTTGTACACATGTGCCTGGATTTTGGAGAAGTCAGTGTGAATGCATATTAGTTCATTTTGAATGAAGTTTCCCTGGACATTTAAAGACCATTACAATCCAACAGTAAGTCTGGAGTTTCCAAATGTATTTTTCCTAAATAGCTAATTTACTATAGTCTTGGAGCTGCTTTTATTTTTTTTCTTTTCATAATTGTTCTTTCCAAACTTCTATCTCTCTTCATTACTTTGCGGTCCCTTCAAAGCCTCTTCTTTCTGCACTTTTTTTCTGAGTACAGCAGCTGAAAAACTGTCCTAAAGTCATTACATCTAATCTCTTTGATTTAGCACTAAGGAAACAGCCCCAGGAGGATAAAGTGACTTGCTCAAAGTCACACAGCCCTTGTGCCTTTTCTAGCTGTTCTTTAATTTCTGAGTGTGATTCCAATGTTGGAAACTTTAAGAAATCATGAAAATTCAGCTGCAGAAGAGTTTTTCAATGATAAAATGCTAAGTCCTGCCATTAAACTCTCCAGCTGTTTCTGCCCCTTCCTCCTCCTCCAAGTCCAAGCCATCTGATCATCAGATCATAAGCTTGCTGGAAGGGTCCTTGTGAGGCCATCAAAATCCAATGGGCTTGGAAAAAATGTAAAGGAAGGAGGTTTGGTAGTTCCAGATTTTATCTGCTAGTGGCTAAGAAATAGAAAGGTAGAGCAATGGACTAGAATAGACATAATTTACAGCAGCAAATAGACCTACTTATATTAGACAAGTTTAATGAGTTAAGATTTTAAGATCAGAGTTCATTATTTAATAAAAATTGTTGGGAAAACTGTAAAGTAGTTCAGCAGAAACTACCATAGACCAATAACTTACACAATTTACCAAGAGAAGGTCAAAATGGATACATGACCTAGTTATAAAGAAAGACATTACAAGAAAATTAGATGAATGTGCAACATATTTCTTATCAGACTTACGGATAGATGAATCATTTGTAAATAAATAAGAGGCAAAAAGCAAAGTTAGGTATAAAATGGATAATTTCAATTACATTAATTTAAAACTTTATTTATTTATTTATAGGTTTTTGCAGGGCAAATGGGGTTAAGTAGCTTGCCCAAGGCCACACATCAGAACCAACCAACCAAATATTAGTAGGAAATAAAATTACTAAGAGGAACCTGGACAGCAGGAGGGACAATCTTTCCCAAAGAGCTAAGGAGCATAATTCACATAAAATTCATATCCTACCAATATGTGCTGTATTAGCAAAGACCACTTAGATGCTGCTTATCAAGGTTTCTGATTCTAGGCTATATAAATCCCAGAGCAGAAACTCAACCATACATTGTCCAAGAGATCCAAATTTGGATCAGGGACTAGCTGATCTCCGATCAGGATGGCAGTGAACAGACCTGCCCTTGGCCCATGCACTTGAGAAGCACTGACTAGATGTAGGGTCCCAAACTGTGCTATGAAAATAGCCAAAGGATGTGAAAAGTCTTTGACATCTTGCTACCAACCTTTATTAAGAGGATAAATTCAATCTTTAAATAGTTTACAGTATCATAAATTTCTGCAGACTAGGGAAAAGATTTCCATCCACGTGTATGTCTTTTGTCTGCCAGAGTTAGAAAAAGAGACTATATATTGTTAAATCTTGTCAAAGTTTCACAGAAAAGTTTTCATTCTCTTTACACAGTTTTTCCTTTGGCTTTTGAAGCCAAAGGAAAAGGTCAGTTTGGATTTATCAAGAATGCTCCTTTGACTGTCCCTGAGAGCATGTGCCAGATAGCACAGATGACACTTATATGGAATGTAGTTCCATTAGATTCCCCTTCCAGCCTGAAAGAGAAGGAACAACCATGGGAAACTTTTAAAAGAGAAATAACAAGGCTTCTTGGTTTAGTAGAGGCTGCTTTTTTTTTTAACATAAGGGTTATGCTCTGTCACAAGTTCATCAGAATTCATTTCATCACATGATTAGTGGGCTATAGTAAATAGGAGACAGAAACTATCTCACCTTAAGAAGGTTTTTGATTGTCACATGCAGTGGCCTGGATGTAGGCTGAATATGTGAAAACTGGTGACCTGCAGGAGATGCAAAATTCCCCTAAAACTGACCAAATGTTTATACCCTTGAGCAAAAAATTATTTCTTCTCTTTGCCAAATATTTTCTCCCATGTTAATTGAAAATTATTCCTTATTCTGAAGCTATTTGGTTTTTGAGAACATCTGGTTAAGTCCTTTCCCTCAGTTCTACAGTTTATGAAACTCAATGATATGATTTCTTTCTAATATGAATTTCCTGATGAGAAATAAGGTCTGACTTCTGCCTGAATGTTTTCCACCTTGATTAGATTCTTAAGATTTTTCTCCAGTGTGGATTTTCTGATGTATAATAATAAGAAGGCTTCTGTATAAAATGGATCATATTTCTAAAGATTCTGTGTGGTTACTCTCTAGTATCCAGAGGATGATTTGGTGTGCAAGAAGACCTCTCCTCTCTCTAAAAGATCTGCATCAATTGCATTCGTATGTTTTTTGCACCAGCATGGATTCTCTGATGCACATCATTACTTTCCTACATTCGAAAGTTTTTCCACATTGATTACATTCATAAGATTTCTCTCTAGTGTGGAGGCTCCATGGAGTAATATGTACCTTCCAAGTACAAGTCTCTCCACATTGATTAAATTCATAAGGTTTCTCTTCAGCGTGCATTCTGATGTTTTAGAAGGATGAATTTCTGTGGAAAAGTCTGTCAGTACACATGGATTACCTTGATCAACTCCCCTCCATTGTGGATTTCTTGATGTGCGGTAAGATGGTAATTGAGTAAAACCCTTTCCATATTAATTGCATTCTTAAGGTTTCTCTCCAGTGTGGATTCTCTGATGTACATTAAGACTGTCCCTCCGAGTAAAAGACTTTCCACATTGATTACATTCATAAGGTTTCTTTCCAGTATGGATGCTTTGATGAGCTGTAAGAAAATACCTCCGAGTAAAAGTCTTTCCACATTGATTACATTCATAAGGCTTTTCTCCAGTATGGGTTCTCTGATGTTTAATGAGAGTGTTCTTCAATGAAAAAGACTTTTCACAGTCATTACATTTATAAGGTTTTTCTTCAGAGTGGATTCTCTGATGTATAACAAGATCAGTTTTACTTGGAAAAATCTTTCTACACTGGTTACAATCAAAAGATTTCTCTCCTATGTGGATTTTTTGATGTACAGTAAGACTTTCCCACCAAGTAAAAGACTTTCCACATTGATTACATTCATAAGGTTTCTTTCCATTGTGGATACTCTGATGTGCAATAAAACGATACCTACGAGTAAAAGTCTTTCCACATTGATTGCATTCATAAGGTTTCTCTCCAGTGTGGATTCTCTGATGTGTAATAAGATAGGACTTCTTTGGAAATGCTTTTCCACATTGATTACATTCATATGGTTTCTCTCCAGTGTGGATTCTCTGATGTACTATATAACTGTACTTCTGTGTAAAAGACTTGGCACATTGATTACATTCATAAGGTTTCTTTCTATTTTGGATTCTCTTATGTGTAGCACAGAATTCTCTCCCAATGAAGTCATGGGGACTGTCATTTATGACTCTTTGTTTACAAGCTTCTTCCTCAGAAAGACTTAGCGTTCCAGCAATCTCCTTCACTTTAAGTCTGATTTCTTCTGAAAAAAACAAACAGTAAAACAAATATACACAGACATTATACATGCACATTTCTATTTATATTCTCTTCCCTCCATAGGTAGAACCTAAAATGATTTTTTATTTTCCATGTAAAGAAAATAATTTCAATCTTACATGGGTAGAACCAGTCATCTTAAAATTTTAAAATATCATCCCAAGGATGATATAATTTGCAAAGAGATATAAAGACAAGCACACTGTATACTTACAATGAACTTGTGACCCAGGAAGGGTCATCACTCTCATGATATTCACAATTCACACCAGATTGGTTAAGTAACTTGACTCAAGCTCTATGAATGGCTTTGCTCTGTTCACAGTAATGGATAAAATATCTTCACTTTCAATCTTTCCATTTTCCTTTCATTCTCTTCACTTTCAGTCCTTTCTTAATAGATACAATTTGGTGAATCTAGACTAAGTACTGAAATTATTCCATGATCTCTCCTACCTGTAAGTATAATATAATTTCCCTGGTGATCACTTTCAATCTTTCTTCTGTTGCAGTATCTGAAGTCACATGCAGAATACAAACTATGGTTTGTTTGTTTTTTATTTATGTGAGACATAAGAAATTTTGTCTTGACCCATTACTTTTATTGCATAGTCATAACTTCCTTCCTTTTAAAAAAATTATTTTTAAATTGCCCTGCTCAAAAAATGAATTTAAATTCTTCTTAAAAACAATTAAAATAAAATGCATGACATTTCCTGTGGTTGAAAATACATGTCTCATATAGGAATTTGAATTAATCATATTTTGTAAGAATGTTGTTAGGGTTCTTCCTTATTAGTCCTCTTGTAGCCCTTCCTTTTTAGAAGTTCACACATCTAGTGAAGGATTTAGACAATAGTCAAAGGAATTTGAGCTAAAAATCTGTCAAAGGCAACTGAAGTAGTAAGAATTATCTAATTTGGTGATAACAGTATTTAACCTCTGAGTCTCTGCAGTGATTCCATACTATCATGATCAGAAACACCCTGTTTTTAGGGATCACCTGTGGCAAATAAAATTGCCCTGCCTATAAGCAGGGCTCTGAGTCAATGGCATTTTATTAAATGGTCCACGGGTTTGCTTTAATGAAGAGGACTTTAGAGCTTCCTCACTATTTGAGATACACTTTTCTTCCAATTCATATTTTTATAGGAGTTGATATCACATACAAAGAATAATTTCATTGGTTGATATATGATGTGTAGGCTAATATATACATGTCATAAAATGGATGGGCTACTTCTTAGGAAAGGCAGGAGATGGTGCAGTATATACATACTTGTCATAAGGTGGTCATAAGATGGTCACTTTCTTATATTGGACAAGAGAGAATGATCCAGAGGAACAAAAATAAATTGGGATAAGGAAATAAATTGGGATAAGGAAAAACAAGAGTAGAGGCCTCTATCTAGCTTCCTATGATTGTGAAAGTGATCTTACAATTTGAGCTATACAGTTCTGGGCCCTAATATCTTGACTGACACAGATGGGAAAGTGGAGGGGGTCCCCTCTCAATAAATCAACTTTCTCACATGCAGTAATTACATCAAACTCTGATTGTTTCTGAATGTTTCATATTCTTTTATATTCTCAACTTAATGTTCAATTATTTCCAAATTCCAGGAAGGTTGAACATTCCCACACAAATGATCACAGCTATGGAAAGACCCCCAGTGTCTATCTATCACTGTAACACAAAAGTTCTCTCATTCCTAGCTTTCCTAGCAATTGCATCTCATCAAACCTTAATCACAAGAACGAGATTTAACTTGGCTTTTCATTCTTCCACCATGATGACAGGCTATTTGAAAATCATGGTCCTAGGCAGGCACAGTAGAGGTCATCATGGCCTACCACAACGTTTCTACAAAAACAGAACTTAAAAGTACTACTTAGTGAAATGCTAAGAAAGTTTTCTAATTTGGACTTATCATATGTTTATGTTATTCCTCTTCTATCTTGTGACCTTTTTTTAAGTTTTTTTGCAAGGCAAACGGGGTTAAGTGGCTTGCCCAAGGCCACACAGCTAAGGTAATTATTAAGTGTCTGAGACCGGATTTGAACCCAGGTACTCCTGACTCCAGGGCCGGTGCTTTATCCGCTACACCACCTAGCTACCCATATCTTGTGACTTTTCAAAGAAATTTGTTGGTAATATGAATTAATCATTCAGAAGAGTTTCATTGAAAGGGTAGCCAGTTTATCAGTGGAAGAAAACTAAATTATGTCTGTAAAAGTTCTTTTCTTTCAAAGGTTGTTCTGAATAAAAATATTATTAAAAAAAACAAACCAAAACAGTATTTACAATGGACCCATAATACACGTCAATTACAATATTTGTCATGAACCAATGGAAAAATAACTCTTTTAAACATTCATTTATAAAAATGAATTTCCATCCCCGAGCAGAAGTTAGTCCAATTATCCAAACATTTTCCACCTTAAACATATATGAATATCTTCATTATATTCTCTTTAAAATCAGACAGTGATAGAAGGCTGGACCTTGAATTATGAAGACCTGAATTCCAATCCCAACTCAGAAATTTACTTTTCCTGTGACTCTAGGCAAGTCATAGGACCTTTGGGTTTTTTGCATATATTTTTGTATTTTATTTATTTAAGGCGATGGGGTTAAGTGACTTACCCAAGGTCACACAGCTAGGCAATTATTACGTGTCTGAGGTCAGATTTGAACTCCCGACTCCAGGGCCAGTGCTCTATCCACTGTGCCACCTAGCAGCCCCCCCCCCCACTTCTTTCTAAAGTTCTCACCTGACCATGTCACCAACTACTCTACAACCTTCAGTGACTCCCCAACAAAAGGATCAAATATAAAAACCTATCTCAGGCACTTTATCTCCAGCCCTTCCTCTACTCTTTCAGCCTTCTTTCACCCTCTTTCCCTCCATATAATGCCAGAATCCAGTAGTATGAGTCTCCTTTCTCTTCCAAGAACAGGATATTCCACCTCTGGACTCCATGGGTTTCCCTACCATTCCTGTGGCCTAGGAAGCTTTCCCTGGCATCCCTGAAGCCCCAGCTAGAGACCACCCTTCACAATAGCCTTTCTCAGTCCTCCTTAAATTAAGGACCTTCCTTCTCTTGAGTAGCTTCAATTTATTCTGTCCATAGTGGGTTTCTACATGATTGTTGGCCTGTTCTTTGCCCCACCAAACTGTGAGGTTAATGGGATCAGGGAAAGTTCCTTATAGCTATTTATGTGCTTAGTGATTTACACTTAGATGTTTGTTGACTTAAAAGTCTAGAAAAGAGTTCATAGAGGATAGTCTAAACACTTTTGCACTTTCAGAAGAATCCTCTGCCTTCCGCAAATTCCAAAACATAGATCGATTCCTGAAAGGGAGGTGAAAAGCCACGGAGTTTCAGCCCTCATTTTACAGATGGAGAAACTGAGGTTCAGTGTTTCAGTGAGTGACACAGAAAGCCACTGCCAAGACATATCTGAAAAAGAATCTAGGGGGCAGCTAGGTGGCACAGTGGATAGAGCACTGGCCCTGGAGTCAGGAGGACCTGAGTTCCAATCCGGCCTCAGACACTTAATAATTACCTAGCTGTGTGGCCTTGGGCAAGCTACTTAGCCCTCACTGCCTTGCAAAACAAACCTTAAAAAAAAAAAGAGAAAGAAAGAAATAAAAGAATCTAGAACACAAAAAGCCTGGTCATCACAACTCTCATAGACCTGCTTTCACCTCACTTACCTGGACAACAGCTCTTCAGGTCTTCCTTCTCTAACATCCGGAGAGGTTCACTTTGCTCAAAATAAGAGATCGCTTCTCGTCCAGGAGATGGAAGCCCTAGGCAGGGAAATCAGTTGGGGATGAAGATGGAAAGAAAGTTGGAATTTAGTTCCCTTTTGGAAAGACTGTACACACAGAGTTGCTGCATTTGGAGGATCACTCCATTATGCTGATGCAAAAGAGGAGCTTAGACTCACCCATTAGTGTTTATCATTCAAGGAACCCAAAATCGGATGTGTGGTTCTGAAAAATGACCAATCCTTCTCCCTCTTCTCCATGCCCCCCCACCTCCTGTCAAGTTCCATTCTGGCAGAAACACCTAATTCTAAAACTGGGTGAAAAAGGGTTATGGTCTAAGACCAGCCTCAAGTCCCAGGAACAGGGACCTTGATGAATCTACTTTTGTCCTATTCCTCTCCCCTGTTCCTCACACCCTGAGCCATGTAGAAATCTTTGGTACTGTTCATGTGGGGAAACTCTTGTCACTTAGGGGAGGTTCTCCTGCTGCCAAACTCAATAAACCCACATTGTTCCAAATTGTCTTTCTTGGCCAATCCAGAAGCTTGCGACAATGGACCCCAGGATGGGATCGACCTCAGAGCATTTATTTTTGGGGAGAGGTAGGAGAGAAGATCATGGAAGCAGAATGGAATCAGGAAATTTGGTCTTGGTGCGACTTCTTCATAGAAGGATGGACTCATTGGACACTTTCCATTATTTAGAAATCAGAGGCAGCTGATAGGGCAGTGGAGTGAGCCCTGGGCTAGAGTGAGGAATGCCAGAGTCTAATCCAACCCCAGACAGTTACTACCTGTGTGCCACTATACAAATCACTTAGCCTTCATTTGCCTCAGTTTCCTTAATTGTCAAATGGGGATAATACTATGATTTAACTTGGAAGGTTATTATCAGGATGAAGTGACATAACATCGTAAAGAAAGCCCTCATCATAGCATCTGGTAAGCAGGAGGTGAAACAAATGCTTGTTCCCTTCCTTTCTCACCATCTGTGATTGAATTTTGGGACAAGACGACAGAAGATTAAGGACAAAATTGCTATAACTGGGGATAACTGGGAGCTGTAAGCTATAAACTGATGCCTGTTGAAGAGAAGAATATTTCAAATACGTCCTCAAAGAGGAAGGGGTTGCAAGAAAAAATTGCTGAGAAGTTTTCAGAGATTTGACAGGAAAAATTCATGGCCAGGTTGAGATTAACCTCTGGGATTGGTTCCTCATTTGAGATACTTCCTCAGTGATTTGATTTTTGATCTGAAGCTTCCTACAGTTGGTAAGAGACTGCTTCAGGAGTAACAAAGGAGACCCTTGATTTCCTGTCACACAGTGTAAAGATATTTCACAGGAAAACCAACCTCTAGGAAGATGCTATCTCTTGGACCAGGAGATCTCCACTTTTCTCTCTCTCTAAATTGATCAGTGCTCCAAACCCTTCATTAGGAATGAAGACATTTCCATTCATTGGAGGCTCAGTGATACCAGGGGCGGTGTCCTTACCCAAAGAGAGTAGGTTCCAGGCAATCTCCAGCATGACCTCCTTGTACAACTGCTTCTGACAAGGGTCCAAGAGGCTCCACTCCTCCTGGGTGAAGTCCACAGCCACATCCTTGAATGTCACCAACCCCTAGACCATCAAAAGTCATCAGATGGGAGCTGAAAGACTCTTCAGAATTAAAGAGTCCAACCCTCCTTAAGTATAAGAAAAAGCTAAAGCACAGCTAGGGATCATACTACGTATGAGAGCGAGGGTTCTAGAACCTAGTCATTAAGAGTCTGATGGAATTTCCAGAAAAGCATTTTATGTGACCAATAGGATTAAAACTGAAAAATGCCTATATGACTCCATGAAATGTATCTTCCTGTGGAATCAGAGAGGAACTTTGTGGAGAAAGAGAGAGGCTGATGTGAAACTTCTTCTTGCTCAGAATTGATAAAAAAAAATGAATTCTGGGAAGATGATGTCAGAAATGTTCAGGCTCTCCAGAGTTTCTCTCCAAACTGACTGAAAATCACCATGAAATGAAAGTAAAGTAGTAAAAATAAGGGGAAAGGTCCTAGGAGGACAACTTGAGAGGATTCAGAGAAGACTCCAGGGGCTGAGATTTGACCTGAAGGAAGTTTGTACACCCCACTGAATCATCCAACAGGAGTGAATGCCTCAAGAAATTTCCCTTTACTCACTTTGCCCCTCACAAACTTTCATCTAAAGCAAAACATGCTGAGAGAGGGAATACTGAGGGTCTCTGTGCAGCTTTTGGAAGTCATGGCTAGCTCTGTTAATCAGATGTGACCCTGGCTGTGGGAGAGGAAGAGCCAGTGCCATTACGGGAAGCAAGAACATTTTTGGGACACTGTGTCTGAGGCTTAAGGAAGGAGGAGAGGAGTCCTAGAGGTTGAACTCTGAGACAGAATTCAGAAAACAAAAGGACTTGAAGCCTAGGGTAACAATACCCACAATTCAAGATTACAACTTGATAATAATATGGGTTGTAGGCTGAAGAGAAATCTTGGAAGAAATTAGGAAGGAATTTAAAAATCAAATCAGAAGGAATCAGGAAAACGGAGAAACAAAAAGCAATTAAAGAAAATTAGGAAAAGAAGGTGAACCATTTGGGAAAAGAGAAAGGAAAAAGGACAAATACTGTGAGAAAACTTCGTAAGGACTTCATAAGAACCTAGCAACTTCTACACAAAAGACATTATATATCAAACATTTTGTGTGTGTGTGTGTGTGTGTGTGTGTGTGTGTGTGTGTGTGTATAACATTATATTAAAAAGCAAAGGAGCTGGGACTGCAAATATAATTAAGATCAATAGGAAAGTAAAATTGGGGAATGGGGGAACTCTATAGACAGTTTATCAGGTAAAGACCTTACGTCAAAACTTATATAAAGAATTTTGTGAAATCCATTTTTTGATTGATAAATTATCATTTTTTGTTTTCTAATGTTTTAATCTACATTGAGTATATTGGCATGTTTCAGACATATGCCCAATCCCTGTATTAAATAATAAGTGAAATTGAGAAACTATGATTGATAAATTATTAAAGGAGAGTAAAACTCAAACATTTTATGTCATATAAAAACACTCTGAATAAGTATTGATTAGCAAAATGCTTATTCAAGCAACCTTAAGTTATCATTTTACCCCTATCAGATTTGCTAAAAGAATAGAATGGAACTGTGCACATCCTTTGACCCAGCAAAACCACTACTAGGACTATATCCCAAAGAGATTGTAAGAAAGAGCAAATAATGCACATGTCCAAAAATATTTATAGCAGCACTTTTTTGTATTGGCAAAGGGTTGGAAATTGAAGGTATGCCCATAAATTGGGGAATGGCTGAATAAACTGTAGTATGTGAATGTGATGGAGTACTGTTGTTCTATAATAAATCACAAGTGGCCAGACTTCAGAAAAACCTGGAACAACTTGCATGAACTGATGCTGAGTGATGTGATCAGCTATGAAGGCAGATTTGTTCTTTTCAACAGAATGAGCAGACAATGCTAAAGGATTTGTGATGAAAAATACCATTTAAATCCAGAAAAGAATTATGGAGTCTGAATGCAGGCCAAAGCAAACTATTTTCAATTTTTAAAACTTGTTTTATGTTTTGTCTTTTTTTCCCCCTCTCATAATTCCCCCCCTTTTTCTTTTGCTTTTCTTTCACAACTTGATTAATATGGACATTTTTAACATGGTTGTTAACATAGAATCTATATTAAATTACTCGCTGTCAAGGGGAGGGGGAGGAAAGGGAGAAAAATGTGTAACTCAAAGTCTTAACCAAAAAATGTTGAATATTATCTTTACAGGGAATTGGAAAAACAAAGAAATAAATTCATTAATAAAAAAATAGAAGTGACAAATGTTGAAAAGGATGTAAAAAAAATTGGAACACTAGTTCATTGCTGATGAAATTTAAAATGATCCAATCATTTGGATTTATGCCCAAAGAGTTATTAAATTACCTATACCAACAATCCCATCATTAATTCTATTTCCAAAGATGATTAAGGAAAAAGGAAAATCATCTATATGTGTCAAAATATTTATATTCACTCTCTTTGGGGTGGTGAAGACCAGAAATTGCAGGGATGCCCATCACTTGGGGAATGGCTGAATAAGTTGTGGAATATGTATGTGATGGAATACTACTGTGCTAAAAGAATTGATGAGCTCTAGGATTTAAGAAAGACGGGGAAAGACTTGCATGAAATAATGAAGAGTGAAATGGGCAGACCCAAGAAAACATTGGATATAGTATCAGCAATACTGCTTATTTTTAGGTTTTTTGCAAGGCAATGGAGTTGAGTGACTTGCCCAAGGTCACACAGCTGGGTAATTATTAAGTGTCTGTGGCCAGATTTGAACTCAGGAACTCTTGACTCCAGGGCTGATGCTCTATCTACTGCACCCCCCAGCAATATTGTTTTAAGAATGACTTCGAGTGATTAATTTACTTTTCGATTATAACCCAAAATAATGAGAAAGACATATGAAGATACTGGGTTCAGAAAAAAGAACTGACATATGTATACAATAATTGTATGTATGTCTATGTTTGTATGTAGAAATAGAGAGAAATCCACATTTGTCTAATGCAGGGTTGACTGGAGAGGAAGAAAAAAGTAAATTCCATACTTATTTTATTAAATATTTAAAAGGAACAGGAAGTTTGTGCCTAGTAGATTTTCCATTCCAAATGCAAACATTTTTCTAATTTTATTATAATACTATGGAAATGTTTGGTTTGTTCCACAAATTAAAAGTAAAATTAAAAAAAGAGAGAGATAAAGGTCTTGAGGAAGGCACAGTTGGAAATGTCCTCAACACTATACTCATCTGGTCTAGTTGTGTTGCTCTAGGCAAAATATTTGCTTCCATCACCTGTTATATTTGGCCATCTGTATTACTGGAGCTCTTCACTTGGTTGGTGATCGCTCTTCATTCTCAGAGGACCAAAAGGTATCACTCAGCTAGGATCTTGGATACATACAGTTTGTTTGAATGTGGCTGATCAGATTGGATATGATAAAACAATCTCTCTTTTTTTTTAAGTTTTTGCAAGGCAATGGGGTTAAGTGGCTTGCCCAAGGCCACACAGCTAGGTTATGATTAAGTGTCTGAGGCCGGATTTGAACTCAGGTCCTCCTGACTCCAGGGCCAGTGCTCTATCCACTGAGCCACCTAGCCACTCTGTGATAATACAATCTTGTGAGATGGGATGGGAAAGTCTTATCTTTCATACAAAGGTGACTAAAAATGAGACTCAGTGATGTTTGAAAGCCTATCAGTTTTCACATAGCTAGTTTTGATAGTAGAGATAAATGACTTAAAAAAAGGGCTCCTTTCCAACAGAGTGTCTCTTATGAATGGTACACTATTCCATGAGAGATAAAACAGGAGACATCTTTGTTTATGATTCTCTAATTCATATTAAATGAGGCACAAAAGAGGGAGAGTTTCCTCACTACCAGTATTGGTACAGAACAGATTTGTGCAATTAGCTACCAGTAAATGAGAAGAAACTGGGAGATGTTTAAACAAATAAATAAAAATAGAATCTTGCTGTTCAGTCCAAAAAAGTGAAAGAACTTTTACGTGTGATATGCTCTGACAGCATATTCTGAGGGGAAAATGCTTTATGTGATCACTTAAAAGAGAACAAATTTAAAGATCTGATCTAGAATGTTTCCTGAGAAGTTGGAATTCAGGCTTTTCTGAATGAAAACAGGAAGGGAATGCTAAGAAGATACTCATCAGAATCTGGACAGCCCCAAATGGTATGAAGCAGTTTTTGGCCAAGGGAACAAGAGTTATCTATCCCCACAATGAGGATTTACAGTCCCTCTAGAAAGTTGTTGTTTTAAGATTGTTTTCATTTGCCTATGAGATATATTACTTAGTCATAATATTTAGTTACAAGGGAGAAAGAGTAACTATGATGGAGGAAGGAGCCTTCCCCGTTGATCAAAACAACAACATTCATTTAATGGGTTTTGTTTGAGTTAATTCATAAGAAAAATGATCTAAACACACCCCTAGAATTCTAGAAACTTGGGAAAACAAGAGTCAAGAGAATGAATTCAGAAGCCTTCAGAAGTACTATAATACAGGAAAGGTTGATCATATAGAAGAATACTCAGATACTTGGGATGGGTCATATATATTTCAAATCTGCTCCAAGCACATGCGTTTGGTCAATGCTTTTAGAATCTGATGGTCTTTCATTTCATTTTCTTTCATCTACATCATAAGCATAGAATTCACTTTATCAGAAATTCTGATATCAGATATAATTTTCCATCCTGTACATAAAACTGCTGTTTCATTTTTCATCATTTTTGTTTCTTTTCTAAAAACATCTGATTTATGCACTAGTTCTCCTTTTTTTTTATTTTTGTGGGGCAGTGTGGTTAAGTGACTTGCCCACAGTCACACAACTAGTAAGTGTCAAATTTGATGATTCCAGGGCTGGTATCCAAAATATGGACAAAGATCATAAAATTGAGTTCGGTAATCAATGAGATTACATAAAGATGACTCAGTTGTATATTATGATCCTCTCATAAGTTATAATATTTGCTTCAAATGCCTATTGATAAGATTTACATTTTGGCAGGCAGAAGAATTTCCTAAAGAAACATAGGATTTCTCTCTTCTTCTAAAAATTTTGATGTGATTGATTTGTTGATAAAACTGCAGGAATCCACTGATGCCACTGCAGAGGTAACTATACGGTATTGACAGAGGCAGAGTCAACATTCAAATGAATAGCAGACCTTGGCATGGCAAATCAACATTTTTACACACCAAGTCAAATTCCAATTTATAAAGCTTAATTATAGGTTGAGAAAGCAGATTTTAATCAAAAATAGAAGTTTTGGGGGTGGCTAGGTGGTACAGTGGATAGAGCATTGGTCCTGGAGTCAGGCAGACACTTAATAATGACCTAGCTGTGTGGCCTTGGGCAAGCCACTTCACCCCATTTGCCTTGAAAAAACCTTAAAAAAAAAAAGAAATACAAGTTTTAAAAACTTATTAACTTTGACAATTTCTAAATCATTCCTATTCCCTAGGTTCTCTGGAGTCACTCTTCGTTATTGCATAATAATCATACTGTGGATTCTCACTAAAAGAAGGCAGTCCTTTTATTGATGGATGATTGATCACTAGCTGATTCCTGAAGTCACATGAAAAAGACCATGACATCAGAGAGGTAATGCCATGAAAAGCACATGAATTGGATTTGAGTGGGGGGGGGGGCAACACTGTGCTAAGTTATCAGCCTCACTTTCTCCCCCAAAGTCATCTCTGGGTCCAGTGTCTAGAGAGGAATCAGGACAACTGGAGATGGCCCTGGATGTGAGGCAGTCAGGGTTAAATGACTTATCCAAGGTCACATAGCTAATAGATGTTAAGTGTCTGAGGCTGGATTTGAACTTCCATCTTCCTGACTCCAAGGTCAGTGCTCTATCCCTTTGATACAGTCTTGCTGGCTTCTCACAAGTTCACCCAGCTCATAAATTGACAATAAACTCACTAAGTCTAAACTTTCATATTCGATTTGCTTCACATATTTTCAAAATTCCAAACTTGTCCATCTCCAATTTTAGGACACCTTTCTAGTTTCTTCAGTCTTTCAACTACTGACAGTGGGTCAGTAGTTTCATAGGTAAGTCTTTCCAACATATATAATTTGTGGGCCAAGGATTTGGACACCAAAGTCAAAAAGATGGTGTCTTGCCATCTGCTTAGTTATCATGTACATGGACTTCTTAGCCACTTTCCTGTCCCTTCAAGGACAAAGGTCATTCTCCTTGGCAGAGACAAGGGAGAGAAGAACAAAACAATTCTGGCTTTATTGGTCAATTTTCCTACCCAGTCCCAAGCCAAGATCCTCTCTTCTTTATTTGTCCTTATTTCCCCAATTGATCCTGACAAAATGGATAAATTTTACACACCCACCCTACATTCTTCCATGTCTCCTCAAATTGTTAGGGTTGTGGGGGCAAGATTTCTTCCAGGAGCTTTGCATCTTCCTCCTGTGAGAAGAGCACTGGGCCAGGACTCAGGAAGACTGCTCTTGGGGAAGTTCACATCAAGCCTCAAAATCCCTTAACTTCTGTCTCAGTTTTGTCAACTTATATAAACTGAGGATAATGTTTCTGGGGGTGGCAGAGGAAGCATTAGAGTAAACTCTTAATGGTTCTGTACAAGGCACCAGACTGAAACTTGATGAGGATAACAAAGGAAAAAAACAAACAAACAAACCCTCTGTGTCCTTGGTCCAATTTGGTAGAGGGAAGAAGGGAGGTCTGTGGATGCTAGGAATAAGCCTAGGGAGGAAGACACTGCCCAGGGACCAGTTCTGGAATCAAATCCTGAGCAATAGGACAAGAAGACTCAGACCTATCATTGGGAACTGCAACAAAATGGTTGCCTCTGGTAGTTTTGTCACCCTTTCCCCAGGCCCAGGTCACATAACCAGGGTCAAGGGAAGCTGTGGGCAGCTGGGGATTCCTGGGGAGGCAGGTCCTGGGGAATGAGGCAAGGAAGTTCGGAAACCTGCAGAAGCAGGGGGCCTTGGGGGCAAAGCAATGTCCAGACCACCTACAGTGAACTATCCAGAGCAGGAGTCCCATTGAAAGGGGATCCTACAACCTGGCCTCTGAGCCAGCCAGGAGAGCTCATTACTTGTCACATGAACAGAGTACAGCAGCAGTCTGCTCTTGTACAGACTCAAACTCAGGACCGGACTCTGATAGAGCTCAGAGCAGCAGGGCAATGAGCTGATTCTGGCCCTGGATCTTCCCACTGAGTGGACACTGAGGAGACACTCTATCCTGCCCCCAAGAGCCTGGAACAAGACCATACTCAATATCCAAGAAAATAGCAACAAGACCAGCCCAGATTTTCCCTCCAGAACTGTAAAGGGCCCAGTTCTAACTTCATATCTGAAATCCGGAGGCAGGGCTGAAAGAATGAGCCAACACACAAATCAACAAACAAAAATCCACTCATCCTGATGAACTTTTAGGGTGAGAGAAACCCTCAAGACAAACACAGAGGGGCGGCTAGGTGGCCTAGTGGATAAAGCACAGGGCTTGGAGTCAGGAGTACCTGGGTTCAAATGCGGCCTCAGACACTTCATAATTACCTAGCTGTGTAGCCTTGGGCAAGCCACTTAACCCCACTTGCCTTGCAAAAACCTAAAAAAAAAAAAAAAAAAAAAAAAAAGACAAACACAGAACAGAGACTCTTATCTACAAGCCCTGCCTCAGCAAAAACACAGCTTGGGCCCAAATGAGACAAGAACCAGAAACCTCATAGCAAGAATGAAACACGTCTATCAATGGAATGAGAGTGACGGAGGAGAAAACACATGGGAAAGAATGAGTGGAGAGAGAAAGACTCCAGGCATCCATAGCGAGGCATGAGAAGAACCAAACCAGGCAACAAACTCTCTAAAAATGAGAAGAGACCAAATAGAAGCCATGAAGCAATAACAAATACAGAATATAGGAGAATATGAGGTATCTCTTGGTAAAAATGACTCACATACAAAAGAGAAGGAAAAGTTAACTATTATTGGACTATCTGAATGTCATTAAAAAGGAGTCTAGACATTAGATATGAAGAGGATCTTCCTATGTTATGGTGGAGTAGGTCAGAAAGCTTATTGCCCCGACCCGCGGGACAGCAAAGTGGGGTGTGGAGGAGGACCCAGCCTGAAAAGGAATGGGTGAGAATAAGGAGAGTGAGACCCAAGGGTGGTGGATAAGGTCTGAGTTTATTGAGAAAAAGTACATGCTTATATACTGTAGAGAAGGAGCAAGGAAGTTAGCTTAGGGGTGGAGTTGGTATGCCTTGGCCTGAGAGAAGGCTTCTTTCCTGTAATTTGTTTGTTCCTTTATCTTGGCCCTTGGTATGCCTGGAATTTGTTTTGCTCCTTTTAGCTTATCTTAGTTTCTGACCTGGGGCTTCTTGGCCCCTGGCAGCTTATAGCTCTCCAAATATTCCCCACAAAAAGTGACAGAGCATCAATTTAGAGGGAGCAGAGCACTGAGGAAATCAATACCACTTGTTTTCCTAAGCCAACTAGAAAACAACCCAGGAAAGACAAAAAACTTTAAAATAAAATATTATATTTTAAAAAAGGAAATGGTAAAAGAGAGACCTGGGAAGGTTTGTGTGGCCCAAGACAGAAAGACATGTCTAGGACAGGGAGCAGACTTGGTATTCTGAGTCCAACAATGCGAAGGATGAGCTAGAATGTTCAGTTACTCCAAGGAGGGCTTGGCCAAAAGGGATGGGGTTGTGTGTGTGTTTGTGTGTTTGTGTGTGTGTGTGTGTACCTTTGACAGAGAACTGAAGAATGTGTACTCCTTCAAAGGAAGGTAGATTTGAGTCAGAGGCAAAAAATATTTGAGGATGGACAGAGTGAAAAGACACAGATTCAAGAGTGAAGTGGTCCTTGAAAGTTACTTGTAATGAGGGAGAACTTAAAAACACACAGAGAGGGCACTGTTTTGGGTGTGTGGGCTCAGTGCTCAAGACTCCAAGGGCCCTATGAATCAGTTTAAACCACAGAAGAAGAGGACTGGGCAGTGTGGTGATTCCTGGGTTCCAATTCTTGCCTTTTTTTTTTTTTTGGTAAAGAGATGATCCACAAGGAAGGCGTTGTCAAGCTTCCTAGGTCAAGTCCTGTCTAAACAAATGGATTTGATGATTCCTGTTTGGTCTAATCTGGAGACAGTCTGTACTCACCTGAGGTGAGGGGGTTGAGGCTCCCAGGGGCCATTCCCTCTGAATCCAGAGTCCCTGGGTAACCAAAACATTACCAAAGTCACCATTTTGTCAAGTTCTTCCCTCTAAGCCCTGTTTTCTTCATCTACCCCTCTGGTCCTGCATCCCCCACCCTTTGTGGATCACAAATATACAACAGTCAGAGCTCTTGCTTACCCAGAAAAGGTTTCAATTTTATATCTTTCTGATAAAAAGGAGATAACCTGGAGCCATCAGTAAAATACCTCTTCTCTTTACCTCTGACTAAAAAAAGCTATCTTCCCCATCTAAAATCTTAGACTTAGGTTGGTTGGCTTTTTGTCAT
The DNA here is from genome assembly GCF_037893015.1 of Macrotis lagotis. Classification (NCBI taxonomy): domain Eukaryota; kingdom Metazoa; phylum Chordata; class Mammalia; order Peramelemorphia; family Peramelidae; genus Macrotis; species Macrotis lagotis. The sequence goes on from NC_133666.1 coordinate 701,746,628, forward strand.
ACTCTGGGTGATTTGTGAATTTTTTTTTTTTTTTTTAGTTTTTGCAAGGCGATGCGGTTAAGTGACTTACCCACGGTCACACAGCTAGGTAATTATTAAATGTCTGAGGCCAGATCTGAACTCAAGTCCTCTTGACTCCAGAGTCAGTACTCTATCCACTGAGCCACTAGGCTGCCCCATGATTTGTGAATTTTACAACAAAGCTTTTTTTATTTTTTTCCAACATTAGTGTCTATATTTGACCCAGGAGAAGGAACCCAGAGAGGGAGAGAGTTTTCCCATTTTTTTTTTCAGAGTGGGAGACTGGTCTACAAGGATTTATAAAAGGTGAGGTCCTACAGGAGTTACAAGGGGCCTTTGTGTCCTCAGGACAGACTCCAACCTACAGAGGGAGGGAAGCAGGAAGGAGTCAGGCTTGGAAATGTGTCTGAACAGAAGGACTATTTCCCTTTCCCTCTCCTCTGCCTATCTTCTTCCCGGGACCCAGGAGGCAGAACTGGGATCCCATGGGGGATGAGACCAGGCTGAGCCTCAGTGGCTCCTGGGTCAGGGCTCTCCCTCCAACTGGTCCTCCGCTCTGCCCCCATCTCCTCTCCCCAGCTAACACACACATCATCTAGATGATAGTCAGACTGCTTGATCTAGGCAGGAGGGGGCTAGGGAGGTTTGAGACTGGAGAGGCTCTGGAATGGTGCCACCAATGAATGGCCAAGGGAAGTCTGCCTCAGTGAGCCAAAATACAGTCTGAGATTCAACCCTGAGGGGCTCTGAAAGAAGTTGAGGCAGGGAAACAGGAGACCTGGGCAGGGTCTGGGAGACGAGACATTCTGACAGAGCCCATGGCAGGGAGGGCAGGGACACTGCTGTGACAGAGGGGCTCCAGATGGACCCTGAGCCTGGGAAAGCAGGATGACTGCGTCCTGAGAACGGACCAGGAGCAGGGGAGGATGACGGGAGCCCCGGGTGAGGCTTGGAAGCTGGATTTCTGGGCAAAGTCTGAAGTCAGGGCAAGTATGACCCAATGGTACCTTTGGGGAGGGTGAGTTGGGAAGTTTGGGAAGCGATTGGGTGTCTGGAAAAGAATTAGGGTTTCAGAGTTCATCCAGTAGCTCAGCCTGAGAGGGAGGGCTGCTCCAGGAAGACCCGGGGGGCCCTTACCATGAGGTCAGATGAGACCCCATCGCAAGGGCAGCCACATGGGGGTGGGACTTACCTGGGACATGCCAGCACAGCAGGCAGAGAGAGCTCAGGGCCAAGAGAAGAAAGGAGAGAGAGGTGAGCTCCAGGGAAGGGAGAGCCTCGGTTCTAAGAGTTCCTGCTTCCGGTCAGGCCCCTCCAGGAGGCTTCCCAGGCCCGGAAGCACCTCCCGAGCAGGCCCCGAGGGGCCGGGCTTCCAGCACCCTGGCTGCCTCTCCTGCCTAAGCCCTGCCCTCCGGCCCGGGCAGTGCCTTCTCCCCTGCATTCCAGCCCCACTCCACCTCGCTCCGGCCCAGGGCTCAAGCTCCGCCTGCCCCCCAGCTCCTTCCTAAGTCCCCGCACCCAGAAAGCTCCTCCTGCTCCACCTGCGGCCCGGCCTGAGAGGGATGAGGCCCCTGCTCGGAGCAGCCGGCCCCAGATGGCCCTTGGGAACCCTGGGAAGCCGTGGACCCCTCGGAAGTGGAGGTCAGCTAGGAGAGAACCGAGCCACCTGTGTTCTCCCACTGGAACTGTCCACCAGGAGCCCAGATGCCCTTCAAACTGGGCTTGGAGGTGATGGGAGGAGCAGCTGGCAGAAGAGGCGGGAAAGGTTCTTGATCCTGCTCTGAATGCCATCATCATAACTGGGGGGACTGGTGGTTCTGGGTCAGAGAATTCAGAAATGCGTTGAACAGAAGGGATGGCATTTAGCAAAGTTGTTTCATGTTTTTGGTTTTGGTTTTTAGTTTTTTGCAAGGCAACGGGGTTAAGTGGCTTGCCCAGGGCCACACGGCTAGGTCATTATGAAGTGTCTGAGGCCGGATTGGAACTCAGGGACTCCTGACTCCGGGGCCAGTGCTCTATCCACTGCGCCACCTAGCCACCCCGTGTTTCATGTTTTTCATCTGTAACATTGTTTGTGTTACTATGAGGCTTTGACTTTTTTTCCTATTGGAATGTTTGAGAAACCATTTTATTAGAAACATTGGAATTTCAAATATGACTTCGAGGTGGTGATGTGATTGTGTCCTTGGAAAATTAACTCCTCTTCTGATCTGGATGCTATGAAATTAGGAATTAGATGGTAAGAGATTGTGGTTAAGTTTTGAAAACTGTTACGTCTTTACTTGGGTACATTTTAATGTAAACTAGACAAAAAAAAAATAGCTAACTCTTTGAGAAAAGAAAGACCTCAGAAATTCTTTTCTATTCAGGGCCTTGGGAACTTACCAACTAAGCGCCTGGGGACCTTTTTTTTTTTTTTAAGAATTTTCAAGGCAATGGGGTTAAGTGGCTTGCCCGAGGCCACATGGCTCTGTCATTAAGTGTCTGAGGTCACATTTGAACCCAGATACTCCTGACTCCAAGGCCGGTGCTCTATCCACTGGGCCACCTAGCCGCCCCCTGGGGACCTTTTCTTTAGGCAAGTTCATCACAGCTTCTCAATTCTTGGGAAGAAGGACCCTTCTAAAGAAGGTTGTTAGTTTATAAAGTAAAATGACTATTGCCAAACAAACCTGAACCAGACCTCTTCAGCTTAGGCCTAGCTCTGAAATATAGGGGGAGCCAGAGCTTTAAACTTTAAAAATAATTAATCAAATAAGGTCAATTAGTAAAAAAAAAGGAAATGATACAGTATTAGGGAAACTGATTTTTAATTGAACTTTTCAAGTCTAGGGGAGAGAGCAAACATCTGCAATTTCCTGAATTCAGCAAAGGAGGTGTCCCACTCCCCCAAAGGTTTCTATAAGCAACAAAGGATAAACAGCACCTGATTGGTCAGTCGATAATCACTTTGCAGGCATCTCTGACTCTCCATGACCACTTTTGATGTTTTTTTTCACATTGACAATAGATGTTTGGTCATTTCCTTCTCTAGATTATTTTACAAATGAGGAACTGAGGCAAACAATAAGTGGTTTGTCCAGGGTCTCATATTTAGTAAGTGACTGGGGCTGGATTTGAATTCAAGTTTTCCTGATGCTGGGACTAGCTCTCAAATACTGAACCAACTAGCTGTCCCCCAATCTATCAGTACAGTAGCAGTTTATAGATAAGATATATGAAGTGCATATTGAGGAATGCATATTCATGAGAAGTGGGAAAAAATGAAGCTATTAGAGACAAGGAGGATAATAAAGTATAGTTTATTGTGTAAAGAAATCAAGAGATCACAGATAGACAAAGGAAATGGTTCATTTATACTAACCTAATATTCCGAGGATGAGAGGAAGTGATGTATAAGGAATTTCTCTAGGGAATTTCTGGGAAATTGTTGATAGGAATTACATAGCACAAGAAGTAGTGAAAGGGTGAGAATCAGCAACAGTGGAGAGTGTGCCTAGTTCAATAAAGCTTAGAGGCCATCATACTTGAAAGAAATGACATGAATATCATTGCCAAGTTACAGTACTCCCCAGTTATGGAGAAAATATTGAAGCCACAAGGAAAAAAAAACAATTTGAATGATGAAGAAATAGGACTGCACAAGACCTAGCAGCCTCCACATGATCTCTCCCTTGTCTTTTGGATGAACCTCAATTTGCAACCTACATGTACACCGATCAGAAAAGGAAACTCCCCACTAAACTGGACAGTAGGGATTGGAGCTTGGAACAATATTTCAACTCTTCCCCATGATCATCATATAACTTTAAATCAATCACTTCTCACTCTATCCCCTAGTTTTCTTTCTCATATGAGGGGGTTCTGCAGGGATACTCTGGTCTTCCTTCCCTGTATCCTGAAGTCTATGATACTTGTCTGAGATTGCAAGTATAAGTGTTCCATGAGAAAGCTCTCTTGGATTTGGAACTTATCTTTAGATTTGCACAGTAGTATTTTGACAAGATAGGTAGGTGGTGCATAGAGTGCTGGGCCTGAAGTCAGGAAGACTCATCTTCCTGAATTCCAATCTGACCTCAGACACAAACTAGCTGTGTGACCTTGGGCAAGTCACTTCATGTTTTTTGTCTCAGTTTCCTCATCTATAAAAGAACCTGGAGATACTGCAGCAAGTTTGTCAAGAACTTACTAAATATGGTCATGAAGAGTCAAACATGACTGGAAAAACAATTATATTACAACTGGAACAGGTGCCACCTTGTATGGTCTTGTCACAGACTTAGTCACTTAATACCAAAAGACTAATCCCCACAGACCATGGACAATGGAAAAGTGTCAAACTTTCTGACTCATAGGATTCCTAGGGGAGGACAGCTATAGACCCAACCCTCTCCTCTAAGCCTATACACACATGAGGGAAATACCCTGGAATTCTTTCTCCTGATTTCAGGGTCAATGCTCCATCCACTGTTCCACCTAACTGCACCACCTCAATTGTCTTTGACTCCCTATGCCCCAGGACTGAACTGTACAGATCTTCCCTTTAGTCCTAGTCAAAGGTTTCACTTTACTGCTATCTTAAGTGAGTGAAATGAGGCCCCCTGAAAATGAAGCTGAACTTAGTAGTCAGAAGGCTTGACTCTGAATTTTAAGTCTGAAAAAAAATGATCTCTTTCTTATTCTCAGTATAAAGTATATGGCACCATTTGTCCTACCTGTCTTACCTGTAAAAATCAGGTAATTTACTCTCCATACTTTTAAAAATGCTTTGTGAGGGGTAGCTAGCTGTGTGGCCTTGGGCAAGCCACTTGCTTTGTGAGCTTGTCTACTAGACTACAAGCTCCTGGAGGATAGAGGTGCTTTCTTAATGTTTTATTTCCCCTTTCACCCCCATCACCACCTAATACAGTAAGATTTTGTTGTTTAGTCAATTAATGTTGTGACACTAAGATACTAGAAAAGTGAATTGCCATTTCTTGTTCTAGCAAACTGGGTGAAGTGACTTGCCCAGGGTCACATAGCTAGTAAAGGATCTAAGACCAGGTTTGAACTCAGGTCTTCCTGAGTTTAGTCCTGGCCCTCTGTTCTCTACTCCATTTAGCTGTCCCTGCAGTGGTATTAGAGTTGCTCACAGTGCAAAGATTGTAACCTTGACAGGGCTTATTGAGCACCCTTGTGAAAGAAGGTGCCACGAATATTGATATTCAGTTATGGGGCTAATTTAGTCTCCTTTCTATTCAATTATGGGTCTAGTTCTTTTTCTCTACTTGTGAGAAAAAGTTATTCAGTTATTGAAATCATAAGAAAATTTTTTTTATTCCTAGCCCTGCATTGCTGGGAAGCTGGACCCCCTCTCCCTATTGGGTTGGTTATTTTTAGGTTTTTGCAAGGCAAATGGGGTTAAGTGGCTTGCCCAAGGCCACAAAGTTAGGTACTTTTTAAGTGTCTGAGACCAGATTTGAACTCAGGTACTCCTGACTCCAGGGCCGGTGCTCTATCCACTGCGCCACCTAGCTGCCCCTCCCCTCTCCCTGTTGTTTACAGACCCTTAACCCAAAACTTCATGAAGCTGACCAGAAACCCAGTCAGATGGAAATAATGATGCAAGGAGATTGCTCTTCGAAGAAAATAATTCCTTCAAATGTAGAATGGAGCTAAAGGAAGCAGATGACTTTGTGAGAAATCAAGAAGCAATAAAACAAAAGCGAAAGAATGAAAATCTAGAACAAAATGAGAAATATCTCATTGGAAAAACAACTGATCTGGAAAACAGATCCAGAAGAGATAATTTTAAAATTATTGGGATACCTGAAAGTAATGACCAGGAACAGAACTTAGACTTCATTTTTTTAAAGAAGTTCTCCTGAAACATTGCCCTGATACCCTTGGTTTTATTCCATTGGTGACTGGGAAATCTCAAGAACATTGTCCACTATTCAGAACCTGAGCATGTATACAATACTGATGAATTTCTTCAGGCAACCAAATTTTGACATAATTTTCCATAAACCCTCATGATTGATAGTATCAAAGGCCTTGGTCAGATCTATGTCAGGCAGCAAATATCATACTGACTGTTCCTCAACCTTTTCTGAAGTCACACTGGCTTTCAGGGAGTTGACCATCTTTCAGGTGAAAGATCAGCCTATTGAAGAGGACTCACAAAAATCTTACCAGCAACACCTAAAAGAAAAATACCCCTGTGATTGTCACAGGACAATCTATTACCTTTACCTTTGTTGAGATGGATGATGGAGATATCCTTGAATTCTTAGGGGATAACCTCTTCATTCCATATAACCCAGAAAATTTCAGTCAGTTTTTGGATGAGCAATGGACCCCCCCCCCACACACACACACCTTGTAGATCTCACCTGGAATAGAATCAGCATCAGGTGCTTTGTCACTTGAAAGGAACCTAATGACATTCAAAATCTCTTCTTCAGTTGATACTTCAGCTAGGGACTGATTGATTTCAACTTGAGGTAAATAGTCAATGGCTTCCGCATTGATTGTTGAAGATCTGTTGAAAACACATGGAAGTGTTCAGGCCATCTCTCTAGTATCATGTCCCTATTGTTAATATGGATCCTTTAACACAGAGTAGTTGAGATGCACCGTATGTCTTTGGCCCATAAATAGCCTTTAGGGCCTCTTAGGGCTGCCACTTTGGTTGAATATGAATATTTTAGCTTAGAAAGGATGAATCTGTGGTCAGTCCAGAACTCTTCATCATACATTGCCTTTATCACTCTCACACCCTGTATGTCTATTCTTATGATCACATAGTCTGTTAGATGCCAATGGTTGCAACGAGGGTACATCTAAGAAGTTTTATTGCATTGTATGAAAAGAGAGCTTAGTATTTCCCTTGATAAGGATGGAAGAGGTCTTAGTGCCCTTTACAATACATATATGGTTAAGGCATTGCCACCTACTCTGTGGCATCTAACCTGATAACCTAGAAGCAGAGGGTAAAATAGAAATTGAGGCAAGCCTTCTGAAAGAGATCCTAAAATAGAAACTTCCAGGAATATTATAGGCAAATTCCAGAACTCCAGGGAAAAACGAAAATATTACAAGCATCCAGAAAGAAATAATTCAAATATCATAGTGCTACAATAAGGACCACACAGGAATTAGCACTGTCAACATTAAGGGTTCTTAGTGCTTAGAATATGCTATTCCTAAAGCAAAAGAGCTTGGAGTACAACTGACCATCAACTACCCAGCAGAAATGAACATCTTCTTTCAGGGGAAAAGGCAAGGGATTTAATGATTTTGAACTGCTTGTATTCCTACATGGGAAGATAATACTGATAACTCATATGAATCTTCTCATTTATTAGAGCATTTAGACGTATGTTATGTAGAAGGCACAGGAAAGAGCTGAATATGAAGGTATAACACTATAAAGATGGAATCAATGAGCGAAAAAGGAAATGTATTAGGAGAAAGGGAAAAGAGAACATAGAATGGGCTAAAATACTTCATGTAAAAGAGTCAAGAAAAGCTTTTGTGATACAGTGGAAGGGGGGTTAAGGTGGGGGGAATGAGTGAACCTTTATTCTCATTGGAAGTGGCCCAGAGACAAAATAACACACACTTTCTAGGGTATAGAAATTTCTCTTACACTAGAGGAAAAAGGAGAGGAAAGGGGAAAGCGGGGGAGGATGTAGGTGATAGAAGAATGAGAGAGGGCCCTTAGATGCAACACACTTTTGAAACTGGACAGGATTGAATGAAAGAATAGAATAAAAGGGAGTGGGGGGGTAGGATGGAGGGAAATTTAGTTAGCAACAGCAACTTTGGAGGAAAAAAATTGAAGTAACTTCTTTGATGGACTTATGATAAAGAATGTGATCCATCCCAGAGACAGAGTTGATGGAATCTGAATAGTCTGAAGTACACTTCTTTAATTCTCTCATTTTATTTTTCTTGAGATTTCTCTTTATTTTGGGGGGGAGGGGGGATTATATTTACATTTATGGATTATTGTAGTAATGTGAAAATAGATAAAATGTTAAAATGATTGTACAAGCTAGCTTTCAGCAATATGTAAAACAAGACTCAGTGGGAGAACAGGTTGGTTTTCAAAGCTGTAGAAGAAATAGAGACCAAATTGCTAACATTCTTTGGATTATGGAGAAAACAAGGAAGCTCCAGACAAATACTTCTGCACTATAACCCTGGACTGTGGGCATCACCACATAATGTGACAAGTCTGCACAATGTGTATGTGTATGAGGGCCATGAGGCAATAGAACTGAACATTGAGCAACTGATTGGTTTAAAATTAGAAAAAGAGGACAAGGTTGCATATTGTCACTTTGACTTGTATACAAAAAATTTCATGGAGACTGCTGGACTGGAATTCAGGTTGTTGGGAAAAATATCAATAATGTCAGATATGCAGCTAATACCATTCTAATAACAGAAAATGAACGGAAAATTAAGGATCCACTGGGTGAGGGTGAAAGAGGAATATAAAAACTAGTCTGAAGATTAATATTAAAAAAAAACCTGAACTCTTGGCAATTGCACCCATCACTTCCTAGCAGATAAAGATAGAAGAAATGGAGGCAATGTCCAATTTTATATTCTTGGGCTCAAAGTTTGCTGCAGATGGTGATTGTAGCCATGAAATTCAGATGCCCATTTCTCTGTAGGAAGGTGTTAAAGGAGAATTATGATTTTCATATTGATCAACATATATATATGTAATGAAATGACATAATTGAGTTTCTAGAAATCTTTTACACACGCAGCCTCTGACCTAGGAATCAGAGAACTAAAACCTGCATTCTTTCCTTGACAAGTACTTGCCTATGTTAAGTGAAGTGTATGGGAAAAATGGTAAACCTGTTCTGTACCCAAGCAGGATATGTATTCCAAGAATATGGGCATTTCCACGGGACTCTGGGCACCTGTATTGTCCAGCTCCTAAAACTGGCTAAAATTGTTGTATTGTGTGGCACCACTGGGCTTATCCTAAGAAAATCATTCAAACCCTAAACAGTGGTTATTTTGTGATCCACTTTCACCATCACGTATAAAATTATCATATATAAAATTTCTGCTTCAATTTTAGTAAATTGGAATAATCCTATTTTGTAAATTTTTTTCAATGAATTCATTAATTAAACTATTCCTTGAATACTGGTACTCTGTCTCTGGCCTGCCCTGTTTTGTCCAGGATAGAGTGGCTTAGTAAAATTCTGTAAACAAATGCTATGGGGGCAGCTAGGTGGTGTAGTGTGGATAGAGCACCAGCCCTGGAGTCAGGAGTCCCTGAGTTCAATTCCGTCCTCAGACACTTCATAATTACCTAGCTGTGTGGCCTTGGGCAAGCTATGGGCAACCCCATTTGTCTTGCAAAAACCTTAAAAAAAAAGCCAAATGCTATGGCTGGACAGCATGATAAAAAGCAGAGCTATAGCCTTGCTCACAAAGTTCCACATGGTCAAAGCTATTTCCAATAGCAATGTAGGGCTGTGAGTGATGCAGTATAAGGGAAATTAAGTGACTCAGAATCAATACTTCAAGCAATTAACTCTGACTACTCACTGGAGGGTCAAACATTAAAGCAGAAATAGTTTGGCCACACAATTAGAATGCAGAATTCATCAGAAACTACCCTGATATTGGGAAAGTTCAAAGGAAAAAGGAGAAGGGGAAGGCAGAGGATGGAATGGATAATGTCATGGAAACAATGAACATGAATTTGTACAGACTTTGAGAACTCATGAAGGATTGCCCTCTTAAGTAGTACATTTCTATTTAAATTATAAACTATTCACACTCAGAACTTTCTTCCTGAATTTTACTTTGGCCAATTAGACCTGGTGGGGTTGGCCAGTCATGTTATGTTCCTTGGAGTCGCAAAGAAGTGGACACAACCGCACTACTGAACAACAGTTGTTCTATAAGTTTACAGCCTCTGAGATGAGACTAAGGATAGTGAGGAGGCACTGTACTGCATAGAATATGGGTCTGGAATCAGACTCCATGATTTGAAATCCATCCTAAGACACTTACTATATAAAGTGATCCTGGCAAATCACATAAGCCTGTTTACCTCAATTTTATCTTTAGTAAAATGAACAGGAGAAGGAAATGCAAACACTTCAATATCCTAGACATGAAACACCATCCTACTGTCCTTACTGGGATCACAAAGTAACAGATATAACTGAACAACAAATAAGGTATAATTATCATGATGACAATTATAATGACAAATTAGACAATATGGTCTAATTTAATGACAATGTTTCCTTGCATATATTTTATGAGGTAGTTTCCTTTTAGGAGAGATTGCATTAGTGGTCTCAACCCCACCAGGTCTAATTGGCCAAAGTAAAATTCAGGAAGAAAGCTCAGAGTGTGAGTAGTTTATAAGTTAAATAGAAATGTACTACTTAAGAGGGCAATGGTTTCCCAATAAAGCTAAAAAAAAAAACTGTAAGAGAACTCCCCAATCCCAACTTGAAGGGTAAGAAAAAGAATAGAAGTTGGTAGGTGGAGAAAATAATATAACTGTTTAAAGAACTGATCATATCATGGAGGTAGAGACAATATGAATAGCTGAAAGACTGAAACATAGGCTAATAAGAATTCTTTCCAACTTAAAATTGTTGACATGTTACTTTTGTTAAATTTTATTCTTAATTTATTGAATAAAAGACATTCCCAGACATAGTACGATAAAAAAAGATAATTGCATATAAAACTTCAGATTGATAATGGACAATTTACCATTCCTTTCAAACATAAAATAAAGTTATGTAAACATTTTTTCCCCTTCTGTGCTTCACACACATTAGGCTACCATTAGGTACAAATCAGTATGGGAATAAAATTATTCTATGCCTGCTATTAGTTATTAGCTCTTTCTCTGGATGCAGATTGAGTCTTTCTACATATACCCTTTAAATTAATTTGGGTGTTCACCAGGAATTAGAGATGGCTTTTTGCCCTGCTTCACATAATCTGATTCTGACTTACTAAACCTTACCGAAAGATCTCAATAACAACCTAGAAAATGTGCTAGAGCAAATTCTAATCTGGAAAGAAAAACATTACAATTAGTTATTTTTCTCACCCATTATGGCTTTAGGATGATAAACAGAAATGTCTTTGAATACTGGGATGGGGGCTGACCAAGAATGAAAATCAATGCAGAGTTAGCAGCCTTGGGAGTTTTGGGGGCACATTCCTGTGCCTGGGGATATTAAGAAGTCTATGACCGAACAGACAATAAAAGAGATCTTAGGTGACCCCTGAACCAGCCTTGGAAGAAGGAATGGGGCCAACTACCAATTCTGTCACCGATTATCTAATCACAGTTCTAGGGTGGAGAGGAATGGCTGTGAACAAAAGGGTGGCAGTTGGTGGCATTATTTCCAAGAACAAGATGCAGATGAAGCTCCCACCTTCAATTCTGTATGTGAACATACATGAAATGATTTGGTCAACATAGCAAGATCAAAGGGAACTGGAGGAGCCAACAGTTCAAATCCTTTGAACACAGAGAATCTGCTGTTCTCTTTGAGAGGATCCAGTAGCAACCTAATGAAACTCAACCAGACATTGTCCAAGAGAATCAAATTTGTATCAGGGACTTGCTTAATTCTGACAAAGAGGGGAGCAAATAGACCTCCCTTTGAATTACTCCTCTTGGAAAGTGTTGACAACATGCAGATCCCCAGACTGAGCTATGAAAATAGCAGAAAAAAAGAAAAACTCTATGACATCTTGCTACCACCTTCCTTAATAAAAGGACAAATTCAGACCTTGGTTTGCATCATCAGTTTCTGCAGACTGAAAAATGATTTCCATTTCACATGTGTCATTTGCCTGTGCAACTTGACCAGAGTAAGAAAAATAGAGACTATCTTGGTAAAATTTTTCAAAGTCCCCAGAAATTTTTATTCTCTTGATAACCTTTTCCTTTAGCTGATCAGGTCAAAGGAAACAGTGAGTTTGTATTTACCAATACACAAAATCACTTCCTCCAGAGGAGTCACTGACCACCTCCTTGACTTTCCAAAATTATGAAGGATCAAGGATGGGAAGCTTTTTGGAGAGAAATAGGAAGCTTTCTTACTAGTTTAGTAGTGGCTGCATTTTTTTTTTACACCTGTTCTACTTTGTCTCAAGTTTATTTGAATTCCTTCCTCATCACAATGATCTTTGGATCACAAAAATCAAGAGATAGAAAATATCTCATTTTAAAAGAGAAGGTGGCTCTTGATTGTCACATGCCCTGGTCTCAGTGTAGGTTAAATACATATATACTGGTGACCTGTGGGAAAATGTAAAATTTCCCTAAATTATCTAAAATTTTATACCCTTGAGGAAAAAAAATTCTGATTTCTTCTCTTAATCAAATGATTTCCTCTAGTTGACATATTAAGTTATTTTTCTTATTCTGAAGACATTATGTTTTTATGAATATATAGTTTATTCTGCATGAACCTCTGTATTTCCATTTAAATGCCTTTAATTATTCATGTCCAGTAATATGAATTTTCTGGTGGAAAATAATCTCTGATTTTTGCCTGAAGACTTTACCACATTGATTACATTCATAAGGCTTCTCTTTGGTGTGAATCCTCTGATGTGCAGTTAAACTGGCCTTCTGAGTAAAAGCCTTTCCACACTTATGACATTCATAAGGTTTCTCTCCAGTGTGAGTTCTCTGATGTCTAGTTAATTTGGTGCTCTGAGTAAAAGCCTTTCCACATTGACTACATTCATAAGGTTTCTCTCCAGTGTGGATTCTCTGATGTTGGACAAGATTTCCCCTCAATGAAAAAGCCTTTCCACATTCACTACATTCAAATGGTTTCTCTCCAGTGTGGGTTCTCTGATGATTAATAAGAGAGATCTTCCGTGGCAAAGTTTTTCCACATTGATTACATTCATAAAGTTTCTCTCCTGTGTGCATTTTCTGATGCATAATAAGAGTGTCCCTCCTAGAAAAAGTCTTTCTACATTGATTACATTCATAAGGTTTTTCTTTGGTGTGGATCCTCTGATGTGTAGTTAAACTGGTCTTTTGAGTAAAAGCTTTTCCACATTTATGACATACATAAGGTTTCTCTCCAGTGTGGGTTCTCTGATGTCTGGTTAATTTGGCTTTCTGAATGAATGCCTTTCCACATTGACTACATTCATATGGTTTCTCTCCAGTGTGGATTCTGTGATGACAAATAAGATTTCCCCTCAATGAAAAAGCCTTTCCACATTGATTACATTCATATGGTTTCTCTCCAGTGTGGGTTCTCTGATGTTTTATAAGAGAGATCTTAAATGGCAAAGTTTTTCCACATTGATTACATTCATGAAGTTTCTCTCCTGTGTGCATTCTCTGATGTATAATAAGATTGTCCCTCCTAGTAAAAGTCTTTCCACATTGATTACATTCATAAGGTTTCTCTCCAATGTGAATTCTCTGATGTTGGTCAAGATTTCTGCTCCTTGAAAAAGCCTTTCCACATTCACTACATTCATATGGTTTCTCTTCGGTGTGAATTTTCTGATATACAGCGAGATTGTCCCTCCACGTAAAAGCCTTTCCACACTGATTATGTTCATAGGGTTTCTCTTCAGTTTGGATTCTCTCATGTGTAGCATAGAATTCTTTCCTGATGAAGTCATGGTCATTGTCATTCATGAGGCTTTGCTTGTGAGCTTTTTTCACAGAAAGGCTTAGTGTTCCAATAGTCTTCTTCATTTTAAATCTTATTTCATCTTCTGAAAGAAACAATAAAACAAATATACATAAATAATATGTACATTAATATATATTCGTATCCCCTTCCCACTATTGATAGAACCTAACCTCATTTACTTTTTATATCCTCAGATTTAAAAAAAAAAACCCTTGGCAGAATCAATCACTTTAAAATGCCACCAGCTTACATCTCAAGGATATACATTATAAAGGGTCACACATACTAGTACATTGAATCCTGACAACGAACAACAACATTTGTGACAAAAGCCTCTTATGACATCCTCATGATATTCAAAATTCAGACCATGAGCTCAGAATGGCAGAATGACTTGACCCAAATTTCAACAGCTAAGACAAGGCACAAGTCCTGGGAATAGGAGTGCTGTGTTCATAGTACTCAAATATTTCCATTTCCCTTGCATTGTCTGTATTTTCAATCTTTTCATCACAGATGATACAATGACATTTGGTGCACATATACAAAAATATTCATTTTATTTCATGATCCATCCTACCTGTAAGCATAATGTAATTTTTCTGCTGATCATATACAATTTTATTTTTCCTATGGCAGTATCTGAGAATGCCTGAATGTAGAACATCAACACTTTTTTTTTTATTTACCTGAAGCATAAAGGATTTTGTTCTGATCCATCACTTTTTTGGTATAGCCATTACATCCTTTTAAAAAGATTATCATTAAGTGACCCTGCTCACTAAAATAAAATTAAATCCTACAAACACAATCTAAAACATGCATGGTATTTCACATATCTGAAAATACATATCTCATATGGTCATTTGAGTTACTCATGATTTTGTAAGGAAGTTATGAGAAAGGGAGACAATGGCACAGCACCGCCCAGCATGGCATGCCCTCATCAGGGGGCTGCACTCTATAAGGAAGGCAGAATAGACGCACCTCAAAGGAAACGTGACATACATAAATTGAGAGTACCTCCCTAGGGGTTTACATGAACCAACCTCTGGCAGATCATTCCAAGCTCTTATTGGTCCTATCAGTCAGTCACTGTAATTTTTCTCAAACATAGTGATGTCATTTTAGTCTTCTTCATTAATGAAGGACAAGAACCAAGAGAAAGCTTCAATTTAGACCTCATGCAACCCTTCCCATTTAGAGATTCACATGTACTTTGCATGATTTGGAAAATGGTCAACAGGATTTGAGCTAAAAAATTTGTTCATGGCGACTTAAGTAGTGGCCAATTTGGCTACAAAATAATTTATCCTCTTTGACAACAAGGATATGTATGTTTCAACCTTAACAGTTGTGTTTCTGCAGTGATTCCAAAGGCTCACTGAAGCAAACTGGATATTTGTCAAGAGCTATCTTATCCATTTCAACTCCTATAAATCAGGAACTTTCTCCTCCTTTTTGATCCCATATAAGATGAAAAGATTATTATGTTTGCAAAGAAAATCCCTCTATGTGGGAAAATTGTTCTTTCCCCTTTATTCTTGAGGAAGATCCTAACAAGCAAGTGGATTGGATTGGAGTGGGGAGGGGGGGCTGTGCTAAATCACAAACCTCAATTTCTATTCTAGCCATGTGGGTCCAGTGGTCAGATATAGAAAAGAAGACTGGAGATGGCCCTGGATGGGAGGCCATGAGGGTTACACAGCTAATAACTGTCAGATGGCTGAGGCTGGCTTTCAACTCCAGTTCTGCTGATTTCAGGGCAAGTCCTCTATCCATTGCTCTGCTTAGCTGCCACATGTGCAAATCATCTCAGTCCAACCACTCAACCACTCAGTAAAACCCTGCACTAGTAGTTCATTTTTTTTATTACTTTTCACCCTCTTCCACAATAATGACTTTTTTTTCCTAATATCACAAATAAAAATAAAACTATTTCTCTCTAATACTTAAAGCACTCTCACTTGATCCAGGCATCCCCATGAGATGGTGTCTAATAGTTTTCTCCATTTCATGTATAAACAGCTAGAGATAACCTTTTTTAAAGCACTGGCCTTGGAGTCAGGAGTACCTGGGTTCAAATCCGGTCTCAGACACTTAATAATTACCTATCTGTGTGGCCTTGGGCAAGCCACTTAACTCCATTTGCCTTGCAAAAACCTTAAAAAAAAAAGATAACCTTTTCCAATTCCTTTCAACTCTTTTTTTCTTTTGACCTCTACCTCAATTAGAGACAAACAGCTTTGTCTTTGTAAAATTATTCTCTACACACACACACACACACTTCAAACAATCGCTTCCTTTTCTATATGTCAATAGCATCCTTCTTCACTTGTCCTTTATAATTTGAGGATTTATAATAAAGGAAAAAAGAAAATTGCTAATAATCTCAAAATTGCTAAAATTCAATGGCCATTCTTAATTCTAACCTTTCTAGAATTTTCTGCAGGCTTAGACATTGAGAATCTCCCCCTTTCTTCAGCATTCCCCTCTTTAGAGTTTAGTGACATTACTCTCTCCTGGTTCTACTTCTCCATTTCCAAAAGGAAGCTCATTCTTTTTCCTTCAACCCTCCCATCTGTTTATATTCCTAATGTTATTAAGGGCACTCTCAATAGTCCAATGCAAATCTCAACAACTCTCACACATTCCCACTCCTGAGCCACATATTTATCTATTGCAAAGTCCTGTTGATTCTCCCTTTGTGACATCTTTCACATAAAACCCTTTCACTCTCAACACAGTTACTTCACACCTGAGACTTTGTAAGAGCCTGCTGGTTGATCTGGCTGCCTCAAGTCTCCCCATAGTCTAATCATTCCTCCACCCATCTGTCAAATTCTTCTTCATAAAGCTCTCACCTGATCATGTCACCATGTGCATCACATCACCCAGTGACTCACCAGCAAAATGATCAGATATAAAACCTTATCTGGGGCTGCTGAAGCCCTTCATCTCCAACCCGTCCCCTACTCTTCCATTTTTCCTTTTTTAGCTGTCATTTAATACTGCAAGTTCTCATTTTCCTTTGAATGAGGCAAGGAAAAGACAGAACTATTTCCTAAAGCTTGAACAAAATGAGACCTCACCAAAATTGAAAACAGACAAAAGAGATGGGCAATGTTCTTTGGCTATGATAATTAAACATGTTCTCTAGTAAGGGAGAGATCCTTTTTTCTTCCTTTAGTAAACTTTAGCCATATTAGAATTTTTATTATAAACAACTTATTTTTAGGAACATCAGTTTTGAATTCCTACTGATAACTTTAAAAATATAAGTTGTTATTTTTTTAATTCTGATACTTTTAGGAAAAAAAGGAAACCACAAAATAGGAGATCATTAGATAAAACTGGAGTCTGAAAACATTTTTTATTTTGGATCACTGTGCCTAAGATTCTCTTTAGGAATGATTTTCAAATATGGATTTCTCCTGTAACAATCTTTAGGATCATTGAATTCAAAACAACTGAAATATTATGAAAACAGTATCTTTTTACTGTTTTGGAACCCCAGGGAGCCATGCACAAATTCATTTACCTAAAGTTTCATCAATTGTGTCTTGAACTTCAACTGGAATTTAGAATGAGCAAAACCTAATTTTATCAATTTATCGTTCTTTGAGTTATTATGAGTCATTAGAGGATGCCGGTCACAGAGAATCCTCTATTCCACTGAGTCTGCCTCTGAAATCAAAGATGTGTTATCTGGTCTATTGACCTTCATCAAAGCAACATTTGACAATTGTGCCCCACTTGATCATTTTGTCACCGTAAGGTCACTCTGTTCTTTTCAAAATCTCAGTCAGATGAAACAGTTTTCATTAAATACATTTTGTACACATATTACTGGACCCAGCTGAAACCCAGTTCTACTGGCAAGTATGTGATTTTCTTTTTCTTTTAATTTTATTTAAGGCACTGGGGTTGTGACTTGCCCAAGGTTACACAGTTAGGCAATTATTAAGTGTTTAAGGCCATATTTGACGTCAGGTCCTCCTGACTCCAGGACCGGCACTTTATTCACTGTGCCACC
Organism: Macrotis lagotis; assembly: GCF_037893015.1. Taxonomy (NCBI): domain Eukaryota; kingdom Metazoa; phylum Chordata; class Mammalia; order Peramelemorphia; family Peramelidae; genus Macrotis; species Macrotis lagotis. The sequence continues at coordinate 701,764,364 of NC_133666.1, forward strand.
TAGCTGCCCCAAGTATGTAATTTTCTTAACTGTCACTGCCAAACTATCAAATTCTCATGATATAATAGCTCTTTTGATACTGACAAAGAATTGGAAATTAAGGGGATGTCCATCAATTGGGGAATGACTGAACAAGTTATAGAATATGACTGTTATGGAATACTATTGCTCTATAAGAAGCCATGAATAGTTGGGTTCTAGAGAAGCATGGAATGAATTACAGGAACTGATGCCAAGTGAAGGGAGCAGAACCAAAAGAATATTGTACATAATTAGCCTTGATGGATATAGCTCCTCCCAGCAGTTCAGAGAGCTAGGACAACTCTAGGAGGTCTTCTATGGAGACATCCAGAGGAAGAAAAGCCAAACCAAACCAAACCCCAAAACCCTTTGGAATCTGAATGAACACTATATTCTAAAAATTTCTCTTATGTATTTCTTTCCTAACTCAAGGTTTTCTTTCTTTTCCCTTAATTCTAATTCCTTGAACTGAAAAAGACTGATCTGTAAACATGTTAAATATAAATGTGTATCTACAATATTTACCTCACTGTTTGCCACTGAGGGGAGGGGGGGGGTGGGAAGGGGAGGATGGAAGGAAATCATGTAACTTTTGGAAAAAAAAATTCTCACTACCCCAATGAACATAGATACAGAGATATAGATCTATCTATCTTTGTATCTATATGAATGTATTTGGGCATATGTGTGTGTTTGTGTACGTGTGTGCATTTACTAAAAGCTCTATTGATTACTACTGTAATAAATGCCATTTATAATTACTAGATGGATGAAAGGAATACCATACTGTAGCTGAAGGACATTTGCAATTGTTTAAATTATAAATATAAATAGCTACTCATATACACATACACATCAAGAAAAACAGCTTCAAATCAAACGACAGTATAGCAAATATTTTCAATAGATGCAATCTGTTTTACTCTCTACAGGAAAGAGTACAGGTAGGATCTTGATCGAAGGCGGCTGAATCCTGTAATATAGAAATGGCTGCATATTTTCATAGCCCCTTGTGGAAAAGGTATTCAAATCCTGGCCAACAGGAGTCTGTGCTGATCAGCTAGGAGAGGGTTTCCATTTTCTCCAGTTGGAGTTACTTGAATTTTTGGAATGGGTGTGGCCAGGCTGAAGAGATAAAAGGAATCTAGCATGATAGCAATTATAATGTAAACGTGGAAAACAACCAAATCCTGGACAAAGAGGAAGGCAGGATGAGCTAGGACTGGAATTATGTACTGATCCCTGTCTTTCTCTTGAAAGGCTGAAATTGTACAGGGAGCCAGAGATAGGGGGAGTTGTAGAGAGCTTCCATTTTCATCCCAATGTCCAACCAGAGACAACACTTTCACCTCACATTCTCTTAACATCTTGGCTCAATGATATTCAAGTTCTTTTCTGGATCCTGGACCTTCTCATATCTCCCAATGAGGTTGTTAATTTTACTCATTTTATAAATAGGCAGGCTAAGACATAAGACCTGAATTATAGATAACAAGACCGGCAATGATGCCAAGCATCATGCCCTATGGGGCTTCTGCTCCTCACTGCCTCCAGGCAATGCCTGGAGGTCTAATGATTAGACAAGGTAAGTCAGAGTCACACAAAACCTGCCATCATTAGAGAAGGGCGCATGCGTGTGTGTGTGTGTGTGTGTGTGTATGTGTGTGTGTGTGTGTGTGAAAGTATCATTAGTTTCTTTCTCATGTGACACATTAAATTCTTGGTAAATTGGTAGGTAGTTCCTAATTTTACTTAGAGGACTAAGACAGTTGCAGTTTTTAAAAAGACATTACATATACCTGTTATTACAGAAGGGTGAAAAAAAGACATCTCTTTATCATACTGTTAAGAGCAAAACAGTGGCGCCCCCACAGACCAACTGACTGAGGGATACAAGTCTGCAACTTAGATAGTCCGTATCCAGCTCAACATTTCTATGATCTTTTCTCAAGTACTAGAATTTCAGTCAGATCATTTCCACCATTCATACTTTCACATCCTTCTTCAACAAAGGGAAAGAATCTGGATATCTAAGAATTAACAACACAACAGGTTTGGAAATAATGTATGTATCTGAGAAGTGTAGTCTGAATGGTTCTGGACTTTGTTATAAATGGTTCAGTGATCCAGGCAGCTTTCACTATGATGGGGACAAAATAATCAAGATTCTCAGTCTGTCCAATAGTCTCATGCTTTTCAGAGAATTTAAGACATTTGAAAGTTGCTCTTCAACAGGAGTTGCAGATACAAAACCTCTCCTTCCTTTTATGCTGAAATATTAGCATTTCCACTAGATGAACATATACAATTTAAAATAATGGCACAGTGTACAAGTGACCTACAAATTCCATATTGTATATATGCCTGAAAAAACATCAATTAAAAATTTCAGAGAGGTGGGGACAGAAAAGCCCATCTCTCTGAATTCTGTTAGCACAAAATTGATTTCTTTTTTTTTTTGCAAGGCAACAGGGTTAAGTGACTTGCCCAAGACCACACAGCTAGGCAATTATTAAGTGTCTGAGGCTGGATTTGAACTAAGGTCCTCCTGACTCCGGGGCCAGTGCTCTATTCACTGCGCCACCTAGCTGCCCCAGCACAAAATTGATTTCAATTCAACGGACAGCAAGCCCTGAAGAGGGAGGCATCCTTCTAGCAGTACTACAAGATGGAAAGTCATCAGTCTGTTGATGGGGGGATAAGATACATAGAAAGGGTGGAAAGTCAAGTTACTATGGGGATATGGCAGCTGGAGGAGGCTGTCCACTTGGTGGATTTTATCTTTAAGTACTGAATCACAAAAGGGGGTGAAAAACTGCATTGATACCTCAGATCAAATGGTGGATGGAGATGGACAAACTAAACAACTCTCATGTTTTTCTTGTATTTGATATTAACAATATCATAGAGTTTTTTCAGGAAGTCGGAGTTCAGGTAATTGGACTTGCTAGTAAGTGTCTGAAAGTATACTAAGACACATTCTTTTACAGCAATGTGATCCATAACATAGATGAAATATAAAAGAGGCTTGTCTATATCTATTAATGTTACAGGAATGTTTTTTCCAACCACCACCACCACCATCACTTTGTGACCACAAAATGGTCTACATCTGTTTATATAACATTTTTAAAGGATTATCAGATAGATCTTGAATTCTTGCTATGTCATCTCTGTTGATCAACATCTCCCTTTATTTGATCCAATAAAGGAGTGATCAGCTGCCAAGCCCTCGTCTGCCTCTTCTTGGGTGTCATCCAGAGTCCCTGGTTTTTCCCTGATCCTGATCTGTCTCTCTGGTACTACTGACCCCCCTTCAGTGTTTCCAATATCAGCAGGAAGATATGTCTTCCTTTATTGTCCTTGGAAAATATAAAGGCAGTGGCCTCTTTTAAGCCCAGAGACAGCAAATACTACTTTTTCAATGGTCTCCTCTGAATTTCTAAGAATCTTCTCACTGTGCAGAGTGTTATGTGGCTAGCATCCTCTAAAGGATGACCTCTGTTGGCAGAATTGATGGGCAATAAACCAACAAAAGGCATTGCCTGCCTCATTGCCAATTGCAGCCCATTCCTGTAGCAGCTCTAGGGAGCTTTCAATTGCAGTGCGAAGGTGGCTCTTGTATTTAGGTTCCAATGAAATGGGCAGCCAGACTGAATCCTTTCACAAGGTTTCTTTTCCCTCTTTGGCAATCATTGAGTTGCTGGCATTCTTCCTTCAAGCCAGGCCCTGCCAACATGAAGTTGCTTTGTGACCCTGGCTTCTTCACATTGAGCTCTCATTGCCAGTATTGTCCCTAGCCATACACTCCAGTCAAGCTATGTCTCCTTTCCAAAGAACCACTTTTCCTTTGAACTCAATGACCTTCTTGAGCTTAAATGACCTTCTCCTGGAATATTTCAGTTAGAGTTTCTGAAGAATTGACTTCCTCTACTTCACACTATTCTGACCAAATGGGCAGAGTATCAATATCCACAAACTAGGCAGGATCCCCCAAAGGATCATGGTATGAAATGTGACTAACTCCTTAGGAATTTAGTTTTTATTGGAACTCCGTGTTTCTACTTCTCCATTTGGTCAGTGGGCGTGTAGTCAGGACAGGTGAGGATCGGGTCAAACTCTGGAAAGAGGATAGCTGCACCACATGCCCTGATGCCACTCATCCAAGAACAATAGAAATGGATAGAAACCTAACAACAGAGAGGGACCAGAGGTGAGAACCTCTCATTTTTCTTTCACCCTATTTCTCCCCATATATGCTGGAATCCAGTGTATGGACCTTCTTTCTGTTCTGGAGACAGGATATTTCACCTTCAGATTCCTTAGGTTTTCTTTGCTATTCCCATTGCCTAGCATGTTCTTGGGGTTTTCCTGATGCCTCCAGCTAGAGATCACCTTCCACAATGAGCCTTTGCCAGTTCTCCTTAATTTTAGGTTCTTCCCTCTTTTGACCAGCTCCAATTTAGCCTATCTATAGTGGATTCTTACATAGTCATTGGCATATTCTCTGGCCATTCAACAATGAGCTTCATGAGAGCAGGAGAAGTCCCTTACATCTATTTATGTGCCTGGTGATTTGCACAGGGTCTTGGACATCATAGACACCTAGATGTTTGTTGACTTAAGAAAGTTTAGGAAAGAGCTCATAGAAAAGGATATAATACCTTTTTTGCACTTTGAGAAGAATGCTCTTCTCCTGAAAATTCCAAACAATGACTTCTTAGGAACATAGACTGATTCCTGAAGCAATTCTGAAGAATCTGAAATTCCTGAAGGAATCTGAAAGTCTATGGAGATCAGTTCCTCATTTTACAGATGGAGAAATTGAGACTCAGTGGTTCAGTGATTAATGCCAAAAGCCACTGACAGGAAAAAAATCTGAAAAAGTACCCCAAGACTGGTCCTCATGCCCCCTTGTCTAGGATTTGCTTCACTGTTACACATAAAACTGGTCATGGTAGCTCTCATAGACCTGCTTTCCTCACTTACCTGGACAGTAGCTCCTCAGGTTTTCCTGCTCCAGAATCCATGGAATTTCCCATTGCTCAAAATAAGAGATCACATCTTGTCTAGGAATTGGAAGCCCTGGGCGGGGAAATAAGTTGGGGATGAAGATGGAGAGAAAGTTGGAATTTAGTTCTCTTTTGGAAAGGGCTATGGATACAGAGCTACTGCACTTTGAGGATCACTCCAATATGTTCATACAAAGGAGCCTGGACTCACCCATTAGCATTTACTTGTAATGTAAGTAACCCAAAAGAGGATGTGCTGTAACACCTAGCCAATCGCCTGTCCCTCCCCCATTGCACCCCCCCCATCTCAAGTTCCATTTTGGTGGAAATAACTAATTCTAAAACTGGGTAAAGAAGGCTATGGTGTAAGACCAGCCTCAGGTCCCAGGGACCTTGAGGAAGCAGCTTTGGTCCTGTTCCTTTACTCTGTACCTCACACCCTGAAATATGTAGAAAGTTCGAGTACTGTTCACTTGGGGAGACTGCCTCTTCGGGTGCGATTCTCCTTCGGCCAAACTCAATAAAGCCAAGTTGTTGCATATTCTGTTTCTTGACCAGTCTGCTGTTGCTGGCTATGTCAAGAGCGTGCAAGAAAGGACCCCCAGGGTGGGTCCCAGGCCTCCTGAAGAGCAGCCTCAGAGCAGTTATATTTTGAGCTCTGGGGAGAGGTAGGAAAGAAGATCATGAATGTATGGCAGAAGGAGAAAACTTGGTCTTGGTGCAACTTCTTCATAAAAGGTTGGCATCGATATACACCTTCTATTATCCAGAAATCAGAGGCAGCTAATAGTGTAGCGGAGATAGGCCTGGGCTAGAGTGAGGAATGTCAGAATCTAAATCCAGCCTCAGACAGTTAGTTGTGTACTCCAGGAAAAATCATTTACCCTCCATTTGCCTCAATTTCCTCAACTGTCAAATGGAAATTGGAAGGTTATTATCAAGATGATATGACATAATATTATAAAGGAAGCACTTGGCGTAGCACCTGGTAAACAGAAGGGGAAAATAAATGCTTATTTTCAACTCTTCCCTTCCCATCATTTATGTTGAAATTTTGGGACAAGATGAAGGAAGATGAAGGATAAGATTGTTATACTAGGGACAGCTGGGAACTTTAAGTTACAAACTGATGCTCATGGAAAGAAAAATATTCTAAATACTAGACTCATCCCCCCAAAAAAGCGATTGAAAGTAAAAATTGAGCAGTTGGGCAGTTAGGTAGCACAGAGGATAGAGCACCGGCCCTGGAGTCAGTAGGACCTGAGTTCAAATCTAACATCAGACACTTAATTACCATCTGTGTGGCCTTGGGCAAGTCACCCCATTGCCTTGCAAAAATGAAAATAGAAACAATAGTCCAATATTTGCATTAATGTGGTTGATTGAAGGCAGAAGCCTTAAATAAAAAAATAACTGAGTGGTTTTCAGAAATTTTGTAGGAAACATTCATGTCTAGGTTGAGGGTAAACTAAATAAGCTCAAGATGCTTCCATATTTATTTGATCTTTGTTCTGAAATTAGCTAGAAATGGTAAGAGATAGCTTCAGGAGCAACAAAGGAGATGTTTAATCACTCAGGCCATTCAAAAGTGAGCCATCCAAAGGACCTAGTCTTTTGGAAACAGGAGACCTATACTTTCCTATCTCTAAATTAATCAGTCCTCCAAACCCTCGGAGGTAAGGAATGAAGATATTCCCATTGACTACAGATTCAGTGTCACAAGGGGAAGAGTCCTCACCCACGGAGAGCAGGTTCTGGGCATTTTCCAGCATGACCTCCTTGTACATCTGCTTCTGATGAGGATCCAAGAGGCTCCACTCCTCCTGGGTGAAGTCCACAGCCACATCTTTGAACGTCACCAACTCCTAGACCATCAAAAGTCATCAGGTGTAGAGCTGAAAGACTCTTGAGAAGTAAAGAATCCAGCCCTCATCAATTCTAGATGGAGGCTAAGAGAAGGGATTTGCCCAGAGTTTATACCATGTATGAGGGTTAGAGTCAGCTCTAGAATCCAAGGTCATTAAAAGCCTGAGGAAATTCTGAGAAATGAATCTTATATATCAGTTGGAACAAAGGTGAGAAATATCTTAAAATATAATGCATCCCTGAGCAACCAGGGAGAAAGTTTGTGTTCTACCTATGAGGTAGGAGGTGGATATGTGTGTGTGTGCAGGAGAGCGAGGGAGCGAGCGAGAGAGAGAGAGAGAGAGAGAGAGAGAGAGAGAGAGAGTGATGTGGAACTTCTTTCTCTCAGACCAGATAGGAAGAAGATGGTGGTGTAGGATAGAAATGTCTGGACTCTCCAGATTTCCTCCACAAGTGGACAGAAAGTCATCATGAGATGAACACAGAACAATAAAACAAAGGGGTAAAGTCTTAGGAGGAAAACTGTCATTCATTCATAGAACAATGCAGGGGCTGAGGATTGAACTGAGGAAAGTGTAAACACCTCACTGAATCATCCAACAGGAGACCCTGAGAGAAGCAGTGGGGACCTCAAGAAATTTTACTTCAGCCACTTTTCCATCACAAACTTTCATCTAAGGCAAAGTAGATGTTGAGTGGGGGAAGACTGAAAGATCTCCTGGTATTTCTGGAAGTCATTGCTGGCATTGCTGACCAGACAGGACCCCATTTGTGGCTGTGGGGAGAACCCAGTACCATAGGGAGCAAGAAATTTTGGGGACAATGTGCCTAGGGTTGAATGGAGGAATAGAGCAGACCCTGAGCCAAATCCTTGGTCCTTGAAAGTTAATTGAAATAGGGAGGATTTAAAAACAAAGAATGAGGGCTCAGGACCCAATAAATCTGTTTGAAACACAGAAGAAAATAGGGCAGTGTGGTTACTACTGGTTTCCATTTAAGACCTATTTTTTGCTAAGGAACCAATCCAAAAAAAGAAGGCATTGTCAAGCTTCATGAATTCTCCCCTATGACTATGTTATCAATGGCTTTTAATTATAAATATTTAGTGCAGTGATTAAAATAATTTTTATTAATAAGTTTCTCTGCAAAGGAGGGCCATTTTTTTTCTATTGAGAAAAGGCCACAAATTACAACAATGTCCATTCTCACATGCAGTTTGAAAGACTTGTTCCTGCCCTTTATATCAATCACTGGTGGGAGTCACAATCTAATTGATACATTTATATGTTTTCCCCCTTCACGCTCATTAAACTAATGAGCACAGTGGAGGGAACAGTAATACATATGAACCTCCTGGAGCAGGAACATTTGTAAAGGACAAAGACTCTAGATCAACTTGAAAGGAGATGGGGCAGGCCTGATCTAATCTCAGGTCTGTCAGGTTGGGGTCAATTTATCTTACATTCATATATCTGCACCTACAAAAGTCACAGGCAGACTCCAGTCTTTGTAATATAAACTAACAATCTCCTCTTACATTCTATGGAAACCAAATACCCTACATTCCTGACAACTACAAAAAGGGATTTGGTTGCTCTTGTTATTCTAGTCTGGAACTAGACTGTGCTCACCTGAAGTGGGTGTCTGAGGCTCCCAGTGGCCATTTTCCTTTGAATCCAGGCTTCCTGAATGGGTAGCAAGGACTAAAGTGACTCCTTTTCCTCAAGTTCCTTCATCTTATTTCTGGTTTTTATCTAAGTTGAGGTTCTTGGACCCTTTGTGGACCAACAAATGTAATAACAATCAAAAATATTACTATCAGAAGAGACACCTATCCAAGGAAGTTTTTAATTCTATTTCTTTCTAATAACCAGGAAATAGCCAGAGCTCCTAGAAAGTCCCTTCCTTTTTTTACCTCTGTGTAGAAAAATCTCTACCTCATAATCCCAGGAAAGGGACTAAAGCAAGGCCTAGACCACATATGCAACATCTCAGCCAACAACAAGTCAGGGATCAGAACCTCAGCTCCAGCATAAAAACTTGGATCTATACTCCCTCTACCCCAGGAGCAGAGCTCAAACAATAAAGATGTGCAAAAATGCTAAAAGAGCACTCACTATAGAAAACTACTATGTAGATAAATGTGATAATATTTCAATGTTTTAAGAAGAAATCAGTGAAAAATTACTCACAGAGGAAGTCTCATAAGAATCTATGAAATGAACTCAAATCCAAAACTTCATAGAAGACCTTAAAAAAGAATTTAAAAACCAAAGAAAAGAGGAAGAAAAATGGAATAATACAATGAGTCACCCAGGAAAATTATGAAAAATTTACCAAAAAAATCAACTCCTTTAAAAGTAAAAATAACCAATTGGAAAAAAGAATTTAAATCTTCAAAAAATACAAATGACCAACTGGAATAGGAAAGACAAAAATTAATTGAAAAAATGTAATGCTAAAAAATTAGAATTGAACAAATAGAAACCAATGAATCTACTAGACTACAAGATTCCATCAAAAGAAAAAAAAGGCTGAAGAAAATGTAAAGTACCTTTTAGAAAAACAAATGACATGGAAAATAGATCTGGGAGAGATAATTTATGAAACTGGACTTCCAGAAAACCTAGATCAAAAAAAGAACCTAGAAAACATCATGCCAGAAATTATCAGGGAAAACTGTCCAAATATGCTAAAACAAGAAGACAATACAGCCATTTGAAAGAATACACAAAACCCCTCCAGAAAGAGACCTCAAGATAAAAACTCCAGGGGCTGTTATAGCCAAATTCCAGAACTCTCAAATAAAGGAGAAAATATTGCAAGGAGCAAAAAGAAAGCAATTTACATACAAAGAAAACACAATTAGACACATACAGGACCTATCAGCCTCAACACTGAAGACCAGAGGACCTGGAATACCATATATATCAGAGAGCAAAGGATCTGGGATTACAACCAAGAATTTACTGCCTTGCACAATTCAGTATACACTATCAGGGGAAAAGATGGATGTTAAACAAAACAGAGGACTTCCAAAATTTCCTGACAAAAAGAACAGAACTGAAGAGAGAATTCAATAGCCAAATACATGACTCAAGAGAATAAAAAGGTAAATGAAAAGGGGAAGGACAAAAAAAAAAACAAACAAATGTTAGTCAAGACCATCAAATTGTATACAACCCTAAAAGGGAAGGTATAACACTTATGACACTTGAGAACTGCATTTCTCTTAGGATAATTAAAAGGTCGAATATAAATGAAGAGATTGACTTAGAGGATATGGGTATGATTGGGTTTTGCCTGTATATTGAAGAAGACCAAGATAACAACCCTATGTTTGAGACAAAAAGCCCTGATGAAAAGCAGGGGAGTTTGCTCTAAACTGAAATGTTTCAGTTTCCTTTGACCTGCTTTAATTCTGCTGTGCTGACAAAAGCTTATCACTTTCTCTGATAAGGGCATCATAAGCTTGGCATTCCTAAATCATGTGTCTGCCATAATCAAGTGTAAAGTTTTTAAGTGAGACCTTCAGAACTTCTCAGTACATAGAGCCCTTTGAGATTTTTATAGTTAATTAAATCAGGGTTGGACTTAATGCATACTTAACTTAACAAAGGGTTAAGTACCCTGGGTGGGACGGTGGGGGAGTATGGGACAAAGTATGCTTGGGAGGAGAGGTACAAATAGTTCGTGAAAAGATTTGGCTTTGGATGATACTTTTGCTCATGAGGATTGTGTGTCCTTGGAGGGTACTTTAGACGGGGGTAAGGAAAAAAAGATCATAATTTGATGTAATTCAAGCCTCTTGAAAAGTGTACTTCTTTTTTTTTTTCTTTTTTTAGGTTTTTGCAAGGTAAATGGGGTTAAGTGGCTTGCCCAAGGCCACACAGCTAGGTCATTATTAAGTGTCTGAGGTCGGATTTGAACTCAGGTACTCCTGACTCCAGGGCCAGTGCTCTATTCACTGACCATCTAGCTGCCCCAGAAAAGTGTACTTCTAATGAGAGAGAAGGGGGATGGTATTTAGTGACTTCAAGGCAATGCTGCTTATCAAATAATCAATCGATTTGTGATGGTTCTTTGAGTTTATCAAATAATCAATTACTCAAGCTGTGATTGATGATGCCTGATTAATAGTACTTGAGTGATAAATAACATCTGCTTCAAAGGCAAAAAGATTTATTATTTTAAAGGGAAAGAAGGGAGAATGTGAAAACAGTAAATTCTATTCAACAGATCTGACCCAGAAAAGGAATAAGATACATTTCCACTTAGGTATAAAAATCTATCCTATTTCATAAGAAAGGGAGTGGAGGGGGAAGGGAAAGATAAAGGAAGAAGGGACTGACTAAAAGGAAGGCAAAGGTATAAGTGAAAATAAATTCAAAGTTAAATTTTAGGGTTTTTTTTACAAGGCAGTGGGGTTAAGTGACTTGTCCAAGGTCATACAATTAGACAATTATGTGTCTGAGATGGGATTTGAACTTGGGTCCTCCTGATCAAAGTTAAATTTTAGAAGAAAGGTTAAAAGGAGTAAAACTTTAGTTAGAAGGAAAAAGAGGAAAGGAGAGAGAAAAATTTGAATGGGGAAATATAGAATTAGTAATTCTAATAAATGTGAATAGAATGAACTATACTATAAAGCAGAAGCAGATAATAGAATGGATTAAGGGGTGGCTAGGTGGCGAAGTGGATAAAGCACCGGCCCTGGAGTCAGGAGTACCTGGGGGGTCTCAGACACTTAATAATTACCTAGCTGTGAGGCCTTGGGCAAGCCACTTAACCCCATTTGCCTTGTTAAAAAAAAAAAAGTGAACAAGTGAATAAAATGGATTAAAAACCAGAATCCTACAATATGTTGTTTACAAGAAACACTTCTGCAGCAGAGATACACATCGGGTAAAGGTAAAATGATGGAGCAAAATATATTATGCTTCAGCTGAAGTAAAAAAATCAGGGGTTGCCATCCTGATCTCAGATAAAGCAAAAGCAAAACCAGATCTTATTAAAAGAGATAAGGAAGGAAACTACATCTTCCTCAAAGGCACCATAGGTAATGAAGTAATATCATTATTAAACATGTATGCACCTAGTGATATAGCATCCAAATTTCTACAGGAAAAGCTGAGTGAATTACAAGGAGAAATAGGGAAACTTTAATCATGGGACCTAACCCTAACCCTAACCCTAACCTCCCTCTCTCAGAACTTAATAAATCTAACCCCAAAATAAACTTGAAGGAAGTTAAGAAGATGAATGAAATCTCAGAAAACTTAGATATGATAAACTTCTGGAAAAAAACTTAATGGGGATAGAAAAGAATATCCCTTTTTCTTGGCAGTACATGGCACCTTCCAAAACTGACCATGTACTAGGGCCTAGAAACCTTATAATCAAATACAGAAAAGCAGAAATAATAAATGCATACTTCTCAGACCATGATGCAATAAAAATTACATATAATGAAGCGTCATGGAAAAATAAACCAAAAACTACTTGAAAATTAAATAACTTAATTTTAAATAATGAGTGGATCCAACAGCAGATCACAGAAATAATCAATAATTAACCAAGAAAATGATAATAATGAGACATGGTGCCAAAATTTATGGGATGCAGCCAAGGTGATTTTGAGGGGAAACTTTATATCTCTAAATTCTTATGTAAATAAAATGGAGAAAGTGGAGATGGATGAATTGTCTATACAACTAAAAAAGCTAGAAAAAGAGCAAAGATCCTCAGCAAAACACCAAATTAGAAATTATGAAAATCAAGGGAGAGATTAATAAAATTGAAAGCAAGAAAACCATTGATCTCATAAATAAAACTAAGTTAGTTTTATAAAAAGCCAATAAAATAGATAAACCTTTGGTTAATCTGATTTATAAAAAAAGAAAGAAGACAACCGAATTGCAGTATCAAAAATGAAAGGGGTGAACTAACCACCAATGAGGATGAAATTAAAAGAGATAATTCAGAGCTACTTTGCCAAATTGCATGCCAATAAATTGGATAATTTGACTGAAATGGAGGAATATTTAGAAAAAAACAAACTGCCTAGATTAACAGAAGAGGAAATAATATACTTAAACCCATTTCAGAAAAAGAAATTGAAGAAACCATCAATAAATTCTTTAAGAAATCCTAGAGGGATTTACAAGTGAATTGTACCAAACATTTAAAGAACTATTAATTCCTATTCTACAGAAACTATTTTAAAAAATGGGAGGATTGCCAAATTCCTTTTATGACACCAACATGGTACTGATACCTAAACCAGGAAGAACCAAAAGAAAGAAAATGATAGATCAATCTCTCTAATGCATATTGATGTAGAGATCTTAAATAAAATTTTAGCAATGTGACAAAAGCAAGTTATACTAGAATAATACACCATGATCAGGTAGGATTTATACCAGTTGGCAGGGTGGTTCAATCTTAGAAAATCACTCAACATAATTGAACATATCAATTAGCAAAAGCAATAGAAACCATATGATTATCTCAATAGATGCTGAAAAAGCCTTTGATAAAATCAACATTCATTTGTATTCTAGAAAGTTTAGGAAGAAATGGAGTTTTCCTTAAAATAATAAGTTCTATGTATCTAAAACTACCAACAAATATTATATGTAATGCATTTCCAATAAGATCAGGGGTGAAACCAGGATGCCCATTAGCACATTGCTATTCATTTTAGTATTAGAAATATTTGCTTTAGCAATAAGAGAAGAAAAAGAATCAGAACTGGCAATGAGGAAGCAAAGCTCTCACTCTTAGCAGATGGTATGATGGAATCCTTGGAGAACCCAAGAAAATCATCTTAAAAACTCCTTTAAACAATTAACAAATTTAGCAAAGTATATAAAATAAATTCACATAAATCATCAGCATTTCTATATTTAACTAACAAAGCTCAGGAGCAAGAGATAGAAAGAGAAATTCCATTTAAAGTAACTATAGACAACATTTTTGAGAATCTACCTCCCAAGACAAACCCAGAAACTGTATGAACACAATTATAAAGCACTTCTCACCCAGTAAAATCAGATCTAAATAACTGGAAAAATGTCAATTCCTTATAGTCAGGTCAAGCTAATATAATAAAAATGACAATTCTACCCAAATTAAATTACTTATTCAGTGTCACACCAATTAAACAACCAAATAATTATTTTACTGAGCTAGAAAAAAATAATAACAAAATTCATCTGGAGCAACAAAAAGCCAAAGAATAGGAAGGGATCTGATGGAAAAAAAATGTAAAGGAAGGTGGCCCAGCTCTAAACCATATCTAAAACTATAATGGTAAAGCAGCAGTCATCAAAACTACCTCATAGTATGGCTAGGTGGCTCAGTGGATAAAGCACCAACCCTGGAGTCAGGAGGACCTGGGTTCAAATCCGGCCTCAGACACTTAGTAATTACCTAGCCGTGTGGCCTTGGGCAAGTCACTTAACCCCATTGCCTTGCAAACAACAACAACAACAAAGCTGCCTCCTATGGGTCAAGACATAGATGAATGTATCAGTGGGAAGGGCAGGTTCAAAAGAAACAGTCGTAAAGGACTGCTGTTTGCCAGTAGTTTGCCAGTACTAGTCTTACTGTTTGACAAATTCAAAGACATTGCCTTTTGGGATAAGAACTGGCCACTTGACAAAAATTGTTAGGAAACTGGAAAACTGTATGACACAAACTAGATATAAACCCACATCTCACTCCCTACCAAAATAAGGTCAAAATGGGTACAGGATTTAGACATAAAGGTCAATGCCATAGATAAATATTTATTAGATCTAGGGAAAGGGAAGAAATTTATGACCAAAAAGGAAAGAGTAAAATATAAACTGCAAAATAAATGATAAGCTTTTGCACTAATAAAATCATTGCTGTCAAAATTAGAAGGAAAGCAGAAAGCTGGGAAACAATTTATAAGGTTACAAGTCATTCCCCAATTGATAAATGCTTAAAGGGTATGAATAGACAGTTTTCAACTGAAGAAATTAAAACTATATATATACTTATATGAAAAATGCTCCAAATTATAATTGATTAGAGAAATGCAAATTAACACAATTATGAGGTATCACCTCATACCTATCAGATTGGTTTAGATGACAAAAAAGGGAAAATGATAAATGTTGGAGAAGTTGTGAGAGGATTGGGATAGTAAAGCCCTGTAGGTGGAATTGTGAATAGATTCAGCCTTTCTGGAGAGCAATATGGAACTATGCCCAAAGAGCAATAAAACCATTCATTCCTTTTGAACCAGCAATTCCAATTCTAGGTCTATATCCAGACAAAATCATAAAAAAATGGGAAAAGTCCTACATGTTCCAAAATATTCGTAGCAGCTCTTTTTGTGGTGGCAAAGAATTGGAAATTGAAGGGATGCCCATCCATTGGGGAATGGCTAAACAAGTTATGGTACATGAATACTATGGAATATTATTGTTCTATAAGAAACCATGAATGGTTGCATTCTAGAGAAGCATGGAATGAATTACAGGACCTGATACTGAGTGAAGGGAGCAGAACCAAGAAAACAATGTACACAATAACAGCAAGATTGTGAGATGATCAACCCTGATAGATGCAGCTCCTCTCAGCAGTTCAGAGAGCTAGGACAACCCAATTAGATCAACTATGGACAATGTTATTCCCATCCAGAGGAAGAAAAACAAAACAAAACAAAAGCACCCTTCAGAATCTGATGAACATTTCATTCACTTATTTTAACAAATCTATAAACGTGTTAACACAAATGTGTGTGTGTACAAATGTCCCCTGCTGAGGGGAGGGGGGGTGGGAAGGGAAGGTGGAAGGAAATTAAATAACTTAAAAATATGCATATTCATATGGATGAATGTTGAAAAACTTTCCTAAATAAAATATCAATAAAAAAGAACTAAGGATAAACACTATCAAGCTTATTCTTCATACTCTTCCTCTCCTCATTCTCCTACAGAAGTAGAAGGGGCTTGGGATCCCAGGTGGGATGAGACTAGGCAGAGCCTCAGTGACTCTTGAGGCACAGATCTACCACCAACTTGTCCCTAGCTAATACACACACACACACACACACACACACACACACACACACACACACACGCAATCCAGACTATAGGGAGAAACTAGGAAAGGTTGAAGATAGAATGGAATCACAGAAATGATTAGGGGAGGCCTGAGACTGGGAGACAAAGTCCAATCTGGGATTCAGTTCTGAGAGCTCTGAAAGAACTTGAGACAGGAGCTTCTTTTGCAATGGTAAAGAAAAGGAAATTGATAGGCTAGCCATCAAATGAGGAATGACTGAATAAGTTATGGTATATGAATGTTTTGGAGTACTATTTTTCTATAAGAAACCATGAGCAGTCAGAGTTTAAAGAAGCATGGAAAGAATTACAGAACTGATGCTGAGTGAAGGAAGCAGAACCAAGAGAAAATTGTACACACTAACAGCATTGTGAATTGATCAACTAAGATAGACACAGCTCCTTTCAGCAGTTCGGAGATCAAGGACAACTCTGGGACACCTGATGTGGACAATGCCAGCCACATCTGGAGGGGGGAAGTGCCACAGAATCTAAATGTATACTGTTCACTTTTTAAAAACTTGTTTTTTCCAATTTCATGGTTTTGTTTTCCCTTAGTCCTAATTCCTAATATGTAAATACGTCAAACACAAATGTACACTTTCAACTTTAACCAGACAAGTGTTGAAAAACTATTGGGGCAGCTAGGTGATGTAGTGGATAGAGCACCTGCCCTGGAGTCAGGAGTACCTGAGTTCAAATCTGGCCTCAGACATTTAATAATTGCCTAGCCATGTGACCTTGGGAAAGCCACTTAACCCCATTGCCTTAAATAAATAAAATTAAAAAAAAAAGAAATATTATCAAAACATGTAATTGGAAAAATAAAGTATCAAATGAAAAAAAAAAGAATTTGAGAGAAGGAAGTAGGAGACCTGAGTAAAGGGAGCAAAAGTAGGGTCTGGGAGGCAAGATAATTTAAAAGAGCTCATGGCAGGAAGTTCATGGACACTGGATTGCTCTACAGGCTCTCCTCTACACTGAGTCTGGGAAAACAGGAACTGGATCCTGAGGTCTAAGAGAGTGGAGGAAGAAACTGGTAGCCCCTGGGAGAGGCTGTGCTTGGAAACAGAAGATAGGGAGATGAGTGATAAAGATCTGATGGGGAGGCAGGTCAAGAGTCAGGAGTTCAGATAAAGAAGGCCAGGGTAAAGCTTGGGTGGCGGAGTCCAAGGTGGGTCCTGAGGGCAGGACAAATGAATTTCTAATGAAGAAGTGGGAAAGGAAAACAGGATGGGTCCTGAGAGGAAGGCTGAAATCCAGACTCCCAGATTCCTGTAGTTAAAGTCTGAGGTTGGGGAAGTGTGAGGGTGAGTCAGGAAGTTTGGGAAATGATTGGGAGGCTGGAAGAGAATTGGGGGGAAGCCTGTCCAGTAGCCAGGCTCGGGAGAAAGGGGTGCTCCCGCAAGACCTGAAGGACACTCACCATGAGATCAGATGATGAGGATGAGACTCAATGGCAAAGGCAGCAGAAGAAGATAGGAAACAGTGGGGGCGGGGGGAGAGCTCTGGCTCCCACCTACCTGGGACATGCAAGCACAGAACTAGCTTCCAGAAGGTAGAGTGGTCTCAATTCCAACAGCAGGAAGGACAGAAATCTGAGCTCCAGAGAAGGCAGTGCAGTCTCAATTCCAAGACTTCCTGCTACCCACCAGCCCTCTCTGGGAGGGTCTTCTTAGCCCCCAAAGCACCAGTCTGAGCAGCCCCAGAGGCCCCAGATCCTCCAATCACAGCCAGAGTAAGGACTCTAGGACCTTGACCATCCGTTCTCCTTAAGCCCTGCCCTCCATCACATGCACTGCCTTCTCCACTGCCAAGATCCCTTCTTCTCAGCTGAACTCCTCCCTGATTCCACCACATTTCCCGCCAAGTGCTCTTAGCCCCACCCACCAGCCTGGCCTTCTCGGAGAGCGCCTCCTCCTCTGTCCCTGCCATCCCTCCTCCTCCTCCTGAGCCCCAAGCCCACCCTGCTAAACCTGCAGCCCCAGTCCCCAGGGGAGTGGGGCCTCTACCTTGAGGGCCTCGAAGGGAATGGCTTTTGGAAAACCTGGGAAGCCACGGCCCCCTGGCATGGTGGAGATCCAGGTTGGAGTGGCCTGAGGCGCATGTGGTTCCCTAGTCTGTGTCCTGCGGGATCCACTACAAGGGACCAAAACACACTTCAAATCGGGTTTTGAGGCGATGGGATGAGGAGCTGGGAGAAGAGGAATGAAAGGCCATTGGATCTTGTTCTGATTGAAATTAGTTTAGATATCAGCAACCGCTGGAGGTGATTGTGCTGGGTCAGAGACGTCCGAAACATCGCGCTCAGGTGGCAATGTTCCTTCAGGTTTTCAATCTGCACCACTGGCAATGTTATTATTAGCTTTGACATTTCTCCCATTGTATTGTTTGAGAAACCACTTTATAAGAAACCTTGGAGATTCAAACTGACTTCTAGATGGAGATGTGTTTGTGTCCTTAGAAAATCAGCCTCTTTTCTGATCTGGATGCAACGAACTGTGGAATTAGACTAGAAGAGAGTGTGGTGAAATATATAGACTGGTTCATCTTTAGCTGGTATATTTCTCCTTAAATAGATGAAAGAAACACCTTGCCCTTTGTGAACAACAAGTTATCCTGGAAATTCTCCTTTTCTGCTCAGGGCTTTGGAAACTGGCCAAGCAACTGCTTTGGCACCATCTCTTTAGGGAAGATCATCACATCTTCTCAGCCCTAGAGAGAAGTGCCCAAGGAACATTGTCAGTTGCCCAGTAGACCAGGATCAGACCTCTTCAGTTTAGGCATAGCCCTAAAGTATGGGGGGGGGACACACTTTTTTTTTTAGGTTTTTGCAAGGCAATAGGGTTAAGTGTCTTGCCCAAGGCCACACAGCTAGGTAATTATTAAATGTCTGAGGCTGGATTTGAACCCAGGTACTCCTGACTCCAGGGCTGGTGCTCTAACCACTGCGCCACCTAGCTGCCCTGAGGCAGACTTTTACACTTTAAAAATAATTAATCAAATTAGGTCAATTAATACAAAGGAATATTAGGGGCAGTTAGGTGGCACAGTGGACAGAAGTGACCCTGGAGTCAGGAGGACCTGAGTTCAAATCCAGCCTCAGTCACTTAATAATTACCTAGTGATGAGACCTTCGGCAAGTCATTTAACCCCACTGCCCTGCAAAAAAAAGCAAATATTAAAATATTAAGAAATCTGATTTCTAATTGGATGAAAGATTAGAGATTTCTAAATCTAGGGTGATAAACACCTGCAATTTCCTGAATTCAGCAAAAAACAATTACAGGAAAATGAAAGGAAAAATGGATCAGTTATTGTGTAGTCATTTTTCAAGTATGTCTGAGTCTTCATAAGCACTTTTGATTTTTTTTTTTTTGCAAGGCAATGGGGTTAAGTGGCTTGCCCAAGGCCACACAGCTAGGTAATTATTAAGTATCTGAGGTCGGATTTGAACTCAGGTCCTCCTGACTCGAGGGTTGGTGCTCTATCCACTGTGCCACCTAGCCGCCCTTGATGTCTTCTTGACAAAGATAGTTTTGCCAGTTCCTTCTCCAAATCATTTTATAGATGAGGAACTGAGGCAAAAAAAGTTAAGTGCTTTGCAAGGCCACACTTGTATTAAGTGGCTGAGGCTGGATTTGCAACCAACTCTTCCTGACTCCAGACCCAGCACTCTTATTTACTGAGTCACCTAACTGTTCCCCAATTTATCAGTACAGGGTCAGATTTTAGATTAGACAGATAGGTTCCATGAGATGTACAATTGTTAAAAACACTCCTGGAACTAGCCAATATAACCAAAAAGGATGGTTAATGTTGGAAGGGATGTGGGAAATCTGAGACACTAAAGCATTGTTGGTGGAGCTGTGAACTTGTCCAGCGTTTCTGGAGAGAAATTTGGAACTACCCAAAGGGCAACAAAAATGTGTATCCCCTTTGACCCAGCAATACCACTACTGAGTCTATACTCTGAAGAGATGATGAAAAAGGGTAAAAACATCACTTGTACAAAAATATTCATACTTGGGGTGGCTAGGTGGCGCAGTGGGTAGAGCTCCAGCCTTGGAGTCAGGAGTACCTGGGTTCAAATCCGACCTCAGACACTTAATAATTACCTAGCTGTGTGGCCTTGGGCAAGCCATATAACCCCATTGCCTTGAAAAATCTAAAAAAAAACAAACAAAAAACCCCCAAAATATTCATAGCATTCCTGTTTGTGGCAAAGAATTGGAAAATCAAGTAAATGTTCTTCAAATAGAGAATGGCTTAGCAAACTGAGGTATATGTATGTCATGGAACACTATTGTTCTATTAGAAACCAGGAGGGACGGGATTTCAGGGAAGCCTGGAGGGATTTGCATGAATTGATGCTGAGTGAGATGAGCAGAACCAGAACACTGCACACCCTAACAGCAACATGGGGGCCATGATCAACCTTGTTGGACTTGCTCATTCCATCAGTGCAACAATCAGGGACAATTTGGGGCTGTCTGTGATGGAGAATACCATTCCAGAGAAAGAACTGTGGAGTTTGAACAAAGACCAAGGACTATTCCCTTTAATTTAGGGGGGAAAAAAACCTGCTATCTTATTGTCTGATCTTGCTATCTCTTATACTTTGTTTCTTCCTTAAGGATATGATTTTTCTCTCATCAATCAATTTGGATCCATGTATACCATGGAAACTATGTAAAGACTGACAGACTGCCTCCTGTGGGGGGGGCGGAGAGGGAAGTAAGATTAGGGGAAAAATTGTAAAACTCAAAGTAAATAAAATCTTTAAAAACATTCCTGGTGGGCAGCTAGATGGTGCAGTGGATAGATCACTGGCCCTGGAGTCAGGAGGACCTGGGTTCAAATTCGGCCTCAGACATTTAATAATGACCTAGCTGTGTGGCCTTGGGCAAGCCACTTAACCTCATTTGCCTTGCAAAAACCTAAAAAAAACCACTCCTGGAAATATATTTTATTCCCTATAGCTCAAGTACTAGAAGCTCAGACCATTTATTCCTGATCAAATCAAAGAATACTTTAATATTCAATTAAACATTTTTCCGCAGAACAATTTATAAAAAATGTATTATCCTTCAGTGCTGTCTCTCCCAATGTAGAAATCATGCTATAATATAAACAGAATTTCAAGAGTTCAGAAACATCAGTCATTTGGAAAGACAATTTCTAAAATGCCTTAATAGGTCTATGTGATATAATATTTTCTTATCAGGTTATGGGGAAGAAAAGAGAAAAAAACAGACATCAAACTTTTCCTGACTCAAGGATTTAATTTACAAAATGCAAGACTATTTTCTTTCTTTTTTTTTTTTTTTTTTGCAGTTCAAGTAGCTCTATGGTTGGGTGTGGGAAGGTAGGGTTGGTCTTCATATTAAGTGAGGAGCATGGCTGCCTGTAGACTAATGGAATGCCATTTGAGGGGCCTCCTTGGCAGCAAGGCCAACATCTAAGGCTAAATGGACGGTTTCACAGTGGGCAGATCTTGCAGCATTTTCTTCTTTAGACAATCAATAACCTGTACAAACCTGTCCTAAGGATTGAGGTATGTGTCCCCCCCCCTTTATCACCCCAGTAAGTAAAATCTGGCTTAGTTTTTCCTAAGAAGTTCAGGACCAGGAATGTTTTGATTAACTTTATAATGTTTTATTTGGTTGAGTTTTTCAGCAAGTCTTGAAGCTTCATGATTAAATTTGTCTTTGATACTACCATCTCTGGTTCCACCATCTTGAGGATATGGTCAAAGGTCAGCTTCTCTTAATGTGTGAGCCAATGGAAGCCACATATTTTATTGTACAAGTTAAAAGAACATCCCAAGTTTATATAGAACATACTTAGGAGCTATATAGCTCTGAAATGTTTTGGGGGTTTTTTGCAAGGCAAAAGGGGTTAAGTGGCTTGTCCAAGGTCACACAGCTAGGTCATTATTAGGTGTCTGAGGCCGGATTTGAACCCAGGGACTCCTGACTACAGGGCTGGTGCTCACCTAGCTGCCCCTGAAATGTTTTTTTCCCACCATACTATCTGAAGCCAACACTGAAACTTTATTGACTTTCCCTCCTCTTGAGAACAGTAATTTAATTTAAAGTAATTTAACAAGCTATGTCAACTGCAGCAAAGCATGAAGAATAATAGGACATTCCCAAAGCTTCTTCAGGCACTGAAAGAGTTGGTCTAAAACATGTGGGCCTACCCAGTTTAATTGGTTTATGGCGCTGTTTTGTCATTTGTGGTGCTCATGAAGTATGGGGCACAGGGAAAGCATCACTGTAGTCAATAGTCCTGGGTTCCTTTTGTAGCCATTTTTATTCTTTTACTCTACTGGTTCTTAAGATGCTATTGGTCTAGTTATAAACTGCTGCATAAGCTCTCAGTCTCCTTTAAGATGAGACTAAGGACAGCGAGGCAGCCCTGGACATTGTAGAGCATGGACTTGGAATCAAAGACTCCTCTCCATGACATTTCTTAGGTATGTAATGCTGTCAAATCGCTTAAGCCTGTTTGCCTCACTTTCATCATCAGTAAAATGAGCTGGAAAATGAAATAGCAAACCATTCCAGTATCCTTAACATGAAACACCACCCCCTCCTTCAGCCTCGATGGTGTCACAAATTATAAGGCATGGCTGAAATGACCAAACAACAAAGAAGGCAAGTCTATATGACAATTATAAAGACAAATTAGACAATCAGGTTGAATTTGATGACAATGGTTTCTTTGTATAGATTTTAGAAGGTACAGTCTTCCTTCAGGAGAGATTGCATAAGTGGTCTCAAGAGCACCAGGCCTAATTGTCCAAAATAAAATCTAGTCAATGAAGGGACAAAGCTTTGAGCATAAACAGTTTATGAGAAATCTAAATGAGTGCCAATGGTTTCCTAATTATGCTCAGAGAACTGAGAGTCCCTGCCCCCACTTTAAGGGTAGAAAAAAGAGTAGAAGTTGGTAGGTGGAGAAAATTATATAATTGTTTAAAGAACTGAACTTATCATCGAGGCAGGGGCAATGTCATTAGCTGAAAGTCTGAAATATGAGGAGATAAGAACTCTTCTTTCCATGTTCAAATCGTTAATATACTCCTTTTATTACATTTTATTCTTCATTTTGGGAATAAAAGATTCTCAAACAGTACAATCAAGATGATTGCATATAAAACTGCAAATGAATAATATACAAAACTTGATATTCCTTTCAAATATGTAACAAAATTGTCATGTAAACTTTGTTCTTCCCTTCTCTGGCCTAGACATGGCTACCATTAGACACAAATCTGTATTTGCACTTATTTTTGCTTATCTTGATGCAGGTAGAATCTATCTACCCGTGCCCTTTATAGTAAATTTAGGTTTTAACCAGGAGTGATGGATGGAAAGTGTAAATATAGACAGGTCATCTGGAAGAAGAATCTTAGTAGTGACATGACCAAAAAAGAAAATGGGCTACCTCTTAGGACAGTAACTTCATAACCAACAAGGTCTTCAGGCAATGATCACTTTAACATGAGGGGATTTCTTTTGGAGCTTGTTTTATTTTTTAAAAATTAGCTCTTTCACCATTTCAATCATATTTGAATTATATAATTCAAATTATATCATTTCCTGATCAATTCAAATGCTTGTGCTCCGAAAGAAATCTTTGTTAGTGGCATCTCAATAAAGCAACTTTTCCTCAACCTAGTGTTGAGTAAGAACCCAAAACAAAAACTTAACAAACTACTTTTCAAAGTTACATTCAAAATGACTAGGTGGATTTTTAATCTTTTTTGCCCAGCTTACCCACTCTGACTCTGACATACCAAGCCTTACCCTTAAAAACTCCAACAAAAAGCTAGAAAATGTGCTAGAGTAAATTCTAAACAGGAAAGAAAAACATTACAATTTAGTTATTTTTTCCACCCTATCATGGGTTTAGGATGATAAATAGAAAGATCTGTGTACATGGGGATGGGAGCTGGCCGGAATGAAACCAAGTGCAGAGCTATCAGTCCCCATTCCAGTGCTCAGGCACTGGCAATACCAGGGCAGAAAGAGATCTCAGGTGACTCCTGAACCAGCACTGGAAGAAGGAATAGGGACCAGCTCACAATTCTATCACCTATTATCTGATCACAGTTCTGGAATGGAGATTAAAGGTTGTGAGCAAGAGAGGGTGGCAGCTTTGTATTGAACAAGTGAAAAGGTCCAAAAATTTAGACTCTTTGGCACTGTGCCCAAGAATAAGATGTAGAAAAAGTTCCCACCTTCAATTCTGCACACATTCTTGCACACATTCATAGACCAAAGGGGAGCCAAAGGAGCCAGCAGTTCAATTCCTTTGAACACAGAAGCTGCAAGTAGGCAAACAATGAGAGAATCCAATGGCAACCTACTGAAATTCAACCAAGAGAATCAAATTTGGATCAGGGAATTTCTGAATTCTGACCAGGAGAAGAGTGGGTAGACCCCCTTTTGGGAAGTGCTGACAACATGAAGATCCCCAGAATGAGCTATGAAAATAGCAGAAGAATAGGAAAAATCAATGACATCTTACCATCACCTTCCTTAATAAAGGGGCAAATTCAGACTTTAGTTTCTAATATTAACAATTTCTGGAGACTGAAAAACAAATTTCCATTTCCCTTGTTTGTGTCTTGTCTGCCTACCAACTTCATTAGATTTAGAAAAGCAGAGATGATATCATTTTAAACTCTTTCAAAGTCCCTAGAAAGTTGTCATTCACTTGATAGCATTTTCCTTCAGGTGAATGGGCCAAAGGAAAAGGTCACTTAGGATGCACCAAGATAAAAAACAATGATTTCCAGGAGTCACTGAACACCTCTGACTTTCCTAAATTTTGAAGGGTCAAGCATGGGAAGCTTTTAGAGGGAAATTGCAAAGTTTCTGATCAACTTAATAGTGGCTGCTTTTCTTTTTTACTCAAATGTTCTACTCTGAATCCCTTTCTCATCACCATGATTATTGGCAGGAGATAATGCTTCTCATATTAAAGAGATGGTTCTTGATTGTCACATACAGTGGTCTCAATGTAGGGGGAATACATACACATCAGGGCCTGTGGTAAAATATTTTGCTTGAAATTTTGTACCCTTGTGCAAACAACTCTGATTTCTTCTCTTAATTGTGTTTTCCTCCAGTTGACAGAATGCTAACAGTTCTTTTTCTTATTCTGAAGAATTGTGTTTTTGAGAACTCCAGTCATATCCTTTATCAAAATGCTAGTATAGGAAACTCAGTATTCCCTTTAAATTCATTTAATCATACATGTCAGTGATAGGGTTTTTTCCTAATATAAATTTTCTGATGGAAAATAAGGAATGATGTATACCTGAAGACTTTACTAGATCGATAGCATTCATAAGGTTTTGCTCCAGTGTGGACTCACTGATGTTTAACAAGTGTGTCCTTTAATGAAAAAAACTTTTCCCCATAAATCACTTCATAAGCTCTCTCTTTCAAGTGAATTCTCTGAGGAGGAGTAAGATGGGACTTCCACAAAAAATCCTTTCCACATTGACTTCAATCATAAAATTTCTCTTCAGTGGGTTCTCAAATATTTAATAAGCAAGGTCTTATGTGAAAGTCTTTTCATATTGATCACATTCATAAAATTCCTCTCCAGTGCTGATTCTCTGATATGCAAGTCTCTTCTTGCCTGTAAAAAGCCTTTCCATATTGATTATATTCATAAGGTTTCTCTCCAGTGGGGATTGTCTGATGTCTAACAAGAGTACCCTTGAATGAAAAAGCCTTTCCACATGGAGAGCATTCATAAAGTTTTTCTCCAGTGTGGATTCATTGACATGCAATAAGTCTCTCCTTCAATGTAAAGCCTTTCCACACTGACTACAGCCATAAAGATTTTCTCCAGTGTGAATTCTCTGATGTGCTGGATTATGGTCACTCTTAGTAAAAATCTTTCCACATTGATTACATTCATAACATTTCTCATCAGCCTGGGGTCCCTGATGATTAATAAGAGAGCTCTTATATGAAACAGTCTTTCCACCTTGAGTACATTCATAAGGTTTTCCTCCAGTGTGGATTCTCTGATGTTTAACAAGTATGTCCTTCAATGAAAAAACCTTTCCAGGTTCATTACATCCATAAGGTTTCCCTCCAGTGTGGATTATCTGATGTCTAGTAAGATTGGACTTCAAAGTAAAAGCCTTTCCACATTGATTACATTCATAAGGTTTCTCTCCAGTGTGGATTCTCTGATGTTCAACAAGAGTGCCCTTCAATGAAAAAGCCTTTCCACACTGATCACATTCATAAGGTTTCTCTCCAGTGTGGATTCTCTGATGTTTGACAAGAGTGCCCTTCAATGAAAAAGTCTTTCCACATTGATTACATTTACAAGGCTTTTCACCAGTGTGGATTCTCTGATGTTCAATAAGATGCGCCCTCTGAGTAAAAGCCTTTCCACACTGATTACATTCATAAGGTTTCTCTCCCGTGTGGATCCTCTGGTGTGTCGTTAAACCGACCTTATGAGTAAAAGTCTTTCCACATTGATTACATTTATAAGGTTTTTCTCCAGTGTGGATCCTCTGATGTGTAGTTAGACTGAACTTCTGAGTAAAAGTTTTTCCACATTGAATACATTTATAAGGTTTTTCTCCAGTGTGGATCCTCTGATGTGTAGTTAGGCTGAACCTCTGGGTAAAAGTCTTTCCACATTGATCACATTCAAAAGGTTTCTCTCCAGTGTGGATTCTCTGATGTGCAGTAAGTCTCTTCTTGAATGAAAAAGCCTTTCCACATTGATCACATTCATAAATTTTCTCTCCAGTGTGAATTCTCTGATGTTTAACAAGAGTGCCCTTCAATGAAAAAGCTTTTCCACATTGATTACATTCATAAGGTTTTCTACTAGTATGGATTCTCTTATGTGTAGTAAGATGGGACCTCCATGGAAAAGCTTGGCCACATTCATTACATTCATAAGGTTTCTCTCCAGTGTGTATTCTCTGATGTTCAACAAGAGTGCCCTTCAATGAAAAAACCTTTCCACATTGATCACATGTATAAGGTTTCTCTCCAGTGTGTATTCTCTGATGTTTAACAAGAGTGCCCTTCAAGGAAAATGCCTTTCCACATATATTACATTTATAAGGTTTTTCTCCAGTGTGGATTCTCTGATGTTCAGTAAGATGGGTCCTCTGAGTAAAAGCCTTTCCACACTGATTACATTGATAAGGTTTCTCTCCAGTGTGGATTCTCTGATGTTTAACAAGAGTCCCCTTCAAGGAAAATGCCTTTCCACATTGATTGCATTCATAAGGTCTCCTTCCAGTGTGGATTCTCTTATGTGAAGTAAGATGGGACTTCCATGGAAAAGCCTTTCCACACTGATCACATTGATAAGGTTTTTCTCCAGTGTGGATTCTCTTATGTTCAACAAGAGTTCCCTTCAGTGAAAAAGCTTTTCCACATTGATCACATTCATAAGGTTTCTCTCCAGTGTGGATTCTCTGATGTTTAACAAGAATGCCTTTCAATGAAAAAGTCTTTCCACACTGATTACATTCATAAGGTTTCCTTTCAGTGTGGATTCTCTTATGAGTAGTAAGATGGGACTTCCATGGAAAAGCCTTTCCACACTGATTACATTCAAAAGGCTTCTCTCCAGTGTGGATTCTCTGATGTTCAACAAGAGTACCCTTCAATGAAAAAGCCTTTCCACAATGATCACATTCATAAGGTTTCTCTCCAGTGTGGATCCTCTGATGTTTAACAAGAGTGCCCTTCAACGAAAAAGCTTTTCCACATTGATTACATTTATAAGGTTTTTCTCCAGTGTGGATTCTCTGATGTTCAGTAAGATGGGACCTCTGAGTAAAAGCCTTTCCACATTGATTACATTTACAGGGTTTCTCTCCAGTATGGATTCTCTGATGTTTAACAAGGGTGTACTTCAATGTAAAAGCCTTTCCACATTGATTACACTCATATGGCTTACCTCCAGTGTGGATTTTATGGTGTACAGTAAGATTGTCCTTGGTAGTAAAAGCCTTTCCACACTGTTTACATTCATAAAGTTTCTCTCCCGTTTGGATTCTTTCATGTATATCATATAATTCTCTCCACATGAAATCACAGTCACCGTCATTAATGATTCTTTCTTTGTAAGTTTCTTTCAGAGAAAGGCTTAATTTTCCAATAGTCTCCTTCATTTCAAGTCTGATCTCTTCTGAAAGAATGAAACAATAAAACAAACATACACAGACATTATATACTCACATATGTTTATCTGTGGTAATCATTGGTAGAACCTAAACTCATTTACTACTTATTTCCCCAAGTAAAAAACAAACAAACAAAATTTTAACCTTATGTGGAGAGAACCAATCAGTTTAAAATTACACTAAGCTTATATCCTAAGGATAATTTACTTTGCAAAGAGTTGCATACACCAAGCCCATTGGATCCTGACAACAAACATCAATAATACCTGTGACACAGGCGTCCTCATGACATTTTCATGCTATTCACAATGCAGGCCATGAGCTTAGAACAGCTGGGTGATTGACCCATATCCCAACAGTTTAGACTAGAACACAAGTCTTGGGAATGAACATATTTTCTTCAAACTAAATAAAATTAAAATCCTTCAAAAACAAAATTTTAAAAATGGATGATATTTTTCATGTCTGAAAATTTTTTCTCATACTGGAATTTGAATTACTCATTCTTTTGTAAGTAAGTGAAGAGCATGTTTCACTCTTAGACTTCTTGCAACCCTTTCCATTTAGAGATTCATATGTCCTTTGAATGATCCAGACAATGGTAAAGGAATTTGAGCTAAAAAATTTGTTAATGGTAACTTAAGCAATACATAATTGTCCAATTTAGTTACAAAGATATTTATCCTCTGGGACAACAAGCATGTTCCAGCCCTAATAGTTTATTTCCACAGTGACTCCAAACTATCACAACCAGGAATACACAGATTTGGGGAATCATCTGGTGCTTGTCAAAATGACTGTTTCTAAGTGCAACATATTCTTTTACATTTTCAAGTTAATGTCAGATTGTTTCTCAACTTCCAGAAACACTGAATATTCATTTACAAAAGATCCCGGGCATGCAAAACCATCAGTGGCATTCTACCACTGCAGCAGACAAGTCCTCTCATTTCTTTGCTTGCCTTATAATCATCTCATCAAACCTTAATCACCATGAAGCAATGGTGGTAAGCTATTTGAAAACGATGGTCCCTAGGCAGCTGTGGTAGAGGTCTTCATGTAACCATGATGGCCTTCCACAAAATTTCTAGAAAACAAACTTTAATGGATCATTTATTCAGATGCTAAGGTTTTCTAATGGGAACTAACCCTCTGTTTATGTTACTCTTCTACTATCTGGTGATTTCTCAAAGGAACTGGTTGGCAATATAAGTTAATCGTTTAGTGATGTTTGTCCTTTGATCTCAAAGAAGATCATGATATCAGGGAGGTGAGGCCATGACAAGCACATGAATTGGATTTGATGGGGGGAGGACTGTGCTAAGTCACAAATCTCATGTTTTCCTGCAGAGCCATCTGGGTCCAGTGACCAGATATGAATCAGGATAACTGGAGATTGCCCTGGATGTGAGGAAATCAGGGTTAAGTGACTTACCCACGATGACACAGCTAGGAGGTATCGTGTTTGACGACAGATTCAAACTGTCCTCCAGACTCCAAGGTATGTGCCACCTAGTTGCCTAAATCATTCAACAGTGTTTTGGTGAAAGGATAACCAGTTTGCCAGTGGAAGAAAAACAAAATTACATCTGAGGAAATTCTATCCTTTCATGGGTTTTTTAATATGATTCTGAAAAAAACTAAAGCAAAGCAATGTTTGCAATTGACATACAAGTACATTTGTCAATTAGACTACTACTATGAGCCAATACAAAAATAAAATCTTTTTAGTAGTAATTTGTAATTTTTTTTGACTGCTTTGAGAATTAAAAGAAAAAAACAAATTTCCATCACTCAATAGGACTTTGTCCAACTCTCTATCTATTTTTCCACTTTATACATGTGTGAGCATTTTCACTGTATTCTGTTCAAAAAACAGAATTGTGGATAAAATCTTGGACTTTTGTTCATGAAGCCCTAAGTTTTAATACCAACTTACAATCTTCCTAGTCCTTTGACCTGAGGTTCTGTATAAATGTTACCTGTTACTTTTATTTGATTTTGACTAGTTCTTCCCCAGTTCTGCTCTCTTTCTCTAATCATTGTTATCCTTACTCCTTGTGGTCTCTTATTTCTCTGCTGCACTGAAAGTCTTTCCACTCACAAACATTCTCTTTCCAGTGAATCACTTTCTATTGCTAAACTGGATTCTTCCTTTTTAACCCCATAACTTGGCACAGTGCCTGAAGCAGGCATCGTTTCTAAAACTTTTTATTTCTCCCACTCTTCCATTAAGATTTGCTTCTATGGGGCAGCTAGGTGGTGCAGTGGATAGAGAGTTCAAATCCGGTCTCAGACACTTAATAATTACCTAGCTGTGTGGCCTTGGGCAAGCCACTTAACCCTGTTTGCCTTGCCAAAAAAACCCCTAAAAAAATAATAATACATGTAGAATTGGAATTAATTATTCCTTAAATGTTTGGTAGGATTGACTTGTAAATCCATCTGGACCTGGTGACTTATTCTTAGAGTTTATTGATGATATCTTTAATTTCTTTTTCTGAAATGGGGTTATTTAGGTATTTTATTTCCTCTTCTATTAATCTAGACTGTTTGGGTTTTTTGTAAATATTCTTCCATTTCATTGAGGTTATCGAATTTATTCAATATAGTTGGGCAAAATAGCTACGAATTATTTTCTTAATTTCCTCCTCCTCGGTGGGCTCATCCTTTTCATTTTTGATACTGATAATTTGGTGTTCTTTCTTTTTTTTTAAATCACATTAACCAAAGGTTGTCTAAAATGGCTTGGATTTTCATAAAACAAACTCCAAGTTTTATTTATTAGGTCAATGGTTTTCTTGCTTTTAATTTTATTATTCTTAATCCTGCTCTTTCTACACCTCTCTGCAGGCTGTGACACTGTCAGTCTCCCCATTATTTCAATTTTCTCCTTTCTAGACTTTTGTGATATTATTCTCTCCTGTTTCTGCTTCTCCATTTCAAAAAGGAAACTCATTCACTTTGTACCAACCCTCCCATCTTCATGTATTCCTAATGCTATCCAAGGCATCTCCCAATAATGCAACGCAATGTAGCACCTATCCACTCTTACACATTCCCACTCCTGAGCCACATCTTCAATCTCCTGGCAAGTCCTCTTGATTTTGCCTTTGTGACATCCTTCACATATAACCCTTTCTCTCTCAGTACTGTCATTCTTGTGTCACACCATAGTTACTCGACACTTGTGACTTTATAAGAGGCTGCTGGGTGGTCTGGCTGTCTCAAGTCAACCCCCAAGTCTAGTCATTCCTTTAAGCAATTGTCAAACTCTTCTTCCAAAAACTCTCACCTGACCATATCACCATATTCTCAGCAAGTCCCAGTGACTCGCCAACAAAATGATCAAATATTAAACTCTATCTATAACTATTAAAGCACTTTATTTCCAGTCTTTCCTCGATGTTTTCATTGTCTTTCATTTAATTTCCCCCAAATATGCTAGAATCCAGAGGTATGGGCCTCCTTTCTGTTGAGAACAGGATGTTCTACCTCTGGAATCCATGGATTGGCCTTGCCATCCATTTTGCCTGGAATGTTCTCCCCGGCTTCCCTGATGTTCAACTAGAGAGACTGCCTACCACAATAAAACTTTACCAGTCCCCCTTGACTTTGGGGTCTTTCCTCTCTTAACTTGTTTCATTTTTATCCTGTCTATAATGTTTTCTACATTGTTGGCCTCTTCTCTGCCCACTAGAATTTAAGCAACGGGGAGCAGGGAAAGTCCCTTACATCTCTTCATATGTTAGGTGCTTTACACAGGGTCTGGAACATCATAGACACTTGTTGACTTGAAGAAAGCCTGAGAAAGAGCTCATAGAGGATATCCTAAAACTTTTTTTTAATTTTTAAAAGAATTCCTTGTTGCCAAATCCCAAACAATATCTTTTTTAGTTGCCAAATCCCAAACAATATCTTTTTTAGGCACCTAGATTGATCCTTGGAAGGGAGATGAAAGACCATGGAATCCAACTTTCTTATTTTACATATGAAGAAAGTGAGATTCAGTGGTTCAGTGACTGATCCAAGAAGGCACTGTCAGGGAATATCAGATTAAGAATCCCAAGGCAGGTGTCCCAGCCCCAAATCCAGCCCTTGCCTCCCTGTACCACATAGAAGTCCAGCCATTATAGCAGTCTTATACCTGCTTTCACCTCACTGACCTGGACAGTGACTCCTCAGGCCTTCCTGCTCCAGCATCCATGGAACTTCCTTTTGCTCAAAATAAGAGATCACATCTTGTCGGAGGCCTAGAAGCCCTGGGCAGGGAAATCAGTTGGGGATAAAGATGGAGAGAAAGTTGCAATTTAGTTCTCTTTTGGAAAGGGCTGTATACACAGAGCTGCTGCACTATGGGGATCACTCCATGAAGCTCACACGTAGGAGCTTGGACTCACCCCTTAGTAATCCAATTTGTAATCCAAGCCACCCAAAAGATAATGTGATGTTGAACAAAATGGCCCAATCCTCTCCACTCATCCTTTTGCCCTGCCCCCCCCCACTCCTGTTCCATTCTTGAGAAACACCTAAATTGAAAATGGGGTATAAAGGGTATACCAACCTGAAGCCCAGGAACATGAACATCTTGCCCAGTTCCTCTCCCCTGTTCCTCAGGGCCCGAACCATATAATAACCTTGTGTATTGTTCATTTGGGGAGTCTTTGTCTCTTTATGTGAGATTACCCTGTTGGGAAACTCAATACTTTTGCCTTTCTTCACCACTCTGCTATACCTGGCAATGCTAGAAGCATGCGAGAGAAGAATAGAGAGTAGTTCCCAGAGCTCAGGAAGAACATCTCAGAGCAGTTATTTATGGGGGCTCTGGGAAGAGCTGGGGGAGAAGCTGATGGAATCAGGTTGGGGTAAGGAAAAGTGGAGTGGGTGCAACTTCTTCATAGAATGATGGACTCAACACACACTTTCCATTATCTAGAAATCTAGTTAGTGCAGTGGAGGGAACCCTGGGCCTAGTCTGAGGAAAGGCAGAGTCAAAATACAGCCTTAGACAGTTCCTAGCTTTGTGCCAAATCACTTAACCTCCATTTGCCTCAGTTTTTCCAACTGTCAAATGGGAATAATAATATTACCTAACTTGGAAGGTTACTATCAGGATGAAGTGACAGAATATGGAAAAGAAAGCCCTCATCATAGCTTCTGGAAAGCAGCAGGTGAAAACAAATGCTTATTCCCTTCTCTTCCTTTCCCACCATCTTGATTAGAATTTTAGGACAAAAGGAAGGAAGATTAAGGACAGAATTGCAGGAGACTGCCCTTTCCTTTCTCTAAACTGCTCCAAACCCTCCACTGTAGGGAATACAGATATTCCCCTTGATTTTCAATGCAGTGTCACCCAGGGAAGGGTCCTTACCCACAGAGATAAGGTTCTGCACATTCTCCAGCATGACCTCCTTATGCAACTGCTTCTGAGGAGGGTCCAAGAGGCTCCACTCCTCCCAGGTGAAGTCCACAGCCACATCCTTGAATGTCACCAAACCCTAGACCACCAAAAGTCATCAGGTGTAGAGTTGAAAGACTCTTGAGAAGTAAAGAGTCCAATCCTCATCAGTTCTAGATGGAAGCTGAAGCACAGAGAAGGGATCTGCCCAGATATCATGCCCTTTATGAGAATCAAGAGTCAGCTCTAGAAGCCAAGGTCATTAAGAGCCCAAAGGAATTCTGAGAAATGCATTTTATAATTCAATTGCAAGAAAACTGAGAAATCCCTTGGAATATAATGCATTACCCTGGGGAATCTGGGAGAAGGTTTGTGGTCCACCTGAGATGGGAGGTGGATGTGTGCAGGAGAAAGAGAGAAGGTGATGTGGAGCTTCTTCTTCCTCAGATCTGACAGAAGGTGAATCTTGAGAAGATGGCGGTGTAGGTCAGAAATGTGCTGGCTCTCCAGATTTCCTCCACAAATCATCATGAAGTGAATGTCGAGGAGCAAAAATAAAGGGGTAAAAATAGGAGGATAATTTGAGAGGACTCAGAGAAGAATGCAGGACTGAGGTTCAGCAAGAAGGAAGGAGACACCCCACTGAATCATCCAGCAGGAAACCCTGAGAGAAGCAGTGGACATATCAAGAATATTCATCTCAGCCACTTTTCCCTCACAAATGTTGATCTCTAGCAAAGCAGACTTTGAGTGGGGGATGACTGAAGGACCCCCAAGTGGATCTGGATGTCAAGGCTAGCTGTGCTGACCAGGTGGGACCCCAGATGGGGACGTAGGGAAGCAGAAGCTACTACCACAGGAAGGAAAAACATTTTGGGGACACTGATGCTGGGCCTGAGTGGAGGGAAAAGGAGACCCTGAGGTTGAGCCCCCCTAGACAGAATTCAGTAAACAATAGTAAGAAGAGTTGAGGACAAGGGCAACAATACTCACAGCTCAGAATCAAAACAAAATAATATTAAGCTGTCAAAAATATAATAAAATCATATAAATGTAAAAATGAAAAAGCAAAGAAAAAAATGCCCAATCATTGATTGTTACTTTGGTGTAAGGGAAGATTTAGGATCATATTCAAAGGAGGAGTGTGAGATTTGAAAGAAAAGCCACTCATACCCTAAAGCATAATGACAAATGATCACAAACACAAAAAGAAAGCTTGAATAAAAGTAAAAAAGAATTCAAAACTCAAATCAGAATGAATCAGAAAAAATTAGGAAAAAAGCAAAATCTTATCAAGAAAATAATCAAAAAAAGTTAACCAACTGGAAAAAGACAAAGAAAATCTTTAGGAGAAAAACAAACAGGAATTTTAAAATCAAATAAGAACAAGGAAAAATTAGAAGGAAAAAGCAATCAAAAAATTTGAAAAAATAGTTAACCAATTAGAAAAAGAGATGTAGGGCGGCTAGGCGGTACAATGGATAGAGCACTGGCCCTGGAGTTAGGAGGACCTGAATTCAAATCCAGCCTCAGACACTTTATAATTGCCCAGCTGTGTGATCTTGGACAAGTCACTTAACCCCATTGCCTTATATAAAATAAATTAAATTAAAATCAACTTAGAAAAAGAGATATAAAATATTTAAGAAGAACATAACTCCTTGAAAATGAGAATTGGGCAAGAAGGATTGAATGACATTATAA
The DNA here is from genome assembly GCF_037893015.1 of Macrotis lagotis. Classification (NCBI taxonomy): domain Eukaryota; kingdom Metazoa; phylum Chordata; class Mammalia; order Peramelemorphia; family Peramelidae; genus Macrotis; species Macrotis lagotis. Next base: position 701,799,662 of record NC_133666.1, read on the forward strand.
AAAAAAAGAAAAGGAGTGGCTAGGTGGCACAGTGGGGGTGGCTAGGTGGCGCAGTGGATAGAGCGCTGGCCCTGGAGTCAGGAGTACCTGAGTTCAAATCCAGCCTCGGACACTTAATAATGACCTAGCTGTGTGGCCTTGGGCAAGCCACTTAACCCCATTGCCTTGAAAAAACTAAAAAAAGAGAGAGAGAGAGAGAGAGAGAGAGAGAGAGAGAGAGAGAGAGAGAATCTGAAAAGAGCTCATTAGAAAGCAACTACTCTGGAGGGCACATTAAGAAGAGACAATACAGAAATTGCTGAACTACCTGAAAATTATGATCAAAAAAAGTATCTGGAAACAATTTTTCAAGAAATTACTAAGGAAAATTGCCCTGAAGTTCTAGGCCAAGAGGCAAAGTAGAAACAGACTCCACTGATGGACACCTGAAAAACCTCTAGGAAGAAAATTTTGTTGGTTCTTCTTTATTATTGAAGAAGACCAATGTGACAGATCAGACCAATAGGAAGAAGAACATTTATTAGAATGTCAGAGCCAAGCTTCAAAATTCCTAGGTTAAAGAAAAAAATTTTAAAAACAAGGAGAAAACAATAAATACTGTAAAAAATTAATCAGGATTTCAAAAAATCTAGCAGTTTCTATATTAAAAACATTGTAGATCTTAGTACATTTCAAAGAGCAAAGGATCTGGGGTTGCATCCTAAAATCCTAAAATAACAATTTTTCATTCAATGAGAAATGTCAAATGGTCCCAAGTACAAAAAGAACTTGTGGAACAACTTAAGAAGGTTATTAGAAATCAATTAAGAGGATAGAGCACCAGCCCTGGAGTCAGGAGTACCTGAGTTCAAATTTAGCCTCAGACACTTAATAATTACCTAGCTGTGTGGCCTTGGGCAGGGCACTTAACCCATTGACTTGCAAAAAAAAAAAAAAACAAACTAAAAAAAAGAAATCAATTAAGAGAGATCAAGGTAAAGGGAGAAAAGATTAAGATCAATCCCCCAAAATAAGAAAATGATGAAGAGACAATAAGACAACTTGAAATAAAGAATCAAAAGCATAATGAAGAAATAATTCCTTGAAAAATAGAATTGGACAAGAGGAAACCAATGACATTCTAAAAGATTGAGAAATAAAACAAAATAAAAAAACAAAAATAATAACAAGAGAATGTGACTCATTTCATCAGAAAAGTACCTGTTCTGGATAACAGATAGAGGAGAAATAAAATAAGAATATTTGGACTATTTGAAAATAATGATTAAAGAAAAAGACCCTTGATGCAATATTGCAAGAAAACAAGGAAAATTGCCCTGAAATTCTAGAAAAAGAAGGTCAAGGAGAAATGAAAACATCTACCAATCACCATCCAAAAGAGATTCTAGGAGGAAAACTTACAGGAATGTAAGATCCAAGTCTCCAAACTCCCAAGCTAAAGAAAAAATATTGGCAGCAAAAAGAAAAACCCAATTTTATTATCTTGAAGCAAGAATAAGTTTTAGACAATCTATTACATTAAAGGACCCTAGCTCTTGGAATATTATATTGCACAGAGCAAAAGAATTGAGGCAATGACCAAGAATAATGTACCCAACAAAGTATAATCCTCAATAAAAAAAAAAAAAGGAAATTTAACAACCTCAAAGACTTTAAAGTTGTTGTGAAAACAACCCCAGAAGTTAAGGGAAATTTGACAAATAACATCTGGGTGAAAGACAAGGTAAACATTAAAGATCAATCATACGGGACTTAAAAAAATCAAATTGTTTCCTTCTTATGTGTGAAAATATTAGGAGTATGCTTAGACTGTTGTCATTATTTGGGTAGTTTGAAAGACAGGCTTGAGTTGACCTGAGCATGATGGAATGATTCTAATAAATAAAACTATGAAGAGAGAGATAAAAAGGAGTAATTATGTTATAAACATGAAGCATAAATGGAAAAACTGATACAGAAGAAAGTAAGGGGGGAGGGGGGAAAAGCTGTTTCCTTACTCTCATAGGTAATGGATGAAAAACACGTTTTTCACCCATTCTCAATATAGTCATATATATATATATATATATATATATATATATATATATATATATATATATATTTATGAATACACACATATATTTATATAAAGTCTTCCAAATTTATATATATATATCTTATACTATATATTTGTGATATAAAATATGAATAAATAAATATATATGTATATACATATAGAGTCCTCCAAATTCAGAAAAAAAGAAAGAGGAGAAGGAGATAGGATTGGGGAAAAGATAAAGGATGGAAACTTCTGGGAGGATAAAAAAGTTAAAGATCAGGAGAGCAAGGTAATAGGTAGAAGTAAAGGAATAGAAAGAGGAGGAATAGGAGGAATAGGATGAGAAGGATGGTGAGGAAAAATTGGAAGGAGGAAAATGCAAAAGCAATTTTTGTTCAGAAGGCGAATGAGATGAATTGACCAACAAAACGATAGCTTCATGCCAAGAAAATAAAGAGAAGTAGAATTTATTGTGTTGAAAAAAAAGCCAGATCAAATTCTTCAAAAATATTTATATCATCTCTTGTGGTGCCTGAGAAACCAAGAGGATGCCCATCATCTGGGGAACAGCAAAATAAGCTGTTGTGGGATTATGATGGAATATTATGACAATATAATATAATAAATATAATCCAATCCAATATAATATATGATGACAAGTCAGATGACATATGTAGAAAATGACTGATATGGAAATGGTTTACAGGGCTGCACGTGCATAATCTACATAAGACTGTTTATAGTCACAGGGAGGGTGGTGAGGTATGTATGGTATGTGTATATGTAGGTGTGTAGTGTCTTTCTGTGTGTGTGTGTGTGTGTGTATATACAATGCTAGGCAGTCATTGAGTCAGTTCATGACTGAAGTGGTCCCTGAGAGTTGACTGTAATGAGAGAGAAGTTAATAACAAAGAGGGAGGACCCCAATTTCAGGTATGGGGGCTCAGTGCTCAAGACCCTAGAGCCCCATGAATGAGATTAAAATTCAGGAGAATAGGGCAGTGTGGTTACTACCAGGTCCAATTTCAAACCTATTTTTTGTTAAGGAAAGGATCCATTAGGAAGGCATTGCCAGTTTCATGAACCCTCCCCTATGTCTATAGAAATAGATTCAGTTACTCACCTTGGTCTGATCTTTGTTCTTCATTCTCTGAGAAGAGAATAATATAAATTGCATATGAGTGAGGAGAGCAGTACCAGCCTCACCTTCTCCTCCAGAACCACTGGGTCCAGTGGCCAGATAGGAATCAGGACCACTGGAAATGTCCCTGGATGCAGGGCAATCTGGCTTAAGAGACTTTCCCAAGGTCACACTTCTAATAGTGACAAGTGTCTGAGGCTGAATCTGAACTCTAGTCCTGATTTCAATGCCAGTGCTCTATCCACTGGACCACCTAGATGCCCCTCCGTGGACTAGTATGGGGATAGATTGCACTCACCTGAAGGGGCGGTCTGAGGCTCCCAGGGGCCATTCCCTTGAATCCAGGATTCCTGTGTGGGTAGCAAGGAGCTAAGTGACTCCATTTTATCAAGTTCCTCCATCCTGTTGCAGGTCTTGGGGTCCTGCTTCTCCCACCCTCCATAGATTCACAAACATAACAACAACCAGAGTTCTTACTATCAGAGCTTACTCCTTTCTAATAGCCAGGAGATAGCTTAGAGACACCTGGAAAATTCCTCCCTTCTTTACCTCTGCTTAGGAAAAATCTTTCATCCCCACCCTATAATCTTACTCCTAGGCTGCCTACTTTGGGATCATCCTCTGAGACTGCTATTTGTCCACCTTTAATAATAAAACTATTCCAAGCTGTCTCCAACTTTGGGATCTGGATTTGACTCAGGACCTGCTTAGGTCAGGCCTAGGGCCTCTGCAGATTGGTCTGGAGGGGGTTGAGGGAGGGAGCTCTGCCCCCCCCCCCCTTTAGAGGCAGGAGATTGGCCTCCAGGGATTTATAAAAAGTGAGGTCCAATGGGAGTTACAAAGAGTCCAAGATAAAAAAGGGGAAGCCCTCAGGGAGAGTCAGATTTGGAAATGAAGTTATTTAGGAAGAGAAAAACTACATCCCTGTCTTGCTTAATGCTGTTCTTCATATTTTTCCACTCCTCAGGTTCCTATATAGGCAGAAGGAACATGAGATCCTAGTGAGGATGAGACCAGGAAACACCTCAGTGACTCTGGAGGCAGAACTCTCCCTCTTACAGGTCCCTCCTCACGTCTCCACTTGCCAGATAACTTAGACATGATCTAAACTACAGAGAGAAATGGGGTATCTATTCTCATATCTTTAAATAGTTTATTAATATTTCTTGGTCTTTATACTTCTGATTAAAAAAGAAAATAATTCTCCTGTTAGCTCTAAGGAAAATGGGTTCACAAATGTTTATCTGTCTCACAGGGCAGGCCTGTCCTTTTTCTTAATTAGATCAAAGGGAAGGATCTATTATTCAAAAGGGCATCTCAAAGGATGGCTTTCAAGTTGTGTATTAGATGGAGAGTCATTCTTTTTTTTTTAGTGTTTTTTTTTGCAAGGCAAATGGGGTTAAGTGGCTTGCCCAAAGCCACACAGCTAGGTAATTATTAAGTGTCTGAGACTGGATTTGAACCCGGTACTCCTGACTCCAGGGCTGGCGCTCTGTCCACTGTGCCACCTAGCCGCTCGGAGAGTCATTCTTGAAAGACAGGGAAATTGGCAAACAAATGATATTCTTTAACACCTGATATTCTTTAAGATGGAATGAATATTTCTTGATCTATATTTCTGATCAGAAGTTTGGCTCTTAAACTTTAACTACGGGTTATAAAATGCAGTCTGCCATGTAAGCAATCTGGTTATCACAATTACCTGGATCAGCAGTTTCAGATAAGAGACATCCTGGAGGAGAAAAGAGAAGATCCAGGAGTTGTTTGTAAACAGTTACTCTCCAGCATAAGTGGAATTCTTGCCAATAGGAATTTTCAGTAAATAGTATAAGATCTGAGAGAACTGTATTTGCAAAACCATGTCATCTCTGTGAAATCTCATGGGCTGGTTGCCAAAGGTTTTACTGCTTTTGTCTAAATTATATAAAAACTCCCCCAAATGTTGGGAAAATGTTGACATTTGAAAGAATGCCTTCCACCCATGGGTTTTGGTAAGATGCTGGAGAATTAAGCCTCATTTGTAAAACTGACTTTGTTGTTTCATTTTAACCAAAGAGGAATTATGGTTAACAGGGGAAAATTGAGGATGGAGAGGATCTGGAATGAAATCACAAGGACTGGTTCTTGTCCTTCATTGTCTAAGAAGACCAAAAGGACATCACTATGTTTGAAACAAATGACAGTGTGTCCAACTGTGGCAGATCACACAGAAGCTCAGAATGCTCTACCACAGAATGGGCACAAATAGTCCATGTGAATAGCTGGGGTGGATACTCTAAACTTACAGATATCCTGTTTCTTTTGAATTGCTTCAGTTCCGCCTTGCTCCTAGAGCACTGCCCCCTCCTGAGGAGGACATACCTTCCAGGGAAGTCCTGTGTCCCTGTCTCCCAAGCTGTACAATGAATTTTAAAGTTCTTCAGTGTGACCTTCAGGGTGTCATGGTCTATTGCTTCTTCTGACGCCCTTGTGAACCCTTGCCCTGGGCGAGTTCTCCACAAAATAGTTTTTTTGGGCAAACCTACCTCTGGCCTTCTAACAACATGACCAACCCTCTGTAGTTGCACTCTTTGTAGTTATGTTGAAATGCTAGGTCTGTGGCTGGTAAACAAAGTTCAGTCTGGGATTCAAGTCTGAGGCCACTGAAAGAAGTTGAGGCAGGAACTCTTAAAAGTAGCCAAGAATTGGAAACTGAGGGAATGCCCATCCATTGGGGAATGGATAAACAAGTTAAGGATCATGAATATTAGGGAGTACTATTTTTCTATGTGAAACCATGAGAGGCTGGACTTTAGAGAAGCATGAGAAGAATGACATGAACTGAGGCTCTGCAAAGGGAACAGAACCAAGGGAACATTGGACACATTAACAACAGCATTGTAAGTTGATCAGTGTTGATGGATACGGCTCCTCTCAGCAGTCCAGAGATCAAGGACAACCTTGAGAGACCCATCATGGACAATGCCATCCATATCTAGGTGGGGGGGAAGTGAAACTCCCCAGAATCTGAAGGTATGCTATGTTCACATTTTTTAAAACTTCTCTCATCTATTTCCTTCCTATGCCTTGGTTTTCTTTCTTTTCTCTTAGTTCTGATTCCTCTCAAACAAAATGACTGTTATGGAACGATGTTAAACACCGATGCACAAGACAACTCTTTCCAGACTCATGCTGAAAATCTCCCAGAGCATGGAACTGGAAAAATAAATGATCAACTCAAGAAGATGAAGAAGTTGAAGCAGGGAAGCAGGAGGGTTAGGGAAGGGGAGTAGGAGGAGGGTCTGGGAGAGAAGACATTCGAGCAGAGCTCTTGGCAGGGAGAGCTCATGGAATGAATGAAGGGTTCCAGGCGGACGCTGGACCTGGGAAAACAGAATGACCGAGTCCCCAGGTTTAAGGAGGAGGTGGGGAGGATCCTGGTGCCCCTGACAAAACCTCTTCTTGCTGACAGGAGACAGGGAGCCGCATCTGGGCTGTGATGGGGCAGCAGGCCCCGACTCAAGCCTTCTGCTAAGGGGCACCAGGACAAAGCTTTGGGGACTGTCCAAGGTGGGGTCCAGGGGGCAGGAAGGCAGGACTCCTGGATCCTCCCAGGACCCTGGTCTGAAGGCAGGAAAACTGAATCTCTACTCAAGAGTTGAGGACAAGGAGACAGGACACTTGGGACCTGCCAGGAAGGCGACATTCAGGATTCCCAGGTTCCTGGGGGCAAAGTCTGAAGTCTGGGAAAAGGTGAGCCAGTGGACAATCTGGGGAGCATTACAGAGGGAGGCTGGGAAAGGATTAGGGGTCTGGAAAAGAATGAAGTCGGGGTGGGGGGAGTGGGGGAGCGGGCTCCCAGCAGACGCGGAGGGCACTCACAAGGAGGCCAGATGAACTCCATGGCAAGGGGAGCAAGTAAAAGACAGGAAACAGAGGATGGGGGGGGCGGGTTCTGGCTCTGACCTACCTGGGACTGCAAGCACAGACCTGGCTCCAGAAGGCGGAGAGATCTCAGCTCCCAGGGAAGAGAGGACAGAGCTCTGCCACCAGGGAAGGCCGAGCAGGCTCAGGCCAAAGACTTCCTGCTACTCAGCAGCCCCCTCTGGGAGGGTCTTCCTCGGCCAAAAGGACCACCCTCTGCAAACCTGGAGGCTCCCAGGATCCTCCAATCACACCAGGGCCAGGACTCCAGGGCCCTGGCTGCCTCTCCTCCCTGAGCCCAGCCCTCCATCACGTGCCAGGCCTTCGCCACTGCAATGCTCCCTTCTGTCCTAAACTCCTCCCCCACTCCAAACCCCGCTACTGGAGCTGAAACTCCACCCTGGCCCCCACCCACCAGGCTGCTCATCTCTGAGGGCTCCTCCTCTCCTCCTCCTCCTCCTCACCTCCTCCTCCTCCTCCTCCTCCTCCTCTCCTCCTCCTCCTCTCCTCTCCTCCTCCTCCTCCTGCTCCTCCTCTCCTCCTCCTCTCCTCCTCCTCCTCCTCCTCCTCCTCCTCTCCTCTCCTCCTCCTCCTCCTCCTCCTCCTCTCCTCTCCTCTCCTCCTCCTCCTCCTCCTCCTCCTCCTCCTCCTCCTCCTCCTCCTCCTCCTCCTCCTCCTCCTCCTCCTCCTCCTCCTCCTCCTCCTCCTCTCCTCTCCTCTCCTCCTCCTCCTCCTCCTCCTCTTCCTCCTCCTCCCAGCTAAACCTGCAGCCCCAGCCCCCCTGAGAGGAAGGGGGCCTCTGCTCCAGGCTGCAGCAGATGGAGTTTGGGAACCCTGGGAAGTCATGTATCCCATGGAAGTGGAGATCCAGGGGGAGTGCACTGAGGCAGAAGGCTTCTCCCACTGTAACTCTCCTGTGGGCCCCTCTACAAGGAGACAAAACACACTTCAAATTGGGCTTGGAGGAGATAAGATGAGGAGCTGTGAATTGGATCAGAAGGACCTGATCCTGCTCTGAGGGCCATCAGTCCAGAATAGCAGTGACAGCTGGAGGAGGTGATGGTTCTGGGTGAGATTATTCAGAAACGCATGGGAGGAAATGGATCTCATTTGGCAATATCCTTTCATGTCTTCCACCTATAATCTTGTTTGTGTTATTAATATGTTTTGAATTTTTCCCCTATTGGAATGTTTGAGAAACCATTTTATAAGAAACAGTGGAAATTCAAAATTGACTTCTAAATGGTGATGTGTTTGTGGAGGTAGATAATCAGCCTCTGACCTGTGTCAGTAAGTGGCTAAATCTGGATTTGAATTCAGCTCTTTCTGACTCTGGAATCAGTATTCTACCTACTAAGTCACCTGACTGTCCCCAATTTATCAGTGCAGGACCAGGGTTCAGATGGGACAAATGATTTCCTTGAGCTGTACAATTGTTAAAAACTCCCCTTTCATGGTCTGTTATATTTTCTATAGTATTACTCGAGCACATGAAGCTCAGACCTTTCAATCCTGATCAAATCCAAAAACATTTTAGTGTCCAATTAACCATTTGGCCGCAGACCAATTTATAAAATGTGCATTATCCCTTCAGTGCAGTCTCTCCAAATCTAGAAGTTAAGCTATACTATAAATACAATTTTAAGAACATCAGAAATATCTATCATTTAGAAAGAGAATTTCTAAAATGCCCTAATAGATCTTTGTGATATAATTTTTTTAAATCAGTTTATTGGGTGACAAGGGAGAATAAAAAACCCACATCAAACTTTTCCTAACTCAAATATTTAATTTGCAAAATGCAAAAGACTATTTTTTTCTTTTAAGTTGTTTCTTTTTTGCAAGGCCATGCTAAGTGGCTTGCCCAAGGCCACACAGCTAGGTCATTATTAAGTGTCTGGGGTCATATTTGAACTCAGGTCCTCCTGACTCCAGGGCCAGTGCTCTATCCACTGCACCACCACCTAGCCACCCCTTATTTTTTTCATTTTACAATTTAACTAGCTCTATGGTTGGGAGTGGAGGAGAGGGGAGGGGTGGGCTTTGGTTTAAGTGAGGAGCATGGCAGGCAGTAGACGGATGGAATGCCATTTGAGGGGCCTCTTCTGCAGCAAGGCCAGCATCTAGGGCTAGTGAAAGGACAGTTTGATGGTGAGGAGATCATGCAGCATTTTCTTGTTTAGGCAGTCAATAGCCTGTATAAAGCTGTTCCAAAGAATGATGAAGCATCCTCTTCATCAACCCAGTAAATGAAATAGGGTCTAGTTTTTCCCAAGAAACCCAGAAGCAGGTATGGTTTGATTAATTTTAAAATATCGTTTTTACTTGCTTGAGCTTTTCAGCAAGTCTTGAAGCTTCATGATTAACTTGTCTTTGGCACCACCCTCTCTGGTTCCACTATCTCAAGGATATGGCCAAAAGTTAACTTCTCTTAATGGGAGAGCCAATGGATGTCACTTATTTTATTGCACAGGCTCAAAGAACATCCTGAGTTGAAATAGAACATCCTTAGGAGCCATATAGTTCCGAAATGGTTTCTTTTGCACCACATTTTTCAAAGGTTGTTGTATTACTAATATCTGAGGCCTACACTGAGACTTTGTTGGTCCCCCATCTTGAGAACAGTGAGCACTTATTGTAAAATACTTTAATAAGTTTTATCAACTGTGGTGAAGCCTTAAAGGGTGACAGGAGATTCCCAAAGGTTATTCTGGGGCTGAAAGAGTCAGTCTGAGGAAGATGTGGGCCTGCCCAGTTTAGCATATTTATGGTAATTGGCTGTCTGCTATGGTGCCCATGAAGTGTGGGCCACATGGAAGGCAGCGTTGCAGTCAATAACTCTGGTTTCCTTTGGTGTCCATTTCTGTTCTTTTATGTATTGGTTCTTAGGATGTTATTGTTCTATTTATAAAGTGTTACTTTGTCTTTTATGCATGTGCTATAGATTGATATTTTTTAGAGATTGACTTAAAATATATATTCATATGCTAATAAACCATTTAAGAGGGACCATTCCCTGTGTTGTCAGAACTTCCAAAATCGTTTTATTGGTGCAAATGTACATATGAATAAAATTCAACTTATAATGTGAATATCTCTGAACATTTTGTATAGATGTCTATTTTTCTCAAATGCTACATTGTGAGCTAATATACAAATAAAATTGAAAACAATCTCTCAAACACCAAGATTCATAAAATCTTGATTGCCTTGTTCCAATCAATTATATAGTAAAATTTTGTTGAGTTTGTTGACAACAAACAAATATAATTAATTGGGGTAGCTTAGGTGGCATAATGGATAAAGCACTGGCCCTGGAGTCAGGAGGACCTGAGTTCAAATCAGGCCTCAGACACTTAATAATTACCTAACTGTGTGACCTTGGGCAAGACACTGAACCCCAGTGCCTTGCAAAAACCTAAATTATATATGTATAGTTGCTGACAGTAGGATGTGGTGATTCAGTATTGTTTTTCTTTGTGGAACACTCAATTGCCATCTCCATGACCTTCTCTAATGTACTGATCTTTCTCATCAAAATGGAAAGTTTTGTGACTGACTCTGCTGTGGATACCAGCTCCATGCACTCTATATTGGCTTATTTGAAAAGATCATCATCCAATGATCTTTCTGATTTGGGTATTGAGGGAAAAGATGTTAGGGTTCTGATCCCCAATTGTACAAATTGTATAGAGAAGTCCCTTGGTAAGGTATTTGTTTTGCTTCATTTAGTAGAGGGCCATGCACCAGTTCCTTTTAATCTGGTTTTATCTCCTGAGTTCCTTTTAGTCATTCCCACCCTCTGGAAAAACAAAGAAGCAGAAGCTAATTTGCTCATATCAGACACAGTCAAAATCATCATCAAGGCTATTTTGCCTCTTCTTCATGTATCACAGTACTCATAGTTCCCAGAGGCAGTGCAGATGGTTGCCATCCAACAATTTGTATGTGAAATTGATAATCTATCAATTTAATCATATTGAATCTCTTTTTTCTGTTTAATTTCCCTGTTTTGTATTTGAAGATAATTTTTATTCAATTATAATATAATATAGAAAGTTCTCTATTTAATTACATAGCCATTTTCCTCCAGCTTGGCTGAGAAGGTGATTCTTGGTTGTGATCCTAGCTCCTTTGCCTTCTAGAATATCATATTCCAAGTCCTCTAGTTCACTGATTTAAGAAGCTGCTAAACTCTAGTCATTATGACTGTGGCTCCACAATATTAGAATCACCATAGTCTAATTCTGTATCTTTCTTAACTGTATGTTTATTGATGCACTTTCTGAAGTCATTATTTTGGATTCAGCTAACGTGTAATAGACATTTCTCCGACTCTTCATTTTAACTCTGTGTAGGTCTTTATTACTTAGGAAAAATTACTACAAAAAAATAAAAGTATGTTATTGGCTTTTTCCATGCCACCCCCCTCTAATTCAAGGGATCTTCATCCATTTATCTACAACCTTCCAATGATATGCTATCATTTTTCAGGTCTAGGAATGGATTTGGCCAAGAAGTTAAATGTCTGAGGTCCTAAAGGATGATTATTCTATAAGCACTGGCAGCAGATCAAGGATAAAGGAAAGTGCAGAGAGCTGGGAATTATCTCCTCATTTTCACCATCTCCTGAGGCTTTGGGAAACTGTCTCAACTCTCATCATCTGCCTCATTCCAACAAAATGCCTCAACCTAGTTACTTGCTACCAACTTACTTTGCAATCAGTTGTCCTTGCTTCAGCTAAGCCACTCCATCTCCCAGGTGAGGGATGAAGGAGCCCACACTGGATCCAACCCACCCATGGGTTAGGTTTCTCACAACTTTATCCCCCTAACCACGAGAACCCAAACTCTTTGTTCCACTCAACTGGGATTGAGAATGTTACTTTCATGTCCCTTGTGGTCACTCAAGATAATTGAAATATTTGTCAATTGTAGAAGACCTCAAGAAGTTTTGTTATAGAAGGGAGAAAATATGGCAGAGATTCTGGACAGATCTAGATAGGGTTTTAAAGGATGGGGCCATGGACATACAAGGAGGGAAGGAACCCATAGGCAAGGAGAGATGGGAGACAAATTAGAGCATGAGTGTTGTGGCTTGCTTCACCTTGGGGCCCATAGTGACCACCTCTCTCCAGGAGGGGAGCTGAGAATAAGGAGTCAAGCCACTACTGCCTTATGCCTCCAGCTCAATTTTATTACTGTTTAGCTTATACATATATACTGTTAGGTCTTTCAGGGTAGAACAGAGAATAATTGAGGGAATGGGGGTGTACAAGCAGTGTGTATGTGCAGTGTCTTGTGTTACAGGATAAGGGGGTACATTAGGGAGGAGGTGGTAAAACACAGCTGTGTCTAGTGCCCTTGGTCTGTGGGTTGGAATGTCCAGCTCCTTGTCTCTCAGGGTGGCGAGCCAGCTCCTGAGACTGTCCAGGTGGCAGTTTACTTGGAAATCATTTGTGTCATGGCAGTTAGAATAGCCTGTGTACCCACACGTGAGGATGGCAGAGGGAAGAAACTACTGTAATAGATGGAATGGAATAGGATCATGTGTGCATTTAAAGAGTTTTCCCTGAAGAGGGAAATAATGGGGGAATAGGGGAAGGCAGAAATAGTGTCAAAATCTGCCTAGAAAATGAAAGTTGAGGAGGGGATTAGAAGAATCTTTGGACATATGGCCTTGATGTTTTCAGCAAAATTTGAGGAAACTTTACTGCTAAAAAGGTGAAGGAGTGGAAAGATTTTGGACTTATGAGGAGAAAGGAGGTTAGGAACAATTGCTGAGGTAAGAGGGATTTTGAATGTTTTAGGAAAGAGGAGAGATTGGCTTGTCTCAGTGAGGATCCATTTGACCTCAGAAAAAAATCATTTAAGAGTCAACAGATCAAAATGGTTTCATGAGTTTCTGAGATACATTTAGCAGCAAATAAAAGGGAACAAAAGCAGAGGGTGGTGGGAAACATCTCCTTGTGGCAATTGTTATTGTCAACAGGGACAAAACAGAAGGTGACCAAGAGAAGAATAATTTGTAATTGAACTGGAATAGAAGGAGTTCAGATAGGAAAGGGAAGAGCAGAGGCCACTGGGATAATGACTTTAGAAAGCATATAAAGGCAGAGTTGGATGTTGGTAACCATTTCTTCAATGGTCCAGCTTACTTGTCTATATTTACAAACTCAATTATCTTCCTTCAAAAAAATCTGTACACCAAATGCCCTTCTCTGGGAAAGAGAACATGGTTGAATTCTCATCCATTTCTAGATTGTTGATCCATTAGTATCCTGGCCCTCAGAAGTCTAGTGATGTCTCTGGAAAGAGCCCCACTTGTATGAATGAGTTGGGCAGTTGGGCAGGAAAGTTTCTGTAACCAGATCTACACTCCCTCCTTCAGGTCCACATGCCTAAAGGGCCCACTCTAAGGCCTGCTATGGGAAATAAATGCAGGACAGGAAGAATGACAAGCAAGTGAATGGGGAGCCAACCTTGGCATGGCCTGGAACCTAGGTCTCCCAAAGACTTTTGAGTTACCTCTTCCCCATCAGAATCTGTCACTATGAGGCTGAATTGCACTGTTATACCATAAACCAGAGCAATATTCAGCCTTGTCCTCAGACTGGATCCCCTTGATGGTGAGGACAGCTTTGTCCCCAAGAATGGACAGGAGAATTGGACGGGGATGTGTGATACAAGATTATGATAACTCAGTGTCTTTAGAACTTGGTCAGATTTCTGCTGGCAACAGTAGGAATAGAGCTCAGAGGTGACTGCCCCAGTGCTGGAGCTGCAGGTCAGGGTGACTGTTCCTCCTGAGATCATAGGCAGAGATGACTCCTAAGTCACCACAGCCTGAGAACTGACCCCTGAAAACAAGAAAACAGTAAATTAAACATAATTTAAATAAAGTAATTTCCAATAAATTAGAATAAACAAGGTAGAGGTTAGTATCACTATTAAGATATTACCTTTGGGGCAGCTAGGTGGCATAGTGGATGAAGTACCGGCCCTGCAGTCAGGAGTACCTGGGTTCAAATCCAGTCTCATACACTTAATAATTCCCTAGCTGTGTGGCCTTGGGCAAGCCACTTAACCCTGTTTGCCTTGAAAAAACCTAACCTCCCCCCCAAAAAAAGATATTACCTTCAACATTCACATCTCCTCCTAATGGGAGTGTGACTGGTGCCCAGCAGCCCCTGATACAAGGATCCCCAGACCAGTTTTCCTACTGTTTTCCTTAGGCCAGTCCCTAGGTCCCTTCTCCTTCTAAAGGACCCTGCCAAGCAGATTCAATGTGAGAATTAAAGGAGAGCGCTGATGTGAAGGGCACTGTAAATCTAAAAGATGAATATAAATGTAAATTATTAATATGGTGGGATGTTTATAATTGAAAAGGGAGGATTGGAGTTTGTGACTCCAGGCTCAGCCAAGAACAGAGATAGGGAATCACTGAATTGGCTACATGGCCAGCTCTTCTTTCAACTTCCCCCATAAATCCTAGGGAGCACCTTCCCCAATCATTACAGAGAGTGAGGTGGATGAGAAAGAGGAGAATCAAGGCCATGGTGGAGATGCTCTGCTTCCTGAGGCCCCCTCTTATCTTCCCACACCACCTCATCCTGGGAATCTGGAGGTTGTTTCATGCAAATAACTTCCAGTTCGACCTATGGGGACCCTGTGTTGGGCCCCTGTGGCAGTAGAATTTATGTAGAGTTTGGTGGGGCAGATATGGCCTGGTCCTGAGGCTATCCCCAAGGCCCAGCAAGGAAAAAGCTGCAGGGTAGCAAGTCTTCAAGAACACCCAATGCCACCTGATTGTGTTCTCCTGATTTCTCTGCCATCATGCTCTCATGTTTCCCTCCCACAGTGCCACCTACTGGAGTCATTTGCCAATGCTCCCTTAATTAGGTGATATCAAAGGTATTCACCCAATGAGAGAGACTTAAATTATACCTGCCATGGAAACCATCTGCTTGGCCTTGGGATCCTCCTCAGCTCTTTTTTTTCCTTAGGTTTTTTGCAAGGCAAATGGGGTTAAGTGGCTTGCCCAAGGCCACACAGCTAGGTCATTATTAAGTGTCTGAGACTGGATTTGAACCCAGGTCCTCCTGACTCCAGGGCTGGTACTTTATACACTGCACCACCCAGCCGCCCCTCTCCTCAAAACTTCTTGAGGCAGTTATCAGGAATAGTCAACCAGTCGGTTGGCTGGCTGGAGTCACACACTCCATTCTCTACACAGCTGTAAACTCCCCACTATATTAATACGGAACATTTATATCCAACTTTTCCATTTGCAACTTGACATCAGCTGATGCAGGGAACCAGGGAAGTAGGGAGTGGTCAGTTCAATTGGAGACAAATTTTGAAACTCTTTTGTTTGCATTGTTCAAGTTTCTTTTTTTTTTTTTTTTTTTTTTTTTAAGGATTTTGCAAGGCAAATGGGGTTAAGTGGTTGCCCAAGGCCACACAGCTAGGTAATTACTAAGTGCCTGAGACTGGATTTGAACACAGGTACTCCTGACTCCAGGCCCGGTGCTCTATCTACTACGCCACCTAGCCACCCCATTTTTATGTTCTCGCTCTCTCTTTCTTAATAGGAGAGTATGCTCTCTCTGTCTCAGTCTCTCCAAGTTTCTTTCTCTGTGTTTCTCTTTCTCAATAGGGGACTATGTTATTGTGAGAGAACAGAAAAGGAGGGGGCAGGGTGGGAAGGATCCAAGGAGCCACCTTCTCCCAGAAGCCTGGGGCTACAGTTGATGGGAAAGCTCTGTAAAGGTGGGACAGGTAGTGGCAATGGGATGAGAATCAGGGGATATCCCACTGATTGAGGATGGAAACCGGCCTCTCTGCCTCTGTAAGAGGACTCGACCTCCACAGTTCTAGTCAGTACTATCATCTAGGAACTGAAGAAGTTGAAGTGATGCTTCAACCTGCTGGCCCAGCCAAAAGGCCCAGCAGGGCTAATTGACTTCCTCTTCACATATCTGTCTCCTCCGTGCCTAGAGATGGCGCAGAGTTTGCACCCCACTATCAACTTGCATATGAAATCGAGAGTCTCCGTAGAACAAATCTGAAGACAGTCAAGATTGCAGACAAGTCTACTGGTTTCTTCAGGATTTAAGGGTCATTAATGGCCCTGCCTTATCTCACCATTCTTTGGTCCCTATACCATTTTCACCTCTATCAGCTGATAACAAATTGTATGTTGTTACTGATGTGTTCTGTGGATTTTTCACAATCGAGTCCTGATAGACCAGCTTTCACCTTTCATCATCCTTCACCGGACAGACCCCAACTCTCCCCTTTGGATAGAGGCCTCATAATTCAAGCAGGTCAAACTCCCACAGGCCTATGTCAAAGCTGTCTTCTCTAGTTTCTCAACTTCAGCATCCTGATACTCAGAATGAGCCACTGTCATTCTCAACATTACATCAATAATTGATGAATTCCTCCACCCAGCTCTGACCTGTGAGGAATCTCCCTGCGTTCTCAGAGAAAGGACACAATGCCTTCCTTCCTAAACTTCAATTTGGTCAGCCAGGGATAGAATACTTGGAAACTCTTTTAAAAGAAGTGCAATCCCTAGATGGATCCAGGCACTTTTGAAAAGGCCCAAACTTATAATAAAATAATAGGATAGAGCTGTCCATGGTGCAGCTGGCTGTGAAAACAGGCCATGAGGGACATTGTTTCCCCCTTTTTAACTCCTCTTGTCAAAAATTGGAAATGGAATAAAAATTCTTACATGTCCTTCTGCAAGTCTCCTGGCTTCTGCTTCTGCATTCAGTCAACCAAATTAATGGAGACATTGGACTATGTTTTTATTTTTGCAAGGCAATGGGGTTGACTTGCCCAAGGTCACACAGCTAGATGATTATTAAGTGGCTGAGAATGGATTTGAACTCAGGTCCTCCTGACTCCAGGGTCATTGCTCTATCCACTGTGCCACCTAGCTGCCCTTGACACTGGACTTTCGCTCATCACTGTAAAGGCATGGGCTCTGGAGTTCTGGGGTCAACCCTTTGGCTTTGCTCTCCATCCTGTTGCCTATTCCTCAGGTTAACTGGATCCCAGGCCTTCCTTGGGGTACAGTGGGATGCTTCTGAGGAAACATCTGCTTTGTTAGGTGAAAAGGATCAGAACTTAGTCTAAGGGGTCAAAGACTTATCCAAGGTGCCCTCTTGCTGGCATTGCTTTGTTATTAAAGAAAAATAAACATTTGGTCCATATAAATGCTGACAGACCATAAATTTGCTTTAATTTTATCTGAGAATACTCACATTGAATGCTCTAATTTTTTTTAACTCTGTGACTGTCCTAGCCTTGGATTGTGAATGTGACAGACACAGGTGGCCCTCCAGGCTGAAGCTGTCAGACTGGTCCTGTCTGATATCCCACTGGATAAGCTTTATGTGAGAGCTCCTCAAGAATGACTGTCTGATTTTGAAGCAACAGAGGCTCAGTCCTTACAACCTTCAGTTAGTGACTCAGTGGCCCTGGCTGGTGTCTGCCACTTAGATGAAATGTCTTTGTTATCTTTTACACTAGCTCTAAATATGCTTTTGGAATTTCGTCTGCTACAGAGAATTCTATTTTAAAAAATGGGATGGGGGTGGCTAGGTGGCACAGTGGACAGAGCACCAGCCCTGGAGTCAGGAGTCCCTGAGTTCAAATCCGGCCTCAGACACTTAATAATGACCTAGCTGTGTGGCCTTGTGCAAGTCATTTAACCCCATTGCCTTGCAAAAACCTAAAAAAAAGTGCTAACCTCCTGCTGAGAGTGGATTGTTTGTCCCCTTCCCTGATGCTTGTGATGCCCAGAGAGAGGGAGCCAGGTCTCAAGGTAACTGCCCTTTAACCTCTGCCCTGTTCTCCCACCTATGATTCTGTGATGCTCTTGACTGTGCCCTCGCTCAGAGCCTCAGGAGAAAGGCCTCATTTTCTTCCTCTAAATTTATGTTAAAGCAGGACCCGCATCCATTGGTGCTTGGTGGGTGCCAGGTCCAGAAAGGTGCCCACACTTGCCTTGATATACCCTTAAGGATTTTTTCACTTTGCTATTGTGTCTATTGTTAAATGAAATGTTTTCTTCTGGTGTTTCAGGAGGCCAAAGGAGAGTTTGGATTGGGTTTCTTGTGTTCAAACGAACAGAAGAGAGAATCCTCTGGTCCCAGGAGGTCATTCCTGGGTATTTTCCCATTTCCCTTGACTTCAGGTAGATTTTTACATGTGCTCAAATGCAATCTCTTTTGATCCTGGTAGAAGCAGCTCAGTGGGAGGTCTGAAACATTTACAGGGTAACAGCTAAAGAAGTGAGCAAAATCCCTTTCAAAGGAATCTTCCTGATTCATCCCATCCTGCTAATTGAAATCAAGCTGGCCACTTAATGGACAGTTATTAATACATAGAGATTTGTCCACACAGTAGGGACTTAATGGGAAGTGCCCCCAGTCCATCACCTACAGAGAATGACTCTGTTGGTCCGACCAAATTAGCTAAAATATTGCAAAATATAGAATGAGCAGGTGCCCTTCTGGGAGCATTTTTTTTTTTTTTTTACTCAGAAACACTCAACAAACAAAACTAAAGCTTTTCCCACTCGAAATCCTGTTTGGAAGAACCTTTTTGTCCATCCCTCCCATCTCCCTGCCTCATGTTTCTTCACTGGGACACTGGGGAGGTTGAGGATGATGAGTTTCTTCCACAAAAAGGCATATGGCCCTGTAGTCGTTTCCTTCACTTTAAGTCTGATCTCTCTAAAAGAAACAAATTATACAACAAACATACAAAGACTTGATACTTCATACACACACACACACACACACACACACACACACACCTACACATAGACACATAGGCACAAACTGACACTTTCCCTCTATGTGCAGTACAAAAACTCATTTACTTTCTTTTTAAATGTCATTATCTCACTTTCCAAGGATGATTTAATTTACAGAGTTTAAAACAGGCTCTCCCTGAACCCTGATCAGAACCCTGAGACAAAGGCATGGCTATAATTTTCTTTCTTTTATTTTTGATTAAATTTTTAATTGATATTCTGTCTTTCCAATTACATTTTATGAAAGTTTTTCAACATTCATCCATTTGCATATGCATGTTTTAAAATTACATAATTTCCTTCCACCTTCATGTCCCACCCCCCTCCCCTAAGCCGTGAACAGTCTGGTGACCATTGAACATACACATTTGTGTTTAACATGTTTACAAATTAGTGATTTCCCATATGTGGAATTAGGATGAAGGGAATAGAAAGAACACCATGAAATAGGAAAGAGAAACCTAAGAGAAATTTTAAAAAAGGGAATGTAGAGTTCATTCAGATTCTGTAAGGTTTTTATTTTGTTTTGTTTTACTTCATTTTCTTCTTCCCAGGGCTATACCAGCTCTCTGAATTACTGAGAGCAGGTTAATCAACTCACAATGTTGCTGTTAATGTGTACAGTGGTCTCTTGGTTCTGAACCCTTCAAACATCAGAATATTGTACAAATTGTTCCTGCAAATTTCCTGTAATTCATTCTACGCTTCTCTAGAGTTCAATCATCGATGGTTTCTTATTGAACCATAACACTCCATACTATTCATATACCATAACTTGTTCAGCCATTACCTAACTGATGGACAGCCCCTGAATTTCCAATTCTTTGCCATTTCAAAAAGAGCTGCTATGAATATTTTGGAACATCTTGGACTTTTCCCATTTTTTTACATCTCCTGGATATAGGTCTGTATTGAAATTCTTGGGTCAAAGAGTAGTTCGATATTATTCTCCAGAATAGCTGGATCAGTTCACAGCTCCACCAACAATGCATTCCTATACCAAACCTCCCACAACTTCTCCAACATTGGTCATTTCTCCTTTTTTGCCATCTAAGACAATGTAAGAGTTGTGAAATGGAAACTCAGTTGTTTTAAGTCCCAAGTACAAAAAGAGTTTTTGTAAGTACTTAAGGTGTTTAGAAGTCAATTAAGAGACAGCAAGGAAAAATGAGAAAAAAGTAAGACTAGGGGGTTGACTAGGTGGCGCAGTGGATAGAGCACCGGCCCTAGAGTCAGGAGTACCTGGGTTCAAATCCAGCCTCAGACACTTAATAATTACCTAGCTGTGTGGCCTTGGGCAAGGCACTTAACCCCATTGCCTTGCCAAAAAAAAAAAAAAAGTAAGACTAATCCTATAAAATCACGAAAATGAAAAGAAAGTCAGATAACTTGAATATTCAAAGAAAATAATTCCTTGAAAAACAGAATTAGAGGTTGATCATCAACCCCATGTTGCTTTTAGGGTATGCAAATGTTCTGGTGCTGCTCATCTTGCTTATCATCAGTTCATGCAAATCCTTCCAGGCTTCTCTGAAATCCCAACCCTCTTGGTTTCTAATAGAACAATAGTGTTCCATAACATATACATATATACATACATACATACATATATATATATATATATATGTATGTATATAGCACAGTTTGTTCAGTCATTCCCCAATTGATGGACATTCACTCGATTTTCAATTCTTTGCTACTATAAACAGGGCTGCCAGGAATATTTTTGTACCAGTGATGCCTTTACCTTTTCCACGATCTCTTAAGGGTATAGACCCAGTTGTGGTATTGTTGCATCAAAGGGTATGCATATATCTATTGCCCTTTGGGAATAATTCCAGATTGCTCTCCAGAAAGGCAGGATGAGTTCACAGTTCCACCAACATGTATTAGTTTCCCAGATTTCCCACATCCTTCCCAACATTGAACACTGGTCTTTCTGGTCATATTGGCCAATCTGATAGGCCATGAGATAGTACTTCAGAGCTGCTTTAATTTGCATTTCTGTAATAAGTAATGATTTAGAGCAATTTTTCATATGACTATGGATTGCTTTGATTCCCTCATTTGTAAATTGCCTTTGCATATCCTTTGGCCATTTGTCAATTGGGGAATGGCTTTTTTTTTTAATTTGACTCAGGGGGCAGCTAGGTGGCATAGTGGATAAAGCATCAGCCCTGGAGTCAGGAGTACCTAAGTTCAAATCCAGTCTCAGACACTTAATAATTACCTAGCTGTGTGGCCTTGGGCAAGCTACTTAACCCCATTTGCCTTGCAAAAACCTAAAAAAAAATCAAGAAATTTGACTCATTTCTCTATATATTATCAGAAATACCAGTTTAAAAATTGTTTTCCAATTCACTACATTTCTTTTGATCTTGGTTACAGCAGTTTTGTTTGTGCAAAAGCTTTTGAATTTAATGTAATAAAACTAATTTGTTTTAGTGATGTTCTCCATCTCTTCCTTGGTCATAAACTGCTTCCCTTTCCATAGATCTGAAAAGTAAACTAGTCCTTGACCTCTAAGTTTGCTTGTCTTTTGTCTAAATCTTGTACCCATTTTGATCTTATCTTGGTATTGGATGTGAGATGTTGGTCTAATCCAAATTTCTGCCATTCCAACTCCCAATTTACCCAACAGTTTTTTATTGAAGAGAGAGTTCTTATCCCAAAATTTGGACTCTTGGTTTATCAAACAGTAGAGTACTATAATTGTTTCCTGCTGGTTTTTTTGCATCTAGTCTACTCTACTGATCCACCAAACTATTTCTTAGCCAATACCAGACAGATTTGGTCACTGATGCTTTATATAATTTCAAATCTGGTAAAACATCCCAGCGCCAACCACTTGATGTCAGTATTAAGAAACCCTTCAAAGCTTCTATGACAGACAAATGGAACCAATGGATGAAGTCTTCTAGGTTTGACACCAGCAGAAAGAGTAAAGAAATCAACTATAGAAGTTTGTACTTGGGTGAAAGGATGCTGGGATAATATCAAGATTGAGATCATTGTCATTTAATAAGTGTGGCATAAGGGGCAGCTAGGTGGTGAAGTAGATAGAGCACTGGCCCTGGAGTCAGGAGTACCTGGGTTCAAATCTGGCTTCAGACACTTAATAATTACTTAGCTGTGTGGCCTTGGGCAAGCCACTTAACTCCATTGCCTAGCAAAAACTAAAAACTAAAAAACATAAAAAATAAAGTGTGGCATTTCAAATGCCATAGTTGGCACTGAGGATGAGGCAATATGTGAAGACAGTAATTTGTCATCAAACACCAAAGAGGACAATCCAATGGTTGAGAATTTTGACAGTGATGAGGAGTTGCATGAATTTTATGATGAATAAAATAATGAAAAAATATGAGTTCAATAACTTTATATAATACATTTTTTTCAAATTTCAAGCTCCCAAATTAAAGTATGTCTTATACTTGGGGAAATACAGTAAGTTATTTTCCTTAGGTACTTGAAAGAGTAAAAGTCTCCTTGTAAGATGTATTTTTATTTATTTATTTTTTAAGGGTTTTTTTTTTTTTTTTTGCAAGGCAAATGGGATTAAGTGGCTTGCCCAAGGCCACACAGCTAGGTAATTATTAAGTGCCTGAGACCAGATTTGAACCCAGGTACTCCTAACTCCAAGGTCGGTGCTTTATCAACTATGCCACCTAGCTGCCCCAAGATGTACTTTTAAAGAGGAGAGGTGGAGTCTCTTCTTCAACTCATGCTATACACAGGTCATGGTATGCACATCTCGACAGCAGTTCAGATGGAAATGATTTATGTATATGTTCATGGGGTTGACAGTGGGAGTAAGGTGAGTACTAAGATGCTGGCGGGCATCAGGAACATGTCAATAAGACAACCCACCCCTTCCAAAAATGCTTTCTGTCACTATCATCGATGGTCAAACAAACCCTGGACAAAAGTAGACTCAGGAATGATGTACAGATGACTGTCTTTCTCTTCAAAGACTGAAATAGTACAGGGAGCCAGAGAGAAGTGGAATCTTAGAGAATTTCCATTTTCATCCACAATGTACAACCAGAGACAACACTCCCACATCAATTCTATTAGCACCTGAGGTTCAACAATATTCAAATTCTTTTGTAGACACTGGACCTTCTCATAGCTCCTCATGAGGTTGTTAATTTTACTCATTTTTAAAACTAGGCACGCTAACCTTAAGACCTGAATCACAGATAGCAAGACTAGCTATGATGCCAAGCATCATGACCTTGGGGTCTGCTCATCCTCATTGCCTCCAGGCAATGCCAGAAGGTCATGTGACAAGGTCTCCTGACAGTATCCCATAAGTGACTGTCACACAAAATCTGTCATCATTGGAAGGGGGTAGTGTTTGTGTGTGTGTGTTTGTGTGTGTGTGTGTGTGTGAACATATCATTGATTTCTTTCTTGTGATAGCCAATAAATTCTTGGTGAATTGTTAGGTAGGTCCTATTTACTTAGAGGACTAAGAAAGTTGGAACTTGAAATATACATCACAAATAAGTATTATTACAATAGAGGGAACAAAGACATCCTTTTCTTATATTGTTAAGAACAAAACAGTAGCCCCCCCACAAATCATCTGACTCAGGGATACCACCAGACTGCCTCTTGGACAGGCCGTATTCTGCTCAACTTTTGAAAGCTCGCTTCTCAAGTAGTAGAATATCAGTGAAACCATTTCTGCCATTCTTATTTTCACATCTTTCTTCTTTGTCACAGGGAAAGAAGCTGTATATGTAAGAAGGAACAATACAACAGGCTTGGATAAAATGCACCTCTCTGAGAAGGGTAGTCTGAAGAGTTCTGGACATTGGTACCAATGGCTCAGTGAGCCAGGCAGCTTTCACTATGACGGGGACATGAAACATTTCTCCCCCCCACCAGACCCCCACCACTCTAGCTCCATTATCCTTGATTGGGTCACAAAGTATCAGAATGACTGAAAGGACTAAAGAACACACAAGGCAAGACTATCATGACAATTATAAAGACAAATGAGGCAATCAGGTCTAATTTGACGACAATGATTTCTTCGTATAGATTTTATAAAGTCTTCCTTCAGGAGAGATTGCATTAGTGGTCTCCAGAGCACCAGGCCTAATTGTCCAAAATAAAATCTAATCAATGGAGGGACAACTCTTTGAGCATAAACATTTTATGCTAAATCTCAATAAATTCTTAGAGAGAGCATAATTGGGAAATGCTCAAAGAACTGAGAACCCTTGCCCCCACTTTAAGGGTAGAAAAAAAGAATAGAAGCTTTATACTGAGCAAGGAAAAAGGTACAAAAACTTAAACTCTTTAGCAATGTGCCCTAGAACAAGAAAGATGTAGACAAAGTTCCCACCTCATCTCTGTTCGTAAACCAGTATGAAATGATTTAGTCAACCAAGATCAAAGGGAAGCCAGAGGAGCCAGCAGGTCAAATCCTTTGAAGACAGAGAATCTGTAAGTAGGCAAACTGAGAAAATCCAATAAGCAACCTACAGAAACTTAACAGAAAGAATCAAATTTGGATCAGGGACTTGCTGAACTCTGACAAGGAAAGGAGTGAGTAGACCTCCCCGTGGATCATTCCACTTGGATAGTGCTGACAACACGCAGATCCCCAGAATGAGCTATGAAAATAGCAGAAGAAAAGGAAAAGTCAATGACATCTTACTACCACCTCCCTTAATAAAGGGACAAATTAGACCTTAGTTTACAATATTATCAATTTCTGGAGAGTGAAAAAAAAAGATTTTCATTTCCCTTGTTTGTGTCTTATCTGCCCACCAAATTGACCAGAACTCGAAAAACAGAGACTATCTTCTTTTTTCTTTTTGGCAAGGCAATGGAGTTAAGTGACTTGTCCAAGGTCACCCAGCAAGAAAATTATTAAGTGTCTGAAGCAAAATTTGAACTCAGGTCTTCCTAACTCCAGAGCTAGTGTTCTATTCACTGCACTACCTAGCTGCCCCAAGCCTGGATCTTCTTAAACTCTTTCAAAGTCCCTAGAAAAGTTTTCTTTCATTTAATAGCTTTTAGCTTCAGGTGAACAGGCCACGGAAAAGGTCACTTTGGTTGTACCAGGATCCCAAACCACATTCTCCAGAAGTCAATGAACTCTGTTTTGATTGTCCAAAATCATTAAGGATCATGTCTATGAAGCTCTTTAGAAATGCCTTACCAACAGAGTAGTGGCTGCTTTTCTTTTTTACACAAGTGTTCTGCTCTGCCTCAAGTTTGTTGGAATCCCTTCTTCATCACCATGATCATTGAGTCACAACAATCAGGAGACAGAATGCATCTCATATTAAAGAGAAAGGTTCTTGATTGTCACCTGCAGTGGTCTCAATGTAGGCTGAAAAGGTGCTCATTGGAGGCCTGTAGGAAATATAAAACTCCCCCTAATTAACCTGAAATTTTACTTATTGTGCAAACTCGGGTTTCTTCTCTTAATCAAGTGTTTTCCTCCAGTTGCCATAATACTAACAGTTTTTTTTTTCTAATTCTGAAGACACTGTGTTTTTGAGAACATCAAGGTATATCCTTTATCACAATGCTAGTTTAAGAAACTCAGATCATATTCATAAGGCTACTCTCCAGTGTGAATTCTCTGATGTGCCTTAAGTCTCTCCTTCAATGGAAAAACTTTTCACATTGACTGAAAACATAATGGTCTTCTCTAGTGTGAATTGTCGAATGTTTCTTAAGATTGGAATTTCATGGAATTGCCTTTCCACATTGATTTTATTCATAACTTTTCTCTCCAGTGTGAATTCTCTGATGTGCAGTGAGTCTCTCCTTCAATGTAAAAGTCTTTTCATATTGACCACATCCATAAGGTTTATCCTCCATGTGAACTCTCTGATGTGTAGTAAGATGGGTCTTCTGAGTAAAAGCTTTTCCACATGGCATGCATACATAAGGTCTCTCTCCACTGTGGATTATCTGATGTTTAATAAGAGTATTCTTCAATGAAAAAACCTTCCCACACTGATTACATTCATAAGGTTTCTCTGCAGTATGGATCCTTTGATGTATAGTAAGATAGGACTTGATTGTAAAAGCCTTTCCACATTGACTACACTCATAAGGTTTCTCTCCAGTGTGAATCCTCTGATGTTTAACAAGAGTCTCCTTCAATGAAAAAGACTTTCCACATTGATTGCATTCATAAGGTTTCTCTCCAGTATGGATTCTCAGATGTTTAACAAGAGTCTCCTTCAATGAAAAAGACTTTCCACATTGATTACATTCATAAGGTTTCTCTCCAGTGTGGATTCTCTGATGTATACCAACATATGACTTGCTTGTAAAAGTCTTTCCACATTGATAACATTCATAAGGTTTCTCTCCAGTGTGGATCCTCTGATGTTTAATAAGCGTGCCCTTCAATGAAAAAGCCTCTCCACACTGATTACATTCATAAGGTTTCTCTCCAGTGTGGATTCTCTGATGTCTAATAAGATGGAACTTCAATGGAAAAGCCTTTCCACACTGATTACACTCATAAGGTTTCTCTCCAGTGTGAATTCTCTGGTGTATAATAAGAGTGCCCTTCAATGAAAAAGCCTTTCCACATTGATTACACTCATAAGGTTTCTCTCCAGTGTGGATCCTCTGATGTGTAGTAAGATATGACTTGCTTGTAAAAGCCTTGCCACACTGATTGCATTCATAAGGTTTCTCTCCAGTGTGGATTCTCTGATGTTTAATAAGAGTGCCCTTCAATGAAAAAGCCTTTCCACACTGATTACATTCATAGGGTTTTTCTCCAGTGTGGATTCTCTGATGTGTAGTAAGATGGGATTTAGCTGTAAAAGTCTTTCCACATTGATTACATTCATGAGGTTTCTCTCCAGTATGGATTCTCTGATGTCTAATAAGGTGGAACTTCAATGGAAAAGCCTTTCCACATTGATCACATTCATAAGGTTTCTCTCCAGTGTGGATTTTCTGATGTTTAGCAAGAGTCTCCTTCAATGAAAAAGCTTTTCCACATTGATTACATTCATAAACTTTCCCTCCAGTGTGAATTTTCTGATGTACAGTAAGACTCATCTTGGTAGTAAAAGCCTTTCCACCCTGATTACATTCATAAGGTTTCTCTCCAGTGTGAATTCTCTGATGTTTAACAAGAGTGTCCTTCAATGAACAAACCTTTCCCCATTGATTAAAATTATGAGGTTTCTCTCCGCTTTGGATTCTCTCAGGTGTAATGCAGAATTCTCTCCACATGAAGTCACAGGCACTGTCATTCATGATGCTTTGCTTGTGAGTTTCTTTCACAGAAAGACTTCTTTTTCCAGTATTCTTCATTTCAAGGCTGATCTCTTTCTCTGAAAAAACTAAACAATAAAACAAATATATACAAACACTATATATCCTCATATTTGTTTATTTCCCCTTCTCAGCACTGGCAGAACCTAAACTCACTAACTATTCCACCCCCTCCAAAAAACCCCCTCAAATTTTAATCTTACCTGAAGAGAAGCAATCAGTTTAAAATGGCACTATCTTATATCCTAAGGAGAATTTACTTTATAGAGCGTTGCATATATAAGCCCATTGAATCCCAACAACAAACAGCCACTCCACCTGTGACACAGGTATACTCATGACATTTTCATGATATTCATAATGTAAATCATCAGCTTAGACTTAGATGGCTCTGGAGGAGAGAGTGAGACAGACTAGTCACTTAACATTGCACGCTCTCGCTCAAATGCAATTCATAGGCTTGTCATGGAATCATCTCCCCGATGTCATGGTATTCTTCCAAAATGAAGGACAAGATAAACATAATTCCTCATACAGAAAATAACTAATATGTAAACATCTTAAACAAAAATGAACATATACAGTGTTCATTAGGCTGTCATTGATGAGGAGAGAATGATGGGAAGGAAGAGCAGAAGAAAATTATGTAACACAAATAGCAAGTAGATGATTGTGAAAAATTTATCCTAAC